>NW_022196913.1:47033045-47050703 GCF_008632895.1 Mastomys coucha | reverse complement strand
ACTTTTAGGTATCTTATCAAGATCCTCCCTCAGAGGAACCTGGCCACCCCTTCATTCAAGGGGTTCTGAATCTGCAAACTGGCTCAAGTCTGAAATTGATTCACTGGCCAAGACTGCCTTTTGCCATGGTCCAATGTAGCCCTTCTTCCCTTTGTCTGAGAATTTTTCTGCTTGTACAGGTCAAACAGATATGCAGTGGGCTTCCTATCTATTTCATGCCTGGAAACACCATGACTGATTAGCCAGGACCAAAGGTCCAAATGAGTCATGCCATTATAAATTTCACCTCTCCTGTGCTGACCATTACGGGTTATATCACTATAAACACTGTTTTGTCTACACTGTCCATTATAATAACTACTATCACCTTGTCTCTGGCGATTCAATGCTGGCCCTTGTTACCTCGAGGCCCAATTAAACCCATTGAATTTAATTCAATCTAATTGAGCAGCAGCATCTCCAATCCTAAGGTCTGGCACAAGGAAAAGGGCAAGAACAAAACCCTTCAAAAGTGCTGGTGCCCCTCTCACCAGTTTGTGTCTTATAGGACTGGTGAAAGGCATATCTTCTAGTCCTTCCCATTGTGGGGGATTATATTTTACACAACATATCCACTCTAGCATTGCAATTTCCCTAAGCCTTAAAATCCCTTCATCAACACTAAACCAAGGGACATCAGGTATCTCTAACTCCTTTTCGGTAGGCCATCTTTTGATAAATGCTTCAGCCAACCATTCAAACAAACTTCTGACACCTTTTTCAACTGTGCGAGCTTCCATATTAAACCTAGAATCTCCATTCAGAGGGCCCATGTCAATAAATTCAGCCTGCTCTAGTTTTATATTCTTTCCACCATTATCCCACACCCTTAACATCCATTCCCACACATTCCCCAGACTTCTGCTTGAATGAGTTAGCAAACTCATTAAGCTCCTTAGTAGCGTATCAAATTTCCTCATGGACTACACTTTCTACCTCACTTTTAGGGGCCTGTTTTGCCTTGAGTCTAGTTATAGGTCTAGAAGAAACTATTGGTGGGCCTTGAGAAACATCAATATTGTCTTGTCTGGCATTTTCTTCAGTGAAAGTCACTGCTGGTTTATCAGACTCTGGGGGATTAACTTCCTTGTGTGAGAAAGGCATTATTTCAAGGGGTGGGGCTGAGGGTACTACTTCCTCCGGTGGGGCAAATCCTTGAGAATCTGAAGATTCAAAATTATCAGCTTCAATGGGATCTTCCCACACATCCCCATCCCAAGTTACAGGATCCCATTCTTTGCCAACTAATGTCCTTACTTTAACCACTGACACCCTCTGAGACTGAGACTTGAATTTTCGCTGTAATTCAGCCAACCTTATAATGAGAGTTTCAGTTTGGTTTTCTACAGCTTGAGCTTTATGGCTGCTGGAGAGAAGATTCTCTTCAAGGACACACTTAGCAACTTTTAGATCATTTGCCTTTGTCTGAAGCCTTTCGATTTTATCACACAACTCCTTATTTTCCTTCATCATTTTTTCTCGAGATGCTAAGAGCAACCAACCAAAAAAATCATTTTCCAATTTCTTCCCCATCTTGTAGAAAGCTTTGTACACCGAATCCCCTAATTCATCAAGATAATCAAGGGCATTAGCTTCTTTGAGCTTGAAAAATAGTTGTGACCACGGGTCTTCAGTATTCTCTGAGCTCCCAGGAGGGAGAGAATTTGGAGAGGTTTCAGTAGTTGAAGAAGCTGATGGATTCTCAAACCATCTCCAGATTTTTAAAAGATCCATCGCTATACTTCTGCTCCTCTAGAGCCACTTCGGGTACCAATTTTGTATTAGAGTTCTCTAGAGTCACAGAAGTTATGGTAGTCTCTATGTAGTAAAGGAATTTATTGATGACTTACAGTCTGTAGTCCAACTCCCAACAATCAATTGTTGCTCCCAACAATGGTCGGCAGCAGCTGTGAATGGAAGTCTGAGGATCCAGCAGTTGCTCAGTCCCACAAGGCAAGCGGATGAAGCAGAGAGAACTTTCCTTCCTTATATAGGTCTCCAGCAAAAGGTGTGGCCCAGGTTAAAGGTGTGGTAACCCTTTAACCACAGGTGACCCTGCTTGAACTCATAGATCTTCCAGTCTTAATCTTCTAGAATTCATAGCCACTGTGCCACCACACCTTTAATCCCAGATGATCTTGAACTCATAGATCTTTCTATCTTAATCCTCTGCGATTCATAGCCACTATACCTCAAGATCTCCATGCCAAGATTCAGGTTGGAAGCTTGTATCTCTCAGCCTCCAGATTAGGGCCAGGTGAGCCTTCTAATTCTGGATTGTAGTTCATTTCAGATATAGTCAAGTTGACAGCCAGGAATAGCCACTACAGGCACCTTGCTGCTCTTTGCTGCAGTAGCAGAGAAAACCTGGAGACTGACATTTCTTTTCCCACAGGAAAGGACCCAAGCCAAGCAAGGGCAGGAGGGGATGCATTGAGAGATTTCAAAGTTTCTCTCTTTGGTATATTATGTTATTAATACATGAGTTTTTTCTGTTGTCACAAAATTGTATTTTGAGTTGACCAATAGCAACTGTGTATATAGCTACAATGACATTTTGGTGTATGTTTATAATGCCACATGGTTAGCCTAAGATGCCTGATACATGTAGCACACTACATACTGCTTCAATTTTCCTTTTTTTTTTTTTTTTTTTTTTTTTTTTAATATAGTGCTTGGGATAGAATCTAGAGTCTTTTTGCATATGAGCCAAGAATACCACCACTGGGCAACACTCCCAGCCCTCACAGTGGCATTGATTCTAATGACCTGAATGTACAACAATCTCAGAAATTATTCTGACCCTTGTTTCTGTCCTTCCCAAGTTCTTTCCTGTTCCCAGCCTTTAGTCTGGGTCACCATTTTACTCTTACAAACTCTGGGATTGTACCTGTAAGTTATCTCACACGGTATTTGTTTGGGTTTCTGGCTTCTAAGACAACATAACACCCTTCATGTGGACACATGCTGTCTCAGCTGAAAGGACTGCCCCTTTCCAAGGCTGAATTATGTTCTTGATTACTAGGGTTCCTTTATCTATTCAGTGATGAACATGGAGTTGCCTCTGTGTCTTGGTTCTTATGACTAGTGCTGTAGTGAACATATGTAGGCAGGGCACACTGATTTCAATGTCTCTCTCAGTCAGGTAATAGAGCACGACCATCAAGAGTTGCCACATTTCTGAGACTTCTCCAGGGACAGGAACGAGGCCACTGAGAAATCAATCAGCTCCTCCCTAGTCAATTCCAGACAGGTGTCATCTTTGAATGAAATGGTGAGGTGGAGACTGTGCAGTGAACTAAGAGGCTATGCAGGCACAAAAAGAGCAGATGCAAACACGAGTGAAAGACAGCAAAAAACTGCCCATGCTTGCAGAAGGGAAGGGCCTTGCTCCCATCTCCCAGCATGCCTCACACCAGCCACAGGAATTATCAAGCAGGACAAGAGCTAGACATCAGATTCTTTAGAATTCTTATTCATTTTCTATTGCTCAGAGTAGGAGACAGAGAGAACAGCATGTTTTCGTCCTCAAGGGTTTTTATTCCACCTAGCTCAGAGTAAGGGACAGAGGAGACCATGTCTTTGTTCCCCTCACAAGGGGTTTTTAGTTCATTTAGCTCCTTTCACAGTCTCCATCTTCTCTTTAGGATGTTAAAATCCTGGATTTTATATCCAACCACACACAGTTCTCACCTTAACATATTTCAACATATTTCAAAATTTACAGTTAGAAATAGTATCAAGCTCATAGGACTGGTTTCTTGGAACTTTCTTTGAGATGTGTATTCCCCAATGTTGCTCATACTTTCCCTGTGCTCCTGTGCACAAGATATCCCCCTACCTCAGCTCCCCAAGTAGTTGGGATGACAGGTGTGCACCACTATCCATGCCTGGTGGATGCTAACATTTAATTTTTCCACAGATGTTTACCACGCATATTGGCTGAAACAGACCATGTCTACCATTGAATATTGGTTGGGGGAAAAACTCTATAAATCTTTCTTCAAATAAAACATGGAGAAAATGGGCATGAATAACCTGGGGTAGGAAGGAAGATGGTGTGAGCAAACAAGGCAGGAAAGTAGCAGAAATCTAGATAAAGACTAACAAGGCTTTTTGCAGCACCAGTCTTTTATTTAATTGCCTCTTTGGTTTTCCTTGGACACCATAGGAAATGCCTCAGTACAGAATCAAGGCCATTAGCCTAATGACGAAGCTCTCCGACAGTGCTGACTAAAGAAACTTTAATGTGCACACACAGCTTGCCCATCTATTTAAATCAGCTTCACTAGACAGTTGCTTAACCATGAACATCTATTTGCTAGCTCCATATCTCCTTAAAACACCTGCTCCTGACTATTGGGTAACTATGGACGATTCAGGGTTAAGAGATGGCTTGGATAATCATAGTCAGGTAGCACAATAAGAAATTTACAAAGAGGAGATAAAACCTGTAGAGACCATCTCTAGTAGGTAGGCATGGCCCCCAGTGGAGGGATGGGGCCACCCCCATCATCTCAACAATTTTAACCCAGAGTTGTTCCTATTTAAAGGAAATGCAGAGACAAAAAATGGAGCAGAGACTGAAGAAAAGGCATCCAGAGACTGCCCCACCTGGGGATCCAACCCAATTGTGGATACCAAACCCAGATACTATTGCTTATTCCAAGAAGTGCATATTGACAGGAGCCTGATATAGCTGTTCCCTGAGAGGCTGTATCAGAGCCTGACAAATACAGACACAGATACTAACAGCCAACCATCAGACAGCCTGGAGACTCCAATGGAAGAGTTAGGGGAAGGACTGAAGGAGCTGAAGGGTATTACAACCCCATAGGAAGAACAACAATATAAACTAACCTGACCATCCAGAGCTCCCAGGGACTAACCCACCAACCAAAGAGTAAACATGAAGGGACCCATGGCTCCAGCTACATATGTAGCAGAGGATGGCCTTATCTGGCATCAGTGGGAGGGGAGGTTCTTGGTCCTGTGGAGGCTTGATACCCCAGTGATGAGGCTGGAATGGGGGGGGAGCATCCTCATAGAGGTAAAGGGGGTGGGGGCTGGGATGGGGAATTTGCAGCGGGGAAACTGGGAAGGTGAACAACATTTGAAATGTAAATAAATAAAAAAAAATTAGAAAAATGATGGCTCACTTGGGGATGACTTTCTGTAAATTTCCAGGTTTACCTTTCAGCAACTACACTTCTTAAAAGAGCTGATGTTACTTCTCTGGTCAGTTCCCTCCAACAGGCAAGCTGCTCCTCTCCAGTGGGTGGACTCCTACCATTACCTTGGTGGCAGACTATTTGGCTTTCCTATTTTCATGTGTTGGGTGTATGAATATTCTGCATGTATGTGCATGCATGTGGGGGACTGATGTTGATGCCAGGAACCATCCCTAATCACTGGTCCATGTTTTTCATCGAGGCAGGGTCTCTCAATCATACACAAGCTTTGCCAATATGGCTCATCTTGCTAGCTACCTTGCTGCAGAGATCTTCTGTCTCCATCAGGAATGATTCCTGACATCAACCTCAGGCCTCCACATGTATGCACATCCATGCAGATGACACATACAATCTCATACATGAAAAATCTGGGGAAGAATAGAACATGATGACAGGAACATTTCACATTGAACTTATCTATTTGTGTGCACACAGATGCCATGACATGCTGTGTGTGGAAAACACACTGAGGACACCTTGCAAGAGTCAGTTTTTTCCACCATGTGGGTTCAGAGATACGAATTCAAGTCATCAGGCTTGGCAGCAAGCACAAGTGGGCCACCTGCCAGGCCCCTTTGAACTCCACTTTTTCTCCTATGCTAAATACACACACACACACACACACACACACACACACACACACACACACACACAGGAGTACACTCTGTGACTGTCTCATGAAGGTAGGTCAGAAGGAGGCTGGACTGGGAGTGGGGAGAAAACCAGTGAAACAACCAGAGCAGCATCCACACTGTGGTCTCATCAGGTGGAACCTGTTACTACACATAGGATTGGCTGCCCAGCACCTCTGTGTGCTTTTGCTACCACAGTCCTGTAAGCTCAATACCCTAGCTGCCATTGAGCTTCCTCACCATTACTAAGACATCCCTTCAGTCACGGCTTCCTTTCATTATTAGCTACTGACTCAATCTCTTAAACGAATACATTTGGGCTAGATAGTTTTAGGCCAACTTGACACAAGCTAAAAGCATCTGAGAGGAGGAACCCTCAATTAACAAAATGTCTCCAGAAGACTGGGCTGTATGCAAGTCCACAGGGCATTTTTCTTAATAGTATTGATGGGGCAGGAACAAATCCATTGTGGGTAGTGGCATCCTTGGGCTGGTGGTCCATGTCCATGGGGAACAAGCCGGTAAGCAGCACCCCTCCATGGCCTCTGTATCAGCTCCTGCCTCCAGGTTCCTTCCCTGTTTGAGCTCCTGTCCTGACTACCGTTGCTGATGACTGGTGATGTGGAAGTGGAAGCAGAATAAAGACTTCCCTCCCCACATTGCTTTGCCCATGGTGTTTTGTCAGTGCCATAGAAATCCTAATCAAGACAACATTTGATGGGCCACTCAGAAGTTCCAAGTCTACCTGGGGCTGGGTTGGAACTGCATTTTTTGTACTCATAGTGACAGCAGAGGATTCAGCGAAGCTGTGTTGCTCACCTTCTCGAGGCTCTGTCCCCCACTCTTCACTGACTCCTGACACTTGCAGAACCTCAACACCTTCAATATCCCTATCTTTAAGTCCCTAGGATCCATCATTCTCTCCCATCCTTTTGTGGCTTTTGCATCTTTGCATACATGGCAACCATCTTGCATCTACTACTCCTGGCTTTCACATATGTTATACTAACAACCTAGATATCTTCCATGGGTGGGGGGGGTCACTAGACCATAATGAAAGCATCATCTCACTAATAATATACTCAATATTGTAGTGTAGGAATTTCACACAGAAGCTTGGGCTTCCCAATGAAAAACTACCCCAGAGTCAATATGTGAATGAGTTGTTAAAAGAAGGAATAGACCTCAGCCCTAAGTATCATAAAAACAAGGAGACCAGTGAAACTCAGCAGAGGTCTTGAATGGCACAAAAATACCAACACAGTGTTGTTCATGGGCTTTAGTAGCTCCAACAAACAGGCAAGTAGAACTCACCTCCATCACATGTCCTATGAGAAAGATGGCCAAGGTGGTTTCCCAGCAGCTCCCGGCTTCTAGGAAGAGAACAGCTGGAGCCCCTGGGGTCATTGACCTCATATTGTGTATGGACAGAAGTACTGAAGAGAGAACACACATCATTTATCATCAAGGTAGAAAACTGTCCTTCAAGAGGAACAGCTGGATTCCTGGAGCTTTCCCTTGCTCTTCTTATCCCCTGCTCTTATCTACCTGAGCTTTTAGGAGTTTTTTTCTTTGGCTGGGACTAAGGCAATGTCTATTCCCCTCTTCCTAAGGCCCATGGCAATCCAAAGCTCTATCCCTCTAAAGTTCTCTCTGTAGGAACCTGTGAGTTTATTAGGCTGACTTACAGAACATGGGTGATCCCAAAGTTTGCACATGGATGATGGCTTCCTCTGTGGCTATGCAGAGGGAGATCCTCTCCAATTTTCCCACAGCACAAATACTCTGGCCCCTTCCTGAGACCATGAGAAATTAGGGCAGAATTTATACAACTGGTTGGAGGGAGTAGCTGGAAACTCAGGTGAGGGTTCTTATGACCCTCCCACCTGCTCTGCCTTGAAAGCCTACCATCAAGTCCAGCTGTGACCGTGTTTTGTAAGCAGGCATAGCTGAACTCCTGAAGACTCAACTTGTTCTGCACAGAGGATATTTCTGGGCAATTGCTGTGAAATCAAAAGGCAAACAGAGCAGAAGGAACCAGTGTGCTCCAGCACCTGGCTGGCAGCTGTCTTTCAGTGCTGCTTTGTCGCCTTGTCGTTCCCCTAGCATCTGACCTGCAAGGTAAATAAGTTTGACAGCAAGACCACGTGAGCAGTGAAGGAAACACGAAAGAAAACTTAAATAGCTGTGATTATATGAAAATGGAACTACTTAGAAATGTTTCCTTTGGGCTAGGGAGATGGTTTTTTGCTTTGAAGTACTTGCTGTTCTTCAAGAGGAGCTGGCTTCAGTTGCCAGCACCCATGTGGAGCAGCTTACAACTGCCTGTGACTCCAGGTCCAGGGGATCTGACATGCTCTTCTGGCCTCTACTGCTATTTCCAACCCCGACATACTTATAAATAAATAAAAATACGTTCAAAAATTAAATATTTATTTGTGGTTGTTATGCTTAAGAGGAATTCATTAACAATCAGGTATGCCTAGCACAAAAAAAAAAATGCTTCTTAAGTAGTCAGAGGAAAAAAGCCAATTATCTTAGCTCCATCTTAGTAAGGTTAGATGTACAGAAGTTATGTTCATCAGAAAGTTTTCAAGAGTAGACACTGAGCTTCCCAAAGCCTGTCTATCATCTTTGTGTGTCATATTTCATTCTGTTTCTGCAGCAGACATGGGTGATTTGTGTGTCTAGACAGGGACTTTCTACCAAATACTGAGTTTAAATGAATTTGAAAATAATTGGCATTTCTCCACACTTTATTATATTTTCTTAATATAAACTAATACTTTATATATGATATTTTATAACACACTAGAAACCTATGCACACATAAAAGTTAAAAAATTATAGCAAACTTGAATAAACACCTGGATTCTATCAGGGACACTTTTCCATGCTCACTGTATTATGTATCCTGGCCATCCCACTGGTGACCATGGAAATGCATAAAGGAAAGCATTTAATTGGGACTGGATTATAGCATCAGAGGTTTGGCCTATTATGATCATGACAGGGAACATGGTGGCATTCAGGCAGACATGTTGTTGGAGAAGTAGCAATGAGCTCTGCATCTGTATAGGCAGGCAGCAGGAAGAGAGAAATGGAGACACTGGGCCTAGCTTGGGTTTTTGAAATTTTAAATTTCACCTTCAATAACATACTTCCTTCATGGAGGCCACACATACTCTAACAAGGCCACACCTCCTTATAGTGCCATTTCCCAGAGACCAAGCATTCAAATCTATGAGCCTCTGGGAGCCATTTCTATTCAAACCACCGTAGCTTATCTAGAATTTTACTAAACCTAAAGAAAGTACCCTCATTCCTTTCTAGGAATTTCAACCCTCTTTCTCCAAATGTAAAAATTCTATTTTCATCTAACTGAAATTTTAACACTTAACTTTAAATACAACTTCAATCTCTAAACGCTTATATCATTTTTAAGTAGTTAGATATTTACATAACCTTTTAAATATTAATCTTTAACATTTTTAATTTCTTGCTTTTTTTTTCTTTTTTGAGACAGGGTATTATGTAGCCCAGGCTGGCCTCTAACTTACTATATAGCTGAGGATGTTCTTGAATCCCTGATTTCTCTGTGATGCTTCCCAATTGCTAGAATTATAGGCAGGTGCCACCACATTGAGTCTAACACTTTTACTTCTTAGAATAAGCTATCTAGGGCTTAGTCTTCTTTCCAGACAAATAAACTAGAGTTTATATTCTATAAGCAATTACCAATCATTAGACAGAACATTTCAGGGAGCGGGTGATATATGGAATTCAGGCTTTCATTTGTAAAATGGATGATGGAATTAAGCCTTCAACAGAAGTGGAAAATTCATGTTATCTGCAGGAACTGAAGAAATTGAATTATTAATGACTTGTTGCAGGTGGAGCCTTAGAGAGGACAAATCTTACTAAATATTCACGAACTATATGTGTAAATTTTGTAATTTGGTCTAATTACATAAGTGGACCAGAATTTTCTAGCTCAACCTTCTTCATTAAAGATATCTGAGCCCTAACATTAACAAAACGCTACTTTTTATTTTGTACTTTAGTAATAGTCATAGTAATAATGCTTATTTTCAGTTCACTTCAATAATTCAGTTCCATTTTAAATTTCATCTTTATTATAACTAAAAGAACCATTGAACCTTTACTTTATAATCTAGTTGTAGGTTATTTTAAATCCTTACCTCTAAAACAAAACCTAATATAAAACACACACACACACACACACACACACACACACACACACAAACACACGTCAGCTGAGATTTGTTATTCAAGGCAATTCTAACTAGACTGGACTTGGTTTTAAACACATCAAGTTTAGAGGGATAAACTTGGTGGGACATTGCTTGAAATACACAAGGCCCTGAGTTTAATCTCAACACTGGAAAAGGAGGAGGAGGAGGAGGAGCAGGAGGAGGAGCAGGAGAAAGACGAGGAGGAAGAGGAGGAGGAGGAGGAGAAGGAGGAGGAGGAGGAAGAGCAGGAGGAGGAGGAGGAAGAGTAGGAGGAGCATGTTGAAGAGGCAACTCAGGTCATCTAAGTCACATGGTCACAGTGATGTTAATTTATATAGTGATTATTTCTAGTTGAGATTTACAATATTATATCTTGGGATCCATATGCATATATAATGGTTACTATTATCAACCAAACCTACAGGATCTAATATCACCTAGGAGACAAACCTGTAGGTATGCTCATGAAGGGTTTCTCTGGAATAAGTTAACTGAAGTAGGAACTCACTTTAACTATGGGAGACACCATTCCTTGGGCTGGAGTCCTTCACTGAATACAAAGGAGTCAGGAAGCTAAGCAACAGCATTCTTCACATCATCCTTTCTGACTGTAAGAAAGATGTAGCCTATGGTGAGGAGGGTAGGTTAGTTCTTTCTGAATGAGCCACCTACTAAGGCTCACATTGCTCCTGGATGAACTGTGGGGTCTTTTACAGTGGGCTGTCTGTGAGTCTCAAAGGTCCATGCACTTACTCATTTGGTCAACTGGAAGGTGGAGGTGTGTGTATGTGTGTGGTGGGGAGGGGTGGATGAGATATTCTCTAAGCAGTGATATTAATCCTTCAATCCATCACCTGAGTTCTCAATAACAGGGGGTATTTATGAGATGTGACCCAAGACTGCATTTCTAATAAACCCTCCGAGTGATAAAGCTCCTCTGCAGTCCACATGGAATGGTAAGCTCTGGGTCTAGAGAAGGGGTGAGAACAAGATGTTCCTGAGGCAGGCCCTTCCCAGTAGGGAAGTGTCACCAAATCTGGGCAAATCCACCCACTTGAGCTGCCAAGGCTCAGCACATAATCAATTCCTTTCTTCTCATTCAACTCACCCTTCTTCTTTTTTTTTTTTTTTTTTTTTTTTTTTTTTTTGCCTTTCAGTAAAAAATGAGTTCATATCAAAAGCTGTCTATTTTCTTCAATCTCAAGAGATAATCAAGAGTGAGGGTTTTGGCAATCATCAACAAAGGAAAAAGGTAGTGTAAAAAGCCCAAACACCCACATGATGCTTGACATTAACCCCAAACACCCACACAGCACCCATCATCAAGAGTTTTCAGGGAACCTCTTTAAGGGACAAGAACAAATATATCTTTGCCGCCAACATTCCCCAAATGAATATATAAGCTTTAACCAGATGATTAATGTAGTTATATGGATTATAATGGATCAACACTGGAAGCAATAAAAATAAAATAAAATTATTTACAATTCAACACTCACACAGACTGCTAATGTCTTGGGAAAATGGAGTTCTGTGTTGTTCTCTCTGACTCAAGCTAATTCCTCACAAAATATACATCATTTTAACAATTTCAGTACATTTTGCATTATATTACTAGCTGGATACTTTTACAAAAATAAAATTTCCTACTCATACATCTTTTAAGATTTTTTGAAAATTTATTTCTTTTTTTATTGGATATTTTATTTATTTGCATTTCATTTGTTATTCCTCTTTCTGGTTTCCTCTCTGAAAACCTCTATCCTGTTCCCCCTCCCTATGCTTCTATGAGAGTGATCCCCCACCCACCCACTCACCCACTCCCACCTCACTTCTCTAGCATCCCCCTATGCTGGGACATCAAGCCTCTACAGGACCAAGGGCCTCCCCTCCCATTAATGCCCAACAAGGCCATCCTCTGCTACATATGTGGCTGGAGCCATGGGTCCCTCCATGTGCATTCTTTGGTTGATTGTTTAGTCCCTGGGAGCTCTGTGGGGTCTGGTTGGTTGACATTGTTGTTCTTCCTACGGGGTTGCAAACCCTTTCTGCTTCTTCAGTCCTTTAACTTCTCCGTTGGGGTCATCATGCTCAGTCCAATGGTTCACTACGAGCATCTGCCTCTGTATTTGTCAGGCTCTGGCAGAGACTCTCAGGAGACAGCTATATCAGACTCCTGTCAGCAAGCACTACAGATTTATTTCTTTAAAAAAAAAAAAAACTATGTATAGATGTGTGTCTGTATGTGGATAGTGCACATCAGTGCAGGTAACTAAGAAGGCTGTGTGTAGCATCCCTGATGGTGGAATTACAGATGGTTGTGAGCTGCCTGAGTAGGTACTCAGAAATAAACCTGAGTCCTCGGGAAAAGCAAGAAGAACTCTTAACCACTGAGCCACCTTTCAGCCCCTACTAGTTTATCTTAATCAGCAAAAGTAGTTTGAATAGCTGCTCATTCATTAGATTCCTTTGAAAGCTTTAAAGCCATGTCTTCACAGACTGTGCCATGTAATATAAGCACTAATTACAGACATTAAAACAACACAGAAAACTGTAGTGCATAAAACATGATACCAGTCCTCAGTTCGAACCCCTCAGAAGTCCTCTGAATGCATAAACCATCAGAAAAGCAGCTAGTTAAAGGAAATCTTTTTTGTAAGGCTGAGATTAGACCACACACAGTATTTTTTCCATATAAAATGGACTTGATTGGTTCCTTTAGCCAAAGATGAATATAACAGAGGGAGAGAAAATGAATTCTGGCCATAAAGCCAGTCCTGCATATGAGTAAAATATTACTTCTGGACTCACCATTTAAATGTCCTGTGGGGGTATGAACACCTCATGCTGAATTTCTGTGCCTTGTCATTGTGACCTGTAAGGTAAAAGATGTCCTGAGGATTAGTGACACCACAGAACAGAACGGTGCCTGGACTAGTGATTCGTAGATGTTAGAGCTACCTTTAGTATTCACTCAATTATATAGATGTATTGGAAAGAAAACCAGTTATGAAGAATCAGAGATGGGAGTAATGTTTTGGGATTGGGTTTTTTTTGAAGAGAAGGAGAAAGAGAAGGAGAAGAAAAGGAGGAGGAGGAAGAAGAGGAAGAGGAAGAGGAAAAGGAGGGAGAGAAGTGGAGGAAGAGGAGGAGAGAAGAATAGGAAAAAGAGGAAGATGCTGAGGAAGAAGAGGAGGAAGAGGAGGAGGAGAAAGAAGAGGAGATAGAATAGAAGGAGGGAGACCCTAGAGAGTGTCACTTAATTCTCTGATGTTAAAAGCTGGAGCAGCACATCAAATTTTCCTCCCTCTTATACCATCTTCCCAGTGCATCCAGCCATGTTATTACTTTTATTTGGTGAAGAGCAGTAACACCAGCAGTCCACTCTATACCCATCACACCTTGTCTGGTCAAGCATGGCTCTATACTAGCAGAAGTCCAACTCTTAGGTCTCCTTGTTGTTGTTCAGCATGTCTTTTTCAGAGATCTTTATATTGTTTGATCTTTGATTGCATGGGTCTGACCATGGTGTCACTTGGGTGAAGGCTTGTGGGTGCGATGTTCTCTAGTTGTTTCATTGATTAAAACTTTTTTCTTTTTGTTAAAAAAGCAATAATGCAAGTTTTCTTACATTTTTATGTGATTTTATATTATCCCCTGGAATTTAATGTCAATATTTTTCTTCAGATGTGAACTGCACTTCCCCTGGCTGAGTAAAAGGTTGCTTTTGCTCTCATTGAGTTCAAAGGCCAGTAATCCTTTAAAGACATGTCTTCCAGCAGGTTTTTAAAGATGTATTTTTTCAACTAGCTGTGTGTGTGTGTGTGTCTGTGTGTGTGTTTATGTAGATGTGTGCATATGAGTATAGCATCTGTGAAGGCCTGGAAAGGGTGTCAAACCCCACAGCTATGGTTACAAATAGATGTGAGCAAGTTGATGTAGGTGTTTAGCATCCAAAGTGATTCTTCAGAAAGAGGATATTTTTAATTGTTAAGCCATCTCTCTAGCACCCCTTACCAAGTAAATATTTTTTTTCATCAAAATAAACCTTCTATAGAACACAAAATGTTCATGTGTTCTGCAGATTTTGGGAAATTTTCCTTATCTAAGTCATATTGAAGACATTTTACATACTACTTCAGATCAGTCTCTAAGATCACTCCCCATTGAAGAATTTGGAGAACTCTATGCTCTATAGCTCATAATAAAGCTTAGAGCTGTGTCCTCAGCTGTGGAGCAGATATTTAGAATGTTTTCCATTTGTTGATGTGGACTGCCACATTTCCTGAAACTCTTCCAGTTAAGTGGGGCTGTAATTACAGTGCGTGCCATCGAGGAAAAAATGAGAGATTTACATTACTCTTTTTTCTTTTGTCTTTTTATTCTTTTTTATTAGATATTTTCTTTATTTACATGTCATACGATATCTCCTTTCCCAGTTTCCCCTTCAAAAAAAAAAAAAAAACAAAACAAAACCAAAAACCAAAAACCAACAACAAGAACAAACACCTGTACCCTCTCCCCTCCCCCTCCTCTCCACCCCACCCTCTCCTGCTTACTGGCTCTGGCATTCCCCTACATTGGGACAGAGAACCTTCACAGGGCCAAGGGCCTCTCCTCCCATTGATGACCATCTTGGCCATCCTCTACTATACATATGCTGCTGGAGCAATTAGTCCCACAATGTATAGTCTTTGGTTGGTGGTTTAGTCCCTGGGAGCTCTGAGGGTACTAGTTAGTTCATATTGTTGCTCATCCTAAGGGGGGTGCAAACTCTTGAGCCCCTTGGGTCCTTTTTCTAGCTCCTTCATTTGAGGACCCTGTACTCAGTTCAATGGATAGCTGTGAGCCTCTACTTCTGTATTAGTCAGGTACTATCAGAGCCTCTCAGGAGACAACTATATCAGGCTGGATTGTCCTTCCTTCAGTCTCTGCTCTATAGTTAGTCTCTGCAACTCCTTCCATGGGTATTTTGTTTCCCTTTTAAGAAGGAATGAAGTGTCCACATTTTAGTCTTCCTTTTTCTTGAGTTTCTTGTGGTTTGTGGATTGTACTTTGTGTATTCCGAACTTCTGGGCTAATATCCACTTATTAGAGAGTGCATACCAAGTGTGTTCGTTTGTGATTGGGTTACCTCACTCAAGATGATAGTCTTCAGATCCATCAATTTCCCTAAGAATTTCATAAATTTATTGTTTTTAATAGCTGAGTAGTACTCCATTGTGTAGATGTACCACAATTTCTGTATCCATTCCTCTGTTGAGGGACATCTGGGTTGTTTCCAGTTTCTGGCTATTATAAATAAGGCTGCTATGAACATGGTGGAGCATGTGTCATTATTACATGTCAGAGCATCTTCTGCGTATATGCCCAGGAGTGGTATAGCTAGGTCCTCTGGTAGTACTATTTTCAATTTCCGGAGTAACCACCACACTGATTTCCAGAATGGTTGTACCAGCTTGCCCTCTCACCAGCAATGAAGGAGTGTTCCTCTTTCTCCACAACCTCTCCAGCATCTGCTATTACCTAAGTTTTTTATCCTAGCCATTCTGATTTGTGTGAGGTGGAATCCCAGGGTTGTTTTGATTTGCATTTCTCTGATGACTAAGGATGTTGAACATTTTTTTAGGTGATTCACAGCCATTCAGTATTCCACAGTTGAGAATTCTTTGTTTAGCTCTGTACCCCATTTTTTAATAGGTTTATTTGGTTCTCTAGAGTCTAACTTCTTAAGTTCTTTGTATATATTGGATATTAGCCCTCTATCAGATATAGGATTGGTAAAAATCTTTTCCCAATTTGTTGGTTGCCATTTTGTCCTATTGACAGTGTCTTTTGCCTTACAGAAGCTTTGCAACTTTATGAGGTCTCATTTGTCAATTCTTGATCTTAGAGCATAAGCTATTGGTGTTCTGTTCAGGAAAATTTCCCCTGTGCCTATGTGCTTGAGGCTCTTCCCCATTTTCTTTTCTATTAGTTTCTATTAGTTTGATATGGAGGTCCTTGATCCACTTGGACTTGAGCTTTGTACAAGGAGAAAGGAAAGGATTGATTTTCATTCTTCTACATCCTAACCGCCAGTTGAGCCAGCACCATTTGTTGAAAATGCTGTCTTTTTTTTCCACTGGATGGTTTTAGCTCCTTTGTCAAAGATCAAGTGACCATAGGTGTGTGGGTTCATTTCTGTGTCTTCAATTCTATTCCATTGATCTACCTGCCTGTCACTATACCAATACCATGCAATTTTTATCACAATTGCTGTGTACTACAGCTTAAGGTCTGGGATGGTGATTCCACCAGAGGTTCCTTTATTGTTGAGAATAGTTTTGGCTATCCTGGGTGTTTTGTTATTCCAGATGAATTTGCAAATTGCTCTTTCTAAGTCTGTGAAGAATTTAGTTTGATGGGGACTGCACTGAATCTATAGATTGCTTTCGGCAAGATGTCCATTTTTACTATATTAATCCTGCCAATCCAAGAGCATGGGGGATATTTCCATTTTCTGAGATCTTCCTCAATTTCCTTCTTCAGAGACTTGACGTTTTTGTCAAACAGATCTTTTATGTGCTTAGTTAGAGTCACACCAAAGTATTTTATATTATTTGTGACTATTGTGAAGGGTGTTGTTTCCCTAATTTCTTTCTCAGCCTGTTTATCCTTTGTGTAGAGGAAGGCCACTGATTTGCTTGAGTTAATTTTATATCCAGCTACTTTGCTGAAGTTGTTTATCAGGTTTAGGAGCTCTCTGGTGGAATTTTTGGGGTCACTTAAATATACTATCATATCATCAGCAAATAGTGATAATTTGACTTTTTCCTTTCCAATTAGTATCCCTTTGATCTCCTTTTGTTCTCTAATTGCTCTGGCTAGGACTTCAAGTACAACACTGAATAGGTAGGGAGAGAGTGGGCTGCCTTGTCTAGTCCCTGATTTTAGTGGGATTGCTTCAAGTTTCTCTCCATTTAGTTTGATTTTGGCTACACGTTTGCTGTATGTTGCTTTTACTATGTTTAAGTATGGGCCTTAAATTCCTGATCTTTCCAAGACTTTTATCATGAAGGGAAGTTGGATTTTGTCAAATGCTTTCTCAGCAGCTAATGAGATGATCATATGGTTTTTTTCTTTGAGTTTGTTTATATAGTGAGTTACGTTGATGGCTTTCTGTATATTCAACCATCCCTGCATCCCTGGGATGAAGCCTACTTGATTATGATGGATGATCATTTTAATGTGTTCTTGGATTCGGTTTGCAAGAATTTTATTGAGTATTTTTGCATCGATATTCATAAGGGAAATAGGTCTGAACTTTTCTTTCTTTGTTAGGTCTTTGTGTGGTTTAGGTATCAGAGTAATTGTGGCCTCCTTGAACGAATTGGGTAGAGTACCTTCTGTTTCTATTTTGTGGAATTGTTTGAGGAGTATTGGTATTAAGTCTTCTTTGAAGGTCTGATAAAACTCTGCACTAAACTCATCTGGTCCTGGGCTTTTTTTTTTTTT
>NW_022196913.1:47032674-47033035 GCF_008632895.1 Mastomys coucha | reverse complement strand
TCTATTTCATTAGCAGATATGGGACTGTTTATATCATTGATCTGATCTTGATTTAATTTTGGTACCTGGTATCTGTCCATTTCATCCAGGTTTTCCAGTTTTGTTGAGTATAGGCTTTTGTAGTAAGCTCTCATGATTTTTTTTGGATTTCCACAGTGTCTGTTGTTATGTCCCCATTTTAATTTCTGATCTTGTTAATTAGTATAATGTCTCTGTGCCCTCTAGTTAGTCAGACTAAGGGCTTATCTATTTTGTTGATTTTCTCAAAGAACCAGCTCCTGGTTTGGTTGATGCTTTGTGTAGTTCTTTTTGTTTCTATTTGGTTGATTTCAGCCCTGAGTTTGATTATTTCCTGCCTTTG
>NW_022196913.1:47031286-47031502 GCF_008632895.1 Mastomys coucha | reverse complement strand
AATATATTGTGTAAATTTTGTTTTGTCATGGAATACTTTGTTTTCTCCATCTATGGTAATTGAGAGTTTGGCTGGGTATAGTAGCCTGGGCCCGCATTTGTGTTCTCTTAAGGTCTGTATGACATCAACCCAGGATCTTCTGGCTTTCATAGTCTCTGGTGAGAAGTCAGTGTAATTCTGATAGGGCTGCCTTTATATGTTACTGGACCTTTTTCC
>NW_022196913.1:47030498-47031276 GCF_008632895.1 Mastomys coucha | reverse complement strand
CAATCTTCTTGTATCTGTTGAGGCCTGATCAGTGACCAATTATATGGTCAATTTTGGAGAGGGTACCATGAGGTGCTGAGAAGAAGGTATATCCCTCTTTTGTTTTAGGATAAAAAATTCTACAGATATCTGTTAAATCCATCTGTTTCATAACTTCTGTTAGTCTCACCATGTCTTTGTTTAGTTTCTGTTTCCATGATCTGTCCATTACAGAGAGTGGGGTGTTGAAATCTCTCACTATTACTGTGTGTGGTGCAATGATTGCTTTGAGCTTTAGTAAAGTTTCTATTATGAATGTAGATGCCCTTTGATTTGGAGCATAGAGGTTCAGAATTGAGAGTTCATCTTGGTAGATCATACCTTTGATGAATATGAAGTGCACCTCCTTATCTTTTCTTGATCACTTTAGGGTGAAAGTCAATTTTATTCGATATTAGAATGGCTACTCCAGCTTTTTTCTTGGAACCATTGGCTTGGAGAATTGTTTTCCATCCTTTTATTCTGAGGTAGTGTCTGTCTTTGTCACTCAGGTGGGTTTCCTGTATGCAAAAACTGTTGGGTCCTGTTTGCGTACCCAATCTGAAAGTCTATGTCTTTTTATTGGGGAACTGAGTCCATTGATTGATATTAATAGATATTAAGGAAAGGTAATTGTTGCTTCCTCTTATTTTTGTTATTAGAGTTGGAAATCTATTCATGTGGCTATCTTCTTTTAATTTTGTTGGAAAATTACTTTTTTTCTTTTTCTAGGATGTAGTTTCCCTCCTTGTGTTGAAGT
>NW_022196913.1:46944646-47029840 GCF_008632895.1 Mastomys coucha | reverse complement strand
TTTTTTTGCGGTTTCCTGTAATTCCTTAAGGGATTTTTGTGTTTCTTCTTTAAGGGTTTCTACTTGTTTATTCATGATCTCCTGAAATTCTTTAAGGGATTTTTCTGTTTCCTCTTTAAGGGCCTGTACCTCTTTACCTGTGTTCTCCTGTATTTCTTTAAGGGAGTTATTCATGTCCTTCTTAAATTCCTCTATCACCATTGTGAGATATGATTTTAGATCCAAATATTGCTTTTCCAGTGTTTTGGTATATCCAGAACTTGCTGTGGTGGGAGTACTAGATTCTGATGAAGCCAGGTAGTCTTGGTTTCTGTTGGTAAGATTCTTGCATTTGCCTTTCGCCATCTGTTGATCTCTGGTGTTAGATCGTGCTGTCTCTGGCTGGGTCTTGTTTCTCCTGTGGGTCCGTTACCCTGTGTCAGCACTTCTGGGAGATCAGCTCTCCTCTGGTAAAACTTGGGTGCAGATTGCTGTGGATCAGTCGTCCTTCCTGAGTCCTGGGGTCAGAGCACACCCTGGAGACAGGATCTCCACTTGCAGGAAAGTTGCAGAGAGGGCTATGGATCTGTTGTCCCTCCTAGGTGTGGCCTGAGGTAGAAAGGATCCTGACCTGGCTGCCTTGCCACTTGTGAGGCCTGTGCCTCCCAGCTGGTCCCACCTTAGAAAGTCACCGGAGAGAAAATGGCGGATCTCACCCGAGTCCCTGGGTTAGAGCACTCCTTGGAGGCAAGCTCTCTGTTTTCAGGGAAGGGGCAGAGAGGGCTATGGACCCACAATGGTCATTCCTAGATGTAGACGGAGGTTGAGAGGATCCTATCCCAGCTGCTTGCTACTTGTGAGGCCTGTGCCTCCTGGCTGGCCGTGCCTTAGAAAGTCTACATTACTCTTGTGTGGAGGCCTCAAGATCCAATGGTTAGAAGGTTGGAGACTTAGCTAAGTTGGCAAAATGTTTGCCACCCAAACATGGAGACTTGAGTTCAATCCCCAGCAACCTTGTAAAAAGCCAGTGTGCTGGAGGATAAGAGAGAATAAGATAGTAGTGATATTTGAAGAGACAAGAGCTGAGGTCTTCCTGTTAATAGGTGAATACATCAAGCTATATATTCAAACCTCAGTAGTGATGGTACACAGCTATAATCCCAGCACTAGGAAGGTGGAGGAAAGAGCATTAGAAATTCAAGACCAGCTGCTGCCAGGCTGAGATAACCTGGCCTATTCAGAACCCTGTCTCAAAAAACTAAACAAGTCCGTAAAATGTATATGCCTAAGAGTGTTTAAAAACACTAAGCAAGTTAAACAGAAAGCACAGTATTTCTAGGGTTATCACACTAAACCTACCTAGAACAGAAATGAATTCTAAAATCTGCAAGGAAGGTAAAAAGATAGGGCAACAAACAAAGTGTTTTGTTTGTTGTTTTTTTTAACCAGTTATATCCCCCAATTTTACTTTTCCTTAGTTCTTTAAGGAAACTTCAGTGATATTGCATATAAAATTTAAAAAGTTGACAATTTCTTTCTGAGCGATGCGTAACACACACATTTTAACATTGACAAATGTAGTGGTTCTTTTTTATTGTTAAAGGTTCTTTCACTGTGTATATGTTAACAATTTGTGGAGATATTCATCATTTAATAAGAATGGCAAAGCTCTATACTAAGACCCCAAACAACTTTCAACATCAATTTAGCATTCATCATGCGTGACATCTGGCTAAGTGTCTAACATACATTACAAGTTGGTGTTTAATTTATAAATTACTTCCTACTTTTATTCATAGTTACTGCATGACTATGCATGCGAAATGATCTAAAGGCACATTCAGAGTCACAAGAAATAGTTCTGTGGTTATTTATAAAATCATGTACATTTTATACTATTTCTGAAAATATGTTATGATCTGAATTTCTGAAATAAATACTACACATTCACATTTTGATTGATATCACGTACCACATATCAAAATATCACATATAAATTTGCCCTCACAAATTTACGTCTCAGTCAAGTGCTATTTTTTTGTCCAGAAAGTTTAGCTTTGCACATCTCTTCTGATTCTTCAATGGTCTTTGGTCTGGAAGGGGCTATGGATATCACTTCCAACAGAGGATATTCAAGAGGCCTGCTAAATGGTCTATTTTGATGTGAATTTCAACCTCAAAACCTAGGTTCTTTTAGGCCCTTGAATTTTCTTCCGGCACATTTAATGTAACACCTGGAGCTGTTGGAACCATTTCTCAGTCATTGAGAAATAGTAATGGACATAAAATGCCACAAGTCTGGGGTAGGCATTGTCAGATAGTAGCTGACCTGAAGCTGTCAGCTTCAATCCTTGGACTTTGTTTTTAAAAATAAAATGCCTTTCTCTTAATCTATAGTTAAATTTCCTATCCATACAGAAAAATCTATGTTTTAAAACCTTGTATGGATACTACTTAACCTACTTAATAACCTTTTATGAGAACATTCATTTTCCCAGACAGTGGGTGACACTGACTATTATTAAGCCTTTTAGCTTTTTACCAATCCAGGACAAATATTACATCCCATGCTTTTCACTTTGGTTTGTTGATGATGCTAATCCACTTTGCACAGCCTTATGTAACTTTTGTTTGGATTCAATGACTCATATCTGTTATTCACTCTCTATTGGGTTGTCTTCAGTGACTAGCAAGCTCTTGAATTCTTGGGAATTGACTACATTTTTTCCCTTTCTCTTTTTTGTGTTTGTAGCAGTATTAAGCATATGGTCATTGTGTTGTTTATTGACACCTCTATCAGACAGTAGGTTGAAGAAGAAAAAGAACATGAACCATCTTTCGTCTGTGGTCTTGGGGCACAATTCCTACTTCCCTCACATGGCGACTGCTAGAACATTTTTTTTCTAGTTCATGCTATAAGTTAGAATTGCTTTTCTTTGAAAATGGCTCTTATGTAAACCAAGTATAAAACTCACACAAAAGGAACAAAAACTGCAAGGGGGAAGAAGCCATCCTCTACAGAGTAAACAAAAAAGTGAGTATGAGTATATTTGTTCTAGCAACAGACATGTTTGAAAACAATTCATGACTTTTTTATTATAGTGCCTTCTTGTACAGCTGAATGTTTAAAATGAATATACAGAATTTTTATAATCACATGCTAAAGAAATGCCTTGTTTAAATTATAATGCTGGTAACTGCTGTATATTTATAGATCTTAGTTGTTGTTTTGCCAATTAGTTAAGACTATTCACAGAGGGATGTATATGAAAATTAGCTACAATAGGGGCTGGCCACATGACTCAGAGGTTAAAAGTACTTGTTGCTTTTGCAAAGGACTGGAGTTGCATTCTAGTACCCACATAGTGGCTCACAACAAGCTGTAAACCCAGAGCCAGGGAATTTGTTGCCCTCTTCTAGCCTTAAAGGGCACTAAATATACTTTGTATACACACCTAAAACTCATTAATTATAAAAACAATACATCTTTTTTTCAAAGCTACAATAAAAGCCATACTTTCCACTTTGTTGCATTGACTCTGTCAGGTGCTCAAATTCTACTAGTCTTCCTAGCATTCTTTTTTGAGGGGGAGGTTATTTTTTATTTTTATTAGATATTTTCTTCATTTACATGTCATATGATTTCTCCTTTCCCTGTTTCCCCTCCAAAAAACAAACAAACAAAAACAACAAGAACAAACCCCTGTTGCCTCTCCCCTCCGAATGCTTGCCACCCCACCCTCTCCCACTTATTGGCCCTGGCATTCCTCTACACTGGGGCACAGAATCTTCACAGGGCCAAGGGCCTCTCCTCCCATTGATGATCAACAATATGAAGTAACTAGTACCCTCAGAACTCCCAGGGACTCAACCACCAACCAAGGACTATACATGGTGGGGCTGATTGCTCTGGCAGCATGTATATAGTAGAGGATTGCAAAGTCGATCTTCCTAGGATTTAACCAACTACAGACCTGCTTATTTCATATTCAACTCATCTTGATTCCAATGTTTTCTCAATCATCATGTTCAGCATCCTCTCAACACCCTCAACACATGTTATTAAAAACAGCATCTGCAATCAAATCTATAATTGTATTTGCATTTGTTCCTTTCTATTGCTGTGGTGAAGTATCACAACTCAGACAAACTCCAGAAGAAAGAGTTTATTTGGGCTTACACTTTGTCTTAGTCACTATTGCATTGCTGTGAAGAGAAATCATGATCGTGGCAACTTCTATGAAGGAAAACATTTAATTGGATATTGCCTACAGTTTCAGAGGTTCATTATCATTGCCATTACCTGATGACAAAGCCTTCAAGCATATGAGTCTATGGAGACCATTCTTGTTCAAACAACCAGGCAAATCCAGGCAGCTAAGAGTCTACCGTGGCAGGGAGAATTAACAGCAAGCAGCAGTAATGGTAGCAGAAGTAGGAATCTGATGACTCACATCTAGATATGCAGGCACAAGTCAGAGCTAGAAATGGTTTGAGTCTTTACACTCCCAAAGCCCACCTCCAGTGACATACTTCTTCTAACAACACCCCTAAGCACCACTACCAACTGGGGACCAAGTATTCAAATGCCCAAGATTACGGAGGAGATCCCATTCAAATTACTATACACCTCAGTATATGCACACCATCTATCCATCTATCTATCTATCTATCTATCTATCTATCTATCTATCTATCTAGGAATCTTATATCATCTATCTCTATCTACCTATTATCTGTCACCACTCTTAAATACCTGTGAGCCATTAATTTGAGTAATTTTGTTTTTCCTTTAAACATATAAATATATGGCTAGTTTGAGCTGTATAAAAATCTGTATGATGAATGGGAACAGATGCAGAGACCCGCAGCCAGATACTATGCAGAGAGAGAGTCTAAATTTGAGGTCTCAACCAAATCCTTCCCCCCTGGATCTCAGGGAATCACCCAGAAGAGAAGGCAGAAAAATGTAGGAGTTGGAGAGCATAAAGGACACGAGGAGAACAAGACCTTCTGAGTCAACTAAGCAAGGCTCAGATGAACTCAGACTGAAGCAGCAAGCACAGAGCCCACATGGGTCTGCATACAGGTCCTCTACATACAGATTATAACTAACAGCTTAGTATTTAGATGGGACTCCTGACTGTGAGAATGAGAGCATCTCTGACCCTGCCTGCTCCTGGGACTCTCCTTTCTGCTGAGCTGCTGTCTCGGTTAGGGTTTCCATTGCTCAGAAGAGACACCATGACCATGCAAACATGTAAGTGGGGCTAGATTACAGGTTCAGAGGTTTAGTCCATTATCATCATGGCAGGAAGCATGGCAGTGTCCAGGCAGACATGGTGCTGGAGAAGGAGCTGAGAGTTCTACATCTTTATCTGAAAGCACTCAGGAAAAGACTGTCTTGCAAGCAGCTGGGGGGGGGGGGCTTTTAAAACCCAGCCCTACAGTGATACACTTCCTCCAACAAGGCCACACCTCCCAACAGTGCCACTCCCTATGAGCCAAGCATATTCAAACCACCACAGTTGCCATGTCCAACTTTAATATGAAAGGTTTTGCTTTATTATATTTTATTTTGTCATATTTGGTTGTTATTGCTTAGAAGCCTGTTCTTTTCTAATGAGAAACAGAAAAGGAGTGGCTCTGGAGGGGAGAGGAGCTAGGAGGAACTGGGTGGAGTAGAGGAAGGGGAACCTATAATCAGGATATATTTATGAAAAAATATATTTTCAATAAAAGAAAAAATACATATGCTGGAACAAACACACAGCCGAATCTGTGGCAACTATTATCTAAATGTAGAAGGTATTCCCTATACTCAGGCCTTAAAATTCTCTTATGTGATCATAACATTTCCTAGTCTTCTAAGTACCAAGGTTTGGATTGAAGGAAAGTGATTTTTTTTTCCAGACAATTTCAATTACGATGATTCTCCAAGATAAGAATTGAAACAGTGTGCTTGATTATAATGTCTTGTATCAGTGCATTAACTAGCTGCCTTATTTAATGACTTTGAATAATTTTTAATTGATACTTAAATATTCTACTCTGGAAGTCTTAGTATTTTTAAATCCTGGAAAATGTGTCTTCCTAATTTTGATATTTTTCTTCTTTTAGTGTTTGATCTTCCATTTCCAGAATTTTATAAATAATGATGTCATTATTACACATTTAAAAATTTTGTTTCTGGTGACGATGTTGGAAATCATGTATTTTGTGACTCAATGAGTCTTTTATTAATAATTACTGGTAAACATATAACTATCCCTACTTAACTAATAGTTTATGTGAATTATTAGATTGTTTTGACATTAAATTATTTCAGGAATTTTTTTAATGTAATAGCAGGGGATATAGCTCAGTTAGTTGAATACTTTCTTGTATATATGTAGTTCTGGGTTCAAATCCTGATTCAAACATACACATACACAGAATAAAATTAATAATTTTATGCCTTGAGTTTAAACACTTCATGAATTTATGTTGTTGATACTTGAGATTAAAGAAATAAAGAATCTAGCTTTACATTTTAAAATTTGTTGATTTATTTTATATCCTTTAAAATATTTTCAGGACATTTTATGTACTGGGCAGTGGTGGCACATGCCTTTAATCCCAGCACTTGGGAAGCAGAGGCAGATGGATTTCTGATTTTGAGGACAGCCTGGTCTACAGAGTGAGTTCCAGGACAGCCAGGGCTATACAGAGAAACCCTGTCTCAAAAAAAAAAAAAATTAGTATGTGTTATGCCAGGGACATGTGTGGACTTGGTAGGGTTTTTCTAACCTGTTAGAATTTACTCAATCACATTAAATTCACAAGCTATGTTAGTTTCATGGGCTATAATCTGATAGGCAGTCTAGTCTAGATTTCCCTTGATAGCTGGCCATTGGTCAACAAACATAGTTTTCAATCTTTACTGCTAATGATAACTCTCAAAACACATATTACATACCACAGGGTAATTTTACTCATTATACAGTTGGGTTAAAAGGGCCATAGCAGGGTTCAGGAATTCAAGATGCCTTCCTAGAGGAAGGGTAAAGAGCTGATCCAGATGTTGAGCATCAGGGCAGGAAGTAGGTGAGATTACAATGACTTGAGTTACAATGACATGGAAACTCTGCTAGAGTTACCATGGAGTCATGGCACGGGGTATTGGATTTCAGCTGGATCTTAGGGTTGAATTGAATTATAGAGATAATGAGAAGGACCTTGGAGGTCATAGAGGCAAGGCCCAGGACATCAGAAACATGAAATCAAGGTGTGGGACTAGATCTGGGCAGACAAATGGATGGATAGATAGATAGCAATTTGAGTAAACTGCATTAACAGTAGAGATCAAGGTGCATTAAAACTCCAGGGATGGGTGGGCATTCTCTTCTTTTCAGTCTCTGTCCACCCATACACTGGATAGTCAAATGATACAGATGGGTAGTCCATGGTAGATGTGTAGTGTTAGCTGTCTTTTGTTTTGTTTTGGTTTTAATGGGGGTCCAGGTCACACCCATCCTCAGAATGGTGTTTCTGGAAACTTCTCAGGCTTCTTTATTTTTTATGCAGTTTTAATATACCCCTTTACCAATTTTCCCTGATTACTTTAATAAGTTTATAGGGGAGATAAATTATTTATGAATCTATGCCTTCCATGTGGTATAGAGCATGTAATAACATTTATCCTCTCTCTGCATTTGCACTCATGATTGAGCTAAATGCTGCTTGTAATATGGAATTATCAAAGAAAAAAACACAACCTGAAAGCCCCTGTCCTTCCTAGTGTGGTTCAGAGCAGGAAACAGCCTGAATTCAGTTGTATGTGTGATGAATGATATGCATGTTATAAATATAATGACTAATAGTCTCACTGAATGTAGATTTATTGTCTAAGGGTGTTTTTTGATTAAAATTGAGTCTACACTCACACATGTGCACATGTATACACATGTGTTTAAGCCAGAGAACAACACTGAACTATGTTCCTCAGTTGTCATAGAGTTCAAATTTGAGTGAAGATCACCCATTGGACTGAAGCTTGCAAAGTAGCATGACTCTATCTCTTTAGCATTGGGACCACAAGTGTGTACCACCACCACATCTAGCTTTTTATATGGGTTTAAGAAGACATAAGTCAGGCCCTCATATTCACTGCACTATCACCACTCAGTTCCAGAAATTGGTTTTTGAAATTCTAAAAACAATTATGTATGTAGATTCAGATCTGACAAATTGTACCACCCATTAGTAACAGTCATGTGATGATTATACAAAAGAAGTCATGCTGATCTTGATTGCAATCCTCACACATTGACATTGTTGGTCTACAGCGGGCCATATCTGAAACAATGGGCCACTTGTCTATATTCAGTTTGTTTCTTCTAGAGGATGAGATTGCAAGTACTTTGCAAGGTACAGACTCAGGAGTGCCTTGTTGTCCTTTCCACTTAGAGGTCAAAGCAAGGCATGGGAAATGGGAAAAATCCATACTAATAGCAGGAACTTGAAAATCACTTGCCATAATGTGTACAGGAAAATTGGGGTAGAAATTTGGATCCACAATACAGCCAACATATCCTATTATACAATTAAGCTTTGTTCTTATATGTCAGTTAAGTGCTGCATTTACAGAAATTCTTTCAGTTGAACCTGGTCTCTCATACCAATCAGAAACACTAACAATTCACTTTTATAAGTCATTGATAACTGCAACATGACACAAACATTGTTACTTAATATTTGGAGTTGGAGTAATTGGAAAATACATTCCTAGCAACAAGTTTATATGAAATTGATACACTGAATGATAATTAATATGCAGCAAGCTAATGTTCTTATTAGCATCCTAATTTCCTGTAATTAAGGCCTGATTTGCTATAGCCTTAGCCCTGTGGGAAGAAGCTAATTCAGAGTGGAAGGCAAGAAAATACATCTTTCTTTTAAGACATTTTAATTTTTTGATTTGTATTATTCTGGAGGAGGCAGGATGATGGAACATATAACTATTGGAAGTAAAAGACTTTTCTACAAGAGATGACAAAAAGAACTAAAATTTGATTCTTCTTTGATCTGGATGCCTAAATTTGTGATGAAAGACAGATAGTAATAGAATCATAGAACATGTTGGCTTTAGAAACTATGAGAATCGTTCCAAGATGCATGTTTACAAATATTCTCATGTTCTTACAAGCTTTTCATAGAATCATGAATTATGGAGTTAGAATAGACTTAATAGTCCCTCACCAAAAATCCAGTAGCCACTGCAGAATCTTTCACTGAACACTGCTGTTAGATGACAATTGGTCTTGCCTGGAACTTTTCCAGTGATAAGTAGCTCACATCTATAAGATGATAGACTGTCCCATAAATGCAATGATGAGTGCAGATTACAGCAATCTGCCGTCTCCTCCAACAGTATTCTCCATGCCATCCTAGTACTGTATGTCCCATAGTGAGCAACTAAAATGTGCATTCTTCCCACTTTGCCAACAGTCATAGTTTTCTGGCTCATTTTATTCTAGCTCGCATTTCTTGTGCTTATCTTCACAGGCTTGTTATTTCTATCTCCATGCTCTGGGGTTTCTGTATCTACCTAGCAATGGAACTCAATATTCATTCCTTTTTATTAGTATTATTACTTACAGAGACCTCTAGATATGAACATCACAATCCAAGGACAACGCAATAGCTTGGAATTATGCAGAACTGGTGCCTGTGCAATGACCTAATAGCAATGATGGGTGTAACTACAGAGACTGACTACTGATCTCATTGTTAGAGGAAAAGACTGAGATCCAGAGGAATTATGTGACTCACCAAAGAGCTATCATATCACTGAGTGGAAAGATCAAAGTGAAAATAAGTAATGGAAATGCAAAATTCAGGTTAAAAATTCTAATAGTGAACATATTCTAAAATGTTCCTTGTTGGCTTTTGGAGTAGAGCCTTAAAGGAACCAACATCAACTGCACTTAACTTCTGGTTTCCTGTTTGTCACATGATTTTCTAAGAACTTTACATTATCATCAAACCAAATTATCAGAACATTCTTCAAAAGTGAGACCCAATATATCTAGTTTGTGTGTAAAGAAACTGATAAAGAAGTTACCTTGCTCCAATTTCTTGCTAGTTAGAATGACAGATGAGGTTCAAGAGAATTTCTTTCCAACTTGAGGATCCATAGGTAGCAGGTGGTTTTAGTTTTCAACAAAACATTTGGATGGTGAAGGTAGACAAATTTCAGCTAATGATTCCTGGCACAAAATGCAAATGTAATACAAGTCAAGAGAAGCAAAGAGAAAGTTGGGACATAGAAGACTTTTACATTGGGAGTTGGTTGACTTTCAGAAAATATTTCCAGGCAACTCATTGAAAACTGAATTAGCCTTTTCAGTGAATAATGGCAGAACAATTAAATACACTATAAAAAGATTAATCTCAAAATTACCTGACAACACAGAAAAAATTAACTAGAAATAGAACATTCATGTATGCATAAAAGCTGAAAGTTTGAAAGCTTCAAAAGCCAGCATAAGTGCATTTTCTCTCGTGGGAGGAAAATAGTTCTTAAATATGACGCACAAACTACAAATCTTACAAGAAGAATAATGGTAAATGACATTCCACTAAAGTGACAATGTGCTCTTCAAGATACACTTAGGCAAATGAACAATCAAGTCGCAAGCTGGGAAAAACACTCCCGATACATATGTCTGACAAAAGCCTCTTTGGTGGCACATTTAACCAGCTCTTACAAGTCAATAATAAGTTTGTGAACACCCCAGACAAAATGGAAAAATAGTTTCAACATATTTCACAAGAATGGGGCACAGATGGTTCAAAGAACATGAAATGATGCTTCAGCTCATGTTGGCGGAACACAATGAAAGCGACCCCGTTTCTTACCAGTGGGAGGGGCCTACATTAAAGAGCCCCACAATACCAAGCGTTGGTAAGAAGAAAGAACTGAAGCTGTTATTTATTCCTTCTGGGAGTGGGATAAAACCATCAGAAACAAGTTTGTCACTCTTTTAATGATATGATTTGTTCATATATAAAGCTACTTGGAAGTTTCATTCTAAAGGTTTCACTCAAGAATAATTCCAACATAGACTCACTCTAAAGTTTTTATGTAAAAGTAGCCAGAACTTATTTTATTTGAAAAATATCAGAAACAGCACAATTTCCTACCATCAGCTTACAAAATTAGTTTTTGTTTATTTTCAAGGTAATATTTCTCAACAATTAAAGGAACAAACTATTGACATATTATTGTGTTCAGGCTTCAAAAATTATGCCAAAGGAAAGAAAGCAAGATTATTTGAATGATATTTCATGAAAATTTAGAAAGTTCTGGAATGACTCACAGTGGCAAGATGGTGAGAAATGGTTGCTAGGATGAAAGGTAAATGAACCTGACTATGTTCAACTGTGATACATGTTCAAATCCATATTTTAAAAATTATTAATGTAATCCAACTTCCTTTTTCACAGCAAGGTAGGGTATCTTTCCCACTGTTTGTGAGATTCTTAGAAAATGACTGGGAGATAAGAAAGGCCCTACCCAAGAACATTCATTCAGGCCTTAAGCCTGCTTAATTGCTATTTTAATAACATATCTCTATATAAAAGGAATTCTGCCCCAATGTCTGCATCTTCCCCAGAAAATGTAGTGAATTGTGTTAAAAGTGTTGCTTTTCAGCTGGCGAGAGAATTCAGTCAGACTTCAAAATGAGAGGTTCTTTTCCCTTCCCAAGTTCCCATAATTCCTCTGTCTTCCTAATTTGGTTTTAATTTTTAGAGAATTATGTACAATGCAGCTTGAATACATCCACTCCTTCCTTAACTCTTCCCAGACATAATGTCTCTTTGGCATCCGCCCAACTTTGTGTCTCCCCCACCCCTTTTTTACCCCATCATTACCAATTTGATCTGCTCAAGAATTCTGGGATGTGTGGCTTCCATTGGAGTGTGGTTGACCAACTGGGACTGCACACTGAGGAAAAGCTGACTCTCTCTCTAGGGACTGGGTCTCATACCCAACTTCCCTTTCCATGCTAGCGTTTGGTCTACCTAGGGCTTGTGCAGGTACTATATAGGTCTTCTAAATGCTGTCACAACCACTGTGGGTTCCTATGTGCTGCTGGGCTGCTGGGTCCAGAAGACACTGCTTCATTTCAGTTATCTATCACCTCTGGCTCTTACACTTTTTCCATCCCCTCTTCCACAATGATTCCTGATCATTGGGAGGGAGCATGTGGTATGTATATTCCATTTGGAGTTAAGTATTCTGCTGTTTCTGATTTTCTGCATCTTGGCCACTTGTGAGTCTCTGCTTTAGTCACCATTCACTACAAAAAAAGTTTCTCTCTTAATGGTAAGGAAATGAATCAATAGGTATAATGATAAGTCACTAGGTATAATTTTAATACCATGTCTATTTGTCAAAAATAATAACAGTCGTTTCTCCCTTAGGGCCTATGACCTATCTAGCTATAACTTCAGGGCTGTTACTAGTGCTTGTGTGGGTTTCATCCCGTGAAGTGGAGCTTAAATCCTATCAGAACATGGTTGGTAACTCTCATGATGTTTGTGCTACTACTGTATCAGTAGGCAAATCTTGCAAAGTCGGTCATTTTGTAGCTCATTGTCTTCACAGTATGATAAGATTGATCATGTTTTTCCCTCCAGTAGCTTCCTTAGAGCCTTCTAGAACTATGAGAAGCAGTAGGGAGGAAGCTTCAGGGTCAACACTAGTTTGAGTTCTCCAGCCTACTGTCAAGTTCTGGGGAATAACCAAGAGCCTTGGCAATAGCTGGCACCTTTTGGGGGTCTACGAGAACTTATAGGCCAGTAACTCCAAAAGCAGCCCATTTCTGGCACTGGATTATTGCTTGTTAGCCTATAGTGTCTAGTGGAGGGATTGTTGCACACATGCACATATAGAAGCTCTACAGTATCAGGCTTCCATATGACCCTTTTCAAAAGGGTCTTGGTGTTATTTATCCCTCTCTATATTCCTTTCTTTACTTTTCCCTCCTCCCCTCGACTTAAGCATTTCTGTTTCCCTTTAACACTTTATACCAGTGATTTCTATTTCCTCTCTTTGAAGGCCTTCCCATTACCCCTCAGTAATTTCCTCACTTCTATGCATGCTTCAAATGAAACACACATATCTGAAGATTCAAAGCTAACATACAAAAATGAGAGAAGAACACATGCAACTTTTGTCTCTCTGGTTCTGTTCTGGTCTACCTCACTCAGAATAATGGTGCCTCATACTAAAAGTGAGAACAATAATGAACAAAACTACATTGTCCTATAGTCAGAGAAAACAGACATCAAAAGTAAGATGAACTATACATACATATATATGTAAAATCATATGTTTATTTACTGTGTGTGAATTTTTGCCTGGCTAAATAATGATTTTTCACATACACACACACATCCTTTGACTGTATTTTGAACAATTTCCAGATAAATATTATATGTCAAGGCATATAATATTGCTATCATGTTCTTTTTATGCATTGTAAAAGTTCTTCCTACTTTGGGTAAATATCTCTACCATGTATCTGGGTTTACTTTGACCCCTGCTGTATCCTAACTATCCTAACTGTCATTGTCAATACTGACCTACTCTTTCTTAATTTGATCAAAGGTCATTTTAATTTGTATTTTCTTTATAATCAATTAAATCCAATATTTTCTTTAACTGTATCTATACTCGTGTCTCTCTAAATTCCATTCCTGTCCCTTTGAACATTTTTAATGTTAGACTTTTTGATTTAATTTATATATTTATTTTTGGTTTTATAAGGCAGAGTTTCTCTGTGTATAGCCCTGACTGACCTGGACCTCTCTCTGAAGCCCAGGCTGATCTAGAATTCAAGGCTCCACCTGTCTCAGCATTCCAAGTGCTGGAATTAAAGGCATGTGCCACCACACTCTGCATGACTTTTATTATTTACAAACTTACGTACTCTTGGTTTTTTCCTCCCGTGCTCTCTCACTCTCAAACAGCTACCTCAATTGGTTCATATTTGTTTTAATAAAACATTTTTATGTGTAGACCTTTTTATGTTTGTATTGTCATTTTCCATCTTTTAACTTGAATCTGTCTTTGAAATGTGAGGGGAAAAAAAAACCCTAAACATGAGTTAGAAATTTTCCCTTATTGGGCACAACAGTCCCAGGTAGTTCCATTCATGTATAAATCTGGAAAAACAGCCTGGGCTCTAGCAAGGCAAACAAAGAGCACAGCACCTGCCCAAGGCTTGAGTGATATTTTAATAACTTTACAAATAAGGAGACATTACAGGTGAAGAGAAACAAACTATGGTAATAAAAAAGCCCAAGACAATGTTCCGATACACACCATCTTCAGAGACAAAGAGCATCAGGAAAGGTGCAAGGAAATCCACTTTAAACTCCACGATTTGAGATCAGGTCCACAGAGAGCCACATAAATGGGATAATCAGGTCCACAGAAAGCCACATAAATGGGATAATGGTCCTCTGGTCTGACACGTGGACCTTAACATAAAGATATCTGGGCATCGTTTACATGACTTTTTCAAAACATTGACACAGAACCACAATGAACCAGAACCTTGGGGATTATTAGGCAAACTATTAAATATAGTTAGAATAAGGTGGACAAGTCCCATCATCCCAGGGCTTAGCTGTTTTATGACCATAGAGATCTTTGTCATCTGTATGTGAGCTCCGCCTGCTGGCCACAATGAAGTAAAGTGACCCTGGAAGAGGGTTTTAAAGAGAACCATTAATTCATGCACAGGATGGCATAACTTCTAAAATAACTGGGCTTTGTAGAAGTTATATAATGGTAATTATACACCAAGAAAAGAGGCTTATTTTCTTTTAAATTGTCTTGTGATATATTTTAAGAATGACTTTTCTAAATGAAATAAGGATGGAGAAAAGTTTTTCTCATTTGCGTTTGTAAGGGTACAGTCTAATTTAATCTTAACATGCGTATCTTGGAAATCTGTATCAAACATTAAATTCGATGCCCAAATCTCACTCTCAGTAATATGAAATAGGTAATCACAAAAAAAGCAAAGTGAGGCATAAGAGGATCTGACGATCAATGCATTTATGGAAAAACAAAAACAAAGCCGAAAGCAAAATCTCTTCCACAATGAAGAAATTGTAAGTTTAACATAGGAACAGATTCATTATGAACCCTTGAAAGAATATGCATGTTTTATGCATTATTAACAGAAGGTATGTGACTTAATTTTCATTTTGTGAAAAAAATATGAGAGAAATAACATTCAAGGAGGAAAGTTCATTGTGGTTTATAGTTTTAGAGGTTTCAGATATGATGGATGACCTCACTCTTTCTGGGCATGTAGTAAAGTTGAACATGTGAACATCATGGAGAAATGTAGGGTGGAGTAGAATTGCTCTTGATGGCCAGAAAGAAGAGCTAGGCCAACAGGAAGAACCAAGGGCCAAGGCTGACTGCCCTAAAGCACAAGTTTAGGGATTTGCTTTAAATTCTTCAGTCCCACAACCTTCTAACAGGTATTCAATCTTTCTACCTAACAATGAAGTCAAACATTGATATGATCAGAGCATTTCTGTTCTAATTGTCTGAAATTGCCTCACAGATACACTCAGAAACCTGCTTGCTAGTATCCTAAGTGTCCATGTGACAATCAAGTTGGCAATCGCTCTTACCCATCCCAGAGAGGACCCATGAGAAATTAGTAGGTTGGGCCATTGTAAGGCATAGAATTCCTGTTCTCAGCAGTATCTTATGTACTGTGGGGTTTGAAATTAGATGCTTTACTTCAAATTCCAGCATCCTAACATGCATGCCAACTTGGCCAAGGTGAATCTCAGCTTCTCTGCTTCTAAACTGGATGTGTTAACAGTACCTGCTTTTTAAGGTTTCTTCAAAATTAACAAAACATTCAAATAAATTATAGAATCACATCCTACTTTAAGTCAGCTCTTGTGTTTCTGTGTCCAAGTGCATTCACATTTATGTTCCCATCTATGAACAGATGGATTTCTATATGTTTATCCTAAAATGACAATGCTTATCCTATGGAGTTGGGCTTAAAGATAATTTCAGATTGTTTTTGTATCATATGTGTGCATGTAAATATATTTCAAATGTTGAGTATATATCCCTCACATATAAGGTAACTGAAATATCTTTTACTACAGAAATGTTAGAATATTGGCAAGATCCCTTTTGAACAATAAAAAGAACCAAAACTAAAATTGCAATACTATATTTAAACCTTCTTTGCTTTTGATCAGGTGGCCTCATATTTGTTGAAAGTCACAAATAAAACAGGAACCTGAAAAGATTCATGTCAAAGACTTGATTTTTCTAGCACAAATATTTATAAATCTGGGGAATTCTCCAAAGCAATGCATTTCTCATAGTCTTCATGATATAAATAAGAGTAGGGTGTGCATCAAGAATGTTCAGACAGACAAACCAATGAGCAGGAATCTGATCTTATGCAAGAGCATATTGTCTTTCTGTCATGTGTCATCATGGAAAGAGATAAAGGGAAAGAGAGAGGGGCCATGATGAAACTGCTTTAGTGTAGTTCCCAAAGTTACATTTGTGCATCCCTCTGGTTCTATTTCATGATATTCTTTAAGCAAATCTAAGTTTGCCTTACATACTGAAGTGGCCACAAGTATATCTTTTCACCCAGAATAGTCTGCTTATAACATCACCTTATGAGTAAGGGCCACAGTTAGGCTCATTTGAGTATTAAAGACCATGGTGGATATGGACCTCTGGTTATGTGCAAACATTCATTTTGTTTTAGATCAAGACAACCCTTTTCACTATCCATGTCAGAGGGCTGCTGATGTAATCATCAGATGTATTTATTCAACTCCTTCTGATATAAGCAACTTGAAACCTGTAAACTAGAAAAAGGTGCCTGGGACTTTCCTCACCATCTGGAAAACTTGCAAAGGTGTGCTTATGCCCTAGATTGGTGGAAGGGACAGAGTGCCCTAGACAATTCATCCTGCATAGAGGTTCCCCTGGGGATGAGGGAGAGAGAACCTGATAGAATGTGTCTAGCATCCCAAAACCTCAGGGAAGCAAGCACTAGAGACCAGCAGTGCCTACTTGGTAAGATGTGACATCATCAGTTGAAGTCCTTTATGACCATGAACTGGACACCAACTTACATGCCACCACCGGTTAATTTATATTGTGAAAAAAATTAAATTTTATAACAGGGCTGAGCCAAAGGACTATTATAACATACAGGATTTTCCAAGAAAGTTGACTCTTAGGTGGGTAATGAATATTCCTTTGGTGCAAGTTTGTCATAAATATTGTATGAATATTTTTGTATATGAATATTTTTAAATGTCTGTTTTCAAATTCAACTGAGTATTGCAGATTTTTATTTGTCAACATATATATTATTAATGAGCATACTGCCTGCTGATTTTTGCTTGCCATGGTTACTGAAGGGGAGATGTAGCAATGTCGCAATCCCATGCAGAGTTCCCTAATCTTCCATATCCATAACAGAACATGGAATGATGCAGATAAAATTTGCCACAGGAACTACCTTTAGGTTAACTTTGATTTCACAACCAGGAGTCAGCACTGACCAAATCACACTGCGTAGTTATTTTGCAAAGCAAACCACAATCTTGAAGAATTGTTAACAAGTCACAAGCAAATCTCAGGAGCTCAACTTAACAGTCACCAACAATAAGCCAACCTGAGCACCCACTCTCTTGCTTTTGAGAACATGAGTAGATTACAAGTCATGAAAAAGGATTCTTGAAGGCTAAGCTATATGTAATGTGTGTGTTTGTGGGTAAACCACGGTTAGAACCTGGAATCTTTAGTGCTTCTGCATGGTATACAAAGCTACTCAAACAGAATGCAAGTAACCAATTACCTCAAAAATAGCTCTCCTCAAGAAACACTGGGAAGGAGTTTCATGGCTTGACTGTATTCTCACTATGCCTTGCGATTTGCATACATGACCCAAAATAACCAATCATGAAGTTCTAAAATCAGAGTTGCATATGCACGAGATTTAAAATACAAGCATTCGGAAGAAAACCATGAAGTATGGGATGAATACACTGTAGCTTGAAGACATAAAAGCTCGGAAGTAGCACAAAGATTTTTGTTGAAAGTCAAGGAAGAGTGAGATGGAACCAGAAAAAGGAAACAAGAAAATTAGCAGTTGAGTCACATGAGAGGACATGAGCAGGTCACATGGGCAGACATGAGCAGGTCACATGGACAGACATGAGCAACTCATACTTATTCCTAACTGAGCATCAGGAGAGAGTGTTGCTGATGGACCCAGAAAGAAAAAGGAACATTTCCCTAACTGTCAGATGCTAGATGAAAGGCGCTCTCCCAGGACTGAGACAGAGAATGTGCTGCGTTAGGGTCAGGGACATATGGTTCCATCTCCATCATTTGGTCCACATAGCTGAGCAAGATATAACCATGGAGACAAAGGTGACCACATGTATGAACAAGGGAATGGGTGGTTAAACATATAACTTTCATAAGGGAGGGCATAGACTATGAGGAGAATGTCAGAAGCTCTTGGCAGAAAAGCCACATGACATTCAGGTATGGATGATTAATTGAGTGATAATTAGATGACCAAGCTCTCAAATTCCTGATCATCTCAAGCAGAGAGAAGAATTAAAAGGACAGAAAAATAGGTTTTTTTTCAATTTGGGCACTGAGGATCACACAAAAATAAGTTTAAGTATGAAGAAAATATGATCAGTAATAACACAGAGATGGTATTTCAAGAAGGGAGAAGTGGATAAAGGAGGGAAAGAAGGAAGAGAAATAGAGGGAGAGGGAGAGAGATGGTTTTAAATGGCAGAAAGAAATAGCAAGGGCAATAAAATGTTAGAAAAATCAATGGATTTTGGTAAGTTATTATCTCCCAACTAGGAGAAAAACCAATCCAGAATCCAAATGTGAGTAGCTTTTCCTTAGACTATAAGGAACTCAATTTAGCTAAGCTGAAAAAAAAAAGCAATCGTGTTCAGGTAAAAATAGCCAAAATACACACATTTCGGTTCTTATATCAGAAAACAAACGTGGCAGATATTAATAATCACACCTGAAGTCAGAGAGTAATGTGAGCCCCTTTTCAAGGCTCTCATTTTGCTGACTGACATTTTTAATTCTTTCCTAAAGTGATCTATTTTATTTTTGCTATTCAAAAGGGATGATTACTTTTATTTCAAAAATACTCAATAAACGAAAATCCTGAGAGTAAGTCAGATACAAATTATTACATTTAGGCTGATCTTGTCCTGTCCTTAATAGACAAATAGTGTTTTCAAATTGATCAGAAGATGATGAATGCCAACTGAAAAATCTAGGCCAAGGTTGGGTTCATGGTCAGAGACTCTTCTTCCCCTGTTTCTTTCTCTCTCTTAAGCACATGCTCTAGCACACACACACTCACTTACCAACATAACACACACGCACACACAAACACACACACATACACACACACACACATATATATGTATATATATACACACACATACACACATGTACACATGCATAAACACACATATGCATATACACATACGTACACACACATACACATGCAAACACACACAAACACAGACACACAAATGCAGAAAGAGAGACAGACAGACAGAGAAAGGGAAAGCGAGAGCAAGCACATGCCAGGCCTTGAAAAGAAAGCTTAAACATTCCCAGTAAGTACTTAGACCATCTTTTTTGAACCTGAGTCCTCTGAAGTGAGCATGCCTTGCTTGCACAATTGTCAATTTAACATGACACAACGGCCTCCTAAAAGAAAGGAATAAGCAACTTGCTTTAAAATTGAAAGTAAGTTTGTATGAATCCAAGGGAGACATAGGAACCTGCCTGAGGCCGGCTCCCTCAGTGTTCACCTGCCTGTTTCATCTCAGGCTTCTAAATGACAGCTGGGAGGAGGCCAGTGTCGGGCCTCGTGTTATGTGATCGGTGGTGGAACAGGCTTTGCAGGTCAGGTCTGCTAACGCGTTACCCCAGCAGAATGTAGTAGACCTCATCATCTCGAAGAATCTCCATAAACCAGAATTTCATTTCCTGGTTGCTGAAATGCCCACTCCTGAGGACGGATGCTTTTGGGGAGCTTTGGAGTGATCATGCACTCTATATTCCTCCAACATCACAGCTACAACAGGGCTGACTCAAGTTTCCCCACTTCAGGTACTCCAAGGAAAAGAAGTAGCAATACGAGGGTGGGGGTGGAGATCGTTCTTATCAAGCAGTTTCAAAGGAAAAAAAGCTAAACACAAACAACAACAAATAAACAAAAGATAAATAAACATCAACAAAACAGACATTATTAGGAGGGAAAGAGTGATGCGCATGAGTTACTTGTGCGTGCGCATGCGTGTACAACTTGCCTTTCAGGGTGGGTTATGGCGTTCATATACCCACATCCATTAAGCTCAGATGAAGATTTTCTGTCTTTATGAAGAGCCAGTTGAAATCCTCAGAGCTAGAGCTGTGTATCTTTCTCCTTCCAAAAGGTTTACCGGAACAGATGGCAAAACCGCCAAAGATAGAGATAAGCTTGGTTGTAAAGATGGAGCATGATGTAAATCATGGAGACTTGATTGCCGGAACTACTTCCAGCTCACACACAAGCCAGCATTTCCAGTGCTAACCCTGCCTTCCTCCTGAGTGCTTCCAGATCCTCTAGGTGGAGGAGGGATGTGAACAGGAGCCGTGCATAGAATCTTGTGAAAGGTGTTGTTCTGCCTTGGGACACTCTTAGTGTGAAGTACTGATAGCTATTTATGACCAGTCTGAACACTCTTCACCTAGAAATTTGCAAGTCAAGCTTAGAAATTCAGAATGTACCACCCCCTGTGAAGCTGAGAAATTGGCAGTCAGTGGGCAGGGTGGGGCTTGGCCTCTGGGGTGGGCTTCTAGGATGCTGAGAGGGCTTTTGTCTGAAATGATGCCGTCCAGGGCAATCGAAAGTTACCTTTAAGAGCATCTGACACAGCTGGGCAGTAGTGGCACATGTCTTTAATCCCACCACTTGAGAGGCAGAAGCAGGAGGATTTCTGAGTTGGAGGCCAGCCTGGTCTACAGAGTGAGTTCCAGGACAGCCAGGGCTACACAGAGAAACCCTGTCTCCAATAAAACAACCAACCGACCTACCAACCGACCAACCAACCAACCAAACAAACAAACAAGCAAACAAGCAAACAAAAAGAACATCTGACACATGACAGGCTGTTTTGTCTTCTTGTGGCTTCAATAGTGTTTGGTGCTGGGTCCTGGTCCCAATTCAGGGAACTTGACTCAGGCTGACTGACTTATTCAAGTCTACTTAATAAATACTTGAACTACATTTCCATGGACTGAGAATCATTATCCTTCTGCTAATTTACAGGATCTTAACAAATAGATGATATGTGCCCTACATGAAGTAACCCTATTCATAAAGCCTTTGCTGTTTATTTTTGTACAGGTACCTAATGCACAATGGCAAGACATGAACAGATGTGACTTGCATAGCCTGTGACAAGTGGAAGATCTTTGTATTTTGCCTTTACCATTCTCATTTTTTTTTTTTTTTGGTAAGGCCTATTTAAAAGGTAGACAGCCTTGAAATTAACAATGTTTGAAATGGTGTAGCATTCAATTTTGTGTTCAAGATGACCACATTAACCTCGTGACTTGGCAAAATGGGAGCAAGTGTCTTCCTTAGACTAAAGATGGCACTCTGGAGATGGCGCTCTGGTTTTGATAAGTAGTCATTCCTGCAGGAAATTACACCAACACGGAGTTTGTGGGGCACTACAGCCATCAGTTGCCTCTTCTCAGACAAGTTATTCTGAGTTACATGAGACTGGTGATGCAAACACAGTTTGCTATGGGGACTTGAGAGAAGAAGTGGGAGCTGGCAGGGGTGACTAAGTTTAATAAAACAGATTGGGTCAACTGGGACATGGCAACAAATGTTGTCTTTAAGAGTTTTATCTAAAGTCCACCCTGAGTTTGTGTCTTGAGTAAGTGTGACTCAAGAGAAAAGCACTGAAGACCTCTGATTAAAATGAAACATAACTTGATAAAGACAAGTGAAAGGATGATCACATAGTCTCAAATAAGACAAGCGTCCTCATTTAGCACGCTCACAGATGCTGTGCTGAGCTATCTGCAGCAGCAGGTGTGAGAAGCAGAACACAGATGCCTTCTGTCATCTTTCTGGAAATATTCCCTTGACTTAGGCTGTGCACTGGCGATATTTGAAATAATCACGGCAGTATAAACAAATAAATAAGGCAATGTATGCCTCCACCATTATACCTCATGTACATATAGGCTGCTCAGTCTGTATAGGGCCCATTTGAGACTTAGGTGCTCTTAGAAAAATGTCATAGTGTAGTTAGTATTCACCTGCAAACAAAATTTTACATACAATAATGTGCAGTACAAACCATTTGGTAATATACAGCCTTGTCACTGGCTCTTCTTAGAGAGCTGTACTTGTGCTGTGATAGCAAGTGATTTGTAGTTATAAAAAGTGATACACAAGTACATTGTCAGCACTACTTGGGAATCTACAGAAAAATTGAATACATGTAGTATATGTACTTTATTTTTTGTGATAGTTTATAAAACAATAATAACAGCAACAATAATAATAGTCTACTTTTTGACTTTATTCAGATTTGTATAATCCACAAAGGTCAATATATTTGGGATATATATTATGTTCTTGAAAAGTATTTCTTTCATTTTTTTGAAATTATTATAGAACATCATATCTCCCCTTCTCTTTGGTCCTTTCAGCACCTCCTATTTATCCTTCTTTGCTCTTTTCCAAATTCAAGGTATCTTTTTTTCCACATAAATACAGCTTGCTAGGTCTGTACAAAGTTACTTGTATGTGTATGTTTTCAGGGCCAACCATTCAATCCTGGATAACCAACTAGTGTGCTTTCTTCTTTGGAAGATTATTATTCTGCTGTCCCCAGCATCCTTTGGCTGCCGGTAGATCTTTGTGTAGGGTTGAGGTCTGCTGACCTTTTTCCTATCAATGATGATGTATCTATTGTTGTCCGTCTTCAGCTCATGTCTAGACAGTCAGGTTTGTGAGACTTTATAAGTTTAGCTTCTGACATTCCTAGAAGACATAATCTCACAACAAACTCCCTTATCTTTTGGCATTTACAATCTTTCTGCTCCTTCTTCTACTATGATCTGAAAGCCTTAGGCGCAGGAGTCATCTTGGAGATGTAACCATTGGGACTGGGCTCCATAATTCAGTATCTTGATTGGTTAGGCTTTCTGTAATGGTCTGTCTGTTGCCAAGAAGTTTCCTTGATGAGGGTTGACGACTACACTTACCTGTGGGGGTAAGGATAAATGTTTAGGATGGGGTTAGGGACTGTGCTTTGGTATACATTTTTGACAATGTTTCCTAGTCAAGCTAATAATCACACTCTTCATTCATATATTTACTGTTGTATATGATAATACTTTAGGATCTGCCTTCTCAGTGCTTGCCAATTGTCCAGGCAGTATCATGAATCACCTTGCACGCTTGAATTCTGAAGAACACTCACAAGTTAGAACTGAAAGTCTATGCCATCTGACCCCTTCCTCACACACCTCTATTTCCAGCAACCACTCTGCTTCTTCTGTTTCCCAGTTTAAGATTCCAGTGTGAGTGAGATCATGAAGCACTTGTCTTTCTCTGATGTACTGAACTTAGCATAATGATCCCTGGATTCCCTCAGGTTGCCACAAATAACAGAACACCCTCATTTTTAAGGGCAAACCGTATCCTACCATGCTGCATATCACACTTTCTTTAGCCATTACTCCATCCATGGACATTTTGATTGATTCATTATCCCAATGTAGATAGAAGTGCAGATACTTAGTTTGAGATGAATAGTGTTAGTTTGGCAGAGTACATACTCAGAAGTGGGGTTGCTGGATCATGTAGTAGCTCTATTTTAATGGTTAGAGGAAACTGTGTACTGTTTACATAATGTTTACATAATGCATGTACTAAGTTACATCCCAACCAAAACATACACGTGTTCGCTTCCTCTAAATGCTCACTTAAACTGTTATCATTCGTTCCTGCTCCTGCTCTGCCTGCTGTGCCCGCTACATCCACTATGTTTACTGCACATGTTGTACCTGGTACAAATGCATGTGTTTGTATGTGTATTCATGCATGTATGTGAATGAGTGTGTGTGTGTGTGTGTGTGAATGTGAAAGCAAGAGTACAACCTTGGATGTCATCCTCAGGAGGGCCATCCACCTTCCTGCAGTCTCTCATTGGCTTTAAGCACAGCAGTTACATGAGGCTAGATGACCAGGTGGCCTCAGAGACCTATGTGTTGGAATTAAAAGAGCACGCCACCATAGCGGCATTTTATGTGGATTGTGGGGATCAAACGCAGGTTCTTGTGCTTGTAAGGCAAGAACTTTAACTGACTCACCCTCCAGGCCCTTTTGTTTGCCTTTTATGACAGGATGCCAAGTAGCTCAGATTGACCTTGATGCTGCCATGCAGTTGAAGTGAGACCTTGAACTCTCTTTCCTCCTGTTTCCTCCTCCCAAGTGCTAGGAGATTACAGGCAAGGGCTGTCATGCCCAGCCTTTGTCTTCTTTCCCAGGGACAATATTTACTCAGGCTCTTTGCTCATTTTTAAGTTGGATTACATGCCTTATTTTTGTTTTTACTACTAAGTTTTATGACTTCCTTATATATTCTGGATATTAATCCCTTATTAGAAAAAGGATTTGCAAACACTGCCCCCCACTTTTGTGGGTTGCTTGTTCATGATGTTTATTGTTCCTTTGCTTGGCTAACATTGTAGTTTGCTAAAGTCCTACCTATTCGATGCTGCATCCAAAACTCCACTGCCCTTCCCAATGTCAGGAGCGTCCCACAGTGTTCTAGTGATTTTATAGCTTATGCTAGTATGCTTATGTGTAAATTCACTTTCCCTTTGCTTTTGAATAAAGAGCAAGACAGAGAGCCCTTGTTTTTAATGTGTATTCTGCTTCCTCAGCACCATCACTGACAAAGCTAACCTTTGCTCATCTTGGCACTCTGGGCAGTCATGGAGGATTAGTTAGTTGGCTGCATAGATGTGGGTTGTCTTCCTTCCCATTGGAATACATGTCTGCATGATAACATTTGATAGCTACAGCTTTGTGGTGTAATTTGAAATGACAAGACACCATATTCCTCAGTCCTTCCTGTTTAGGATGGCTTCATCTATTTGGGTTATTTTGTGGTTCTATGAAAATTTTACCCATTATTTCTCCATCTCTGTGAAGAATGTTATTGGAGTCCTGATAGGGAATCTGGGTATCTCAGAACTAATACTTTGGGTTTAAAGAGTAGGTGGCTTCATTTATTTGTTCCTTCTTCAATCTTTCAACCAATGGTTATAATTTTTGGTAGTGCGACATTAAATGGTCACACAGTCTTCGGACTCAGCACACAGAGCAATGGGTTTCGTTACACAAATCCCATCGATCTTTTGTTCTTGTCGATGTTCTTCCCCATCACGCTTCCCCCCATCACTTTGTCTGCCTTCCACAGGTTTCCTTTACCCATAATTCTCTTCTGCTTTCATATCATGGATATCATGTTACCCTCTCTGTCCCTCTCCCACTCCCTTGCGATTTCTGTTTGTTTCTTGTTTCAAGTCCCCATCTCAAAGTATACACATATTTAAAAATTAAAGTCTAGGATCTGCATCTGAGAGAAAACATATGATGTTTGCTTTTCTGAGTCTGGCTTATTTCATTTAATACAATAATTTCTACTTTCAACTATTTTCCTACAAGTTTCATGTTTCCATTTTTACAGCTAAAAGAAATTCCATTGAGTATGTGTGCATTTTTTCTTTTCATCTGTTGATGGACAACGAGGCTTGTTCAATTTCTTGGATATTGTGAATTATTCAACAATTAACATGGTCCATATGACCATTTCATAAGTGGAGTTTCAATTTTGTTTGTGTGTATGGAGGGGGAATAGTATTACACTATGAATAGCGTAAGTGTGGAGGTCAGAGGGTAACTTCTGGAAGTTGGTTCTATCCTTCACAGGATAGAACCCAGGTCCTCAGGCTTGGCTGCAAGCACCTTTACCCACTGAACAACTTGCCAGTCTTACAACTAGAATTACTTTAGATTTACTTATTTTATTATTTTATGTGTTTGAGTATTTTGCCAGCAAGAATGTGTGTGAATCATGTGTGTGTGGTACCTGCAAAGGTCAGAGGAAGGCTTTAGATTCCCTGGGAAAAAAGCCACCATGTGGGTGCTGGGAATAGAACCTGGGTACTCTCTAAGAGCAACATGTGGTCTTAATGGCTGAGCCAACTCTCCAGGTTTATCATATAAAAATTATATTTTTAAAGTACTAAAATATAATCCTTTGAAAAATGACTATCCTGTCATTTCCCTGCAAAACAGTGCTGAAGAGCAAAAAATCATGTCACAATGACAATAACATTGTGGGAAAAGAGTGCTTTTAACAACCATTGCTTTGGCTCTGCAGAAGCCAGACCTTCTCTCCAGCTGGCCCAGACCAGGGTATCACTAACATGCTTGCATCTCCTGCAGCACCTGCCTGCCCAGCTGAGAAACCATTTTCACATAAACGTGATACCTGAAGAGTGCGGGAGGATGCTGGCCTTGCGGCCTTGCGGGACACCAGAAAGCATCCTCTCCTTCTGTCTCTTCCTGCCATCATAAATGCTTGTTCAAGTGATACACAGATGTCAGTGACACTTTCCCTGAAGCTCTGATGTCACACCTGAGGACACTGGAGGCTACAAACCAGCCTTTGTGGTTTTGAGCCTTTGCCTCCTAATCCCTGGCTGTCACTGGTTCCAATGGCATTGATATCAGTACCATCAGTTTGTGAGGAGCTCCTGCATCAGTGACTCTCTGGATTTCCGTGCTCTCTGCATTACAGTCCCTATGTTCTAATGGAATAGAGTTGGAGTTTATAGGTTTCCATGTACACTCAGAGTTAGCACTCTGCTATCGATGAGTCAGAATGAGCAAACGGTTAGGAGGCTCTCCTAAGTACATCTGTAAGATCCCAAACCCAAGCTCTTGCTAAGAGCAGAGAAAAGAGGAACCAGTAAAGTGACGTAGCAGATAAAAACACTACCTGTGCAAGCCAGAAGACTGAGCTCAGTCTCAGAAACCCATAGTGGATGGAGACAACAGAAGTGCCTTTACCTGACTTGGGAGCCAGCACTCTCCCAATAATAACAATAATAATAATAATAATAATAATAATAATAATAATAATAATAATGATGATGATGATGATGGTGATACAATAGTAATGATAATAAATTGTAATATATGTGTATGTATGTATATACATATATATGTATATACATATATATATATATATATATATATATATATATATATATATATATATATATATATATATATATATATATATATAAAGTTAGATAAGACAAAGAGGAAAACTAATATTCCTGGAAGAGGATGCTGGTGCTAATTCAAGGACAATTGCATGTCCCCATTTTCATACTATAGCTTTATAGTTATGGTCTGCCTAACATCTGCTTCACTCTTGCATTGTAAACATGTGCAGACTGTGCTTATATGAACAAAGGAGCAGTAGCAGCACAGATGTCACTTGTGCTACACAGGACATTTTTGCAGACTATAACACCAAGGTATATAGTCACTGAGTAACTCATCCCAGGTCACAAACACAGGCAGTGGCTGCTGGAGAGGGGAGGAGAGGGGTTAGAATTACCAGAGGAAGCAGATGGTCAAGAACTCAGCTTCCAAAGTGGTAGTGACAATTTTCACCAAGCCACCCTCAAGATGCTTTTTATTGCTTAGTGACAAATGAACCAGCATGTCCGGGCTTGTATCTGAGAGAATGGTGATACCCTGGCCAATGGAATGAAAGAATTTAGCTGACCCAAAGCTGAACTGCAAACTTGCAGTAGAAAATGTGGTTTGCTGGTATCCACTTATTAGTGAGTACATACCATGCACATTCTTTTGGGTCTGAGTTACCTCATTCAGGATGATATTTTCTAGTTCCATGCATTTGCCTGCAAAGCTCAGGATGTCTTCATTCTTAATAGCTGAGTAGTATTCCACTGTATAAATGAACCACATTTTCTGTATCCATTCTTCTGTTGTGGGATATCTAGGTTGTTTCCAATTTCTGGTTCTCACAAATAAGGTTGCTATGAATATAGTGGAACATGTGCCCCTGTAGTATGGTGGGGCATCTTTTGGCTATATTCCCAAGAGTGGTATAGCTGGGTCTTCAGGCAGATCTATTTCCAATTTTCTGAGGAACCTACAGATAGATTTCCAGAATTGTTGTACCAGTTTTCAATCCCACCACCGATGGAGAAGTGTTCTTCTTTCTCTACATCCTCTCCAACATGTGTTCTCACCTGAAGTTTTGATCCTAGCCATTCTGATTGGTGTGAGGTGGAATCTCAGGGTTGTTTTGATTTGCATTTCTCTGATCACTAAGGACTTTGAACACTTCTGTAGATGCTTCTCAGCCATTCGAGAGTCTTCAGTTGTGAATTCTTGGTTTAATTCTATACCTCACCTTTGATTGGGTTGTTTGGTGTTTTTGGTGATTAACTTATTGAGTTCTTTACATATTTTGGATATTAGTCTTCTGTCGGATATGGGGTTAGTGAAGATTTTTTTCCCCAATCTGTAGGTTGCCCATTTGTCTTATTGACTATTGCCTTACAGAAGCTTTCCAGTTTCATGAGGTCCCATGATCTTAGAGCATGAGCCATTAGAGTTCTGTTTAGGGAATTTTCTCCTGTGCCAATGAGTTCAAGGTTCTTTCCCGCTTTCTCTTCTATTAGATTCAGTGTATCTGGTTTTATGTTGAGGTCCTTGATCCACTTGAACTTGAGCTTTGTACAAGATAACAAATGTGGGTCTATTTTCATTCTTCTACATACAGACAGCCAGTTAGACCATCTTCTATAAATGGTTACTAGCCCCCCCCCCAAGTACAGAATATCCACGATACAGTCCATAGAACTCAAAAAGGTCAACAAGCTGAAGTGCCCAAGTGAGGATGCCTCAGTCCCACTTGGGAGAGAAAAGGAAGCAATCACAAGTGGGGAGGGAGGGAGGTACCTGGGAGGGAAAGTGGATGGGGTCAGGGAAGTAGGGAGGAGAGGTGAACCTGATCTGGTATTGGGTGAGGGAAAAGGACTGGAGCCATGAGGACCAGCAGAAAGAATGGAACCAGGCAACCTCAGGAAATAAGAAGTTGGGGGACCTTCCAGAATGCACCAAAGACCTGGGAGGTAAGAGACTCTCAGGAATTAAAGGGACTTAGATGAAATACCAGACAGTAGGGAGAGGGAACTTATAGAGCCCACCTCGAGCAGGAAGACAGGGCATCAAGTGAGGGATGGAGTAGCCATCCCACAGTCACAACTCTGACCCATAATTGTTCCTGTCTGAAAGAATTACAGGGATGGAAATGGAGATGAGCCTGAGGAAAAGAAGGTCCAGCGACAGGCCCAAAGTGGGATCCAGCTCAAGGGGAGGTCCCAAGGCCTGACACTATTAATGGGGCTATGGAGCTCTCACAAAAAGGGACCTGTCATGACTGCCCTCTGAAAGACCCAACAAGCAGATGAAAGAGTCAGATGCAGATATTTACACCCAACCAATGGACAGAAGCAGCTGACCCCTGTGGTTGAATTAGGGAAGGCTGAAAGAAGCTGAGGAGAAGGGCGATCCTATAGGGGGACCAATAGTTTCAATTAATCTGGACCCCTGAGATTTCTCAAACACTGGACCACCAAACATACAGCATACACCAGCTGATATGAGGCCGCGAACACACACACACACAGCAGAGCACTTCCCAGTCTGTGTTCATTCAGAGATGATGCACTTAACCCTCAAGAGACTAGAGGCCATAGGGAGTTTAGAGGTCAGGAGTGGTGAGGGGTGGGAGCAGCCACGTGGTGACAGGGGTGGGGGTGGGGAGGAGATGTGGGATGTGGAGCAGTCAGAGGATGGATGGGGGCGGGGAATGGAATATAGAGTATAAAAAATAAATTAATTTAAAAATTCAAATAATAAAAAAAGAAATAAGAAAATGTGGTTTGCTCTATTTCCATCTCAAATGCATATCCTGAAATCTGGCCCACTCCAAACAGTCTTTGAGCTGAGTTAAGGTCAACAGTGATTGAACGGGAAATGATGAGTCCTGGGTTTCATACCCTAGAGCTTGCGTCACCCTGATCCAATCTTGAGCTTCAATGAAAGAGACAAATCAGAAAGGCTGAAGGCCAGTTCTTTGGGTCTTTGCTATTTTCTCAGGTTGGCTGCCTTGCTTGTGTGAAGTGCAGTCTTTCTTGGTTCACTTTTGGACTCTAGTCTTTCTTTCTTTTTTTTTTTTACCTGGTGAGGTGTCTGTTCATATACCCTCAAGGACCAAAATGGCTTCCAAACTTTCTAGCATCAAGGGAAGCCATTATTTGGCAGAAACCTTAACTTTCTTAGGGAGAAGCCCTGTTCTTTACTCATTTTTAATATTCCCAATAATCAAAGATTTTCTTACATATAGATCAATTCATAAAGAATTGTAATTCAAACTTTTGTAGTTTATTTCTATGGAGATGTGTTATAGCTGTTAATTTGCATATAAAGATAGACTATATACATTACTGTACATCATATACCTACACACACACACACACACACAGAGAGAGAGAGAGAGAGAGAGAGAGAGAGAGAGAGAGAGAGAGAGAGAGAGAGAGAGTTTTGTTTTCAAGTCCTCCTTTCAAATCTACTGCAAATGCCTGGTCACTTTCCATATTATGGTCACCCTGGTTATTACCAAAGCTGTTGCCTCTTACAATGTATCTATGGCAATTATCCTACTATTATGTCAAAGGCAGCAGGTACATTTTCCAAAATTCCCCTAGCCATCATCTGTCAAGAAGACCTCTGGGCTAATTGCTGTTCTTAGGCAGCATTTTTGAGCATAGGAGCCACTGACAACCCCAGAGCCTCTGAGTGGCTGGGAGTTAAGCAGGGTACACCCAGTTGGGTCTCAAATGCAGGACAAATAGCTAACTGAGGTGCCAATTTAGCATATCGAAGTGGACTCTGGCTGCCAATACCTGTTCCTGAGTCTTGGCTCTGCAGGACTTATCTCTCTGTCCCTAACCCTGAGCCTCTCCCAGCCCCTGATCTTTGCTCTCCTTGCCCCAGTTCCTCTGATTTCTAAATAACTGCAGCCATTTCATCTTTTGGTCTCAGGGTTCCCAGGTACTCTCTCTTTACTCCCTCTCTCTTCTCTCACTCCCTGCCTCCTCTCATGGCCATGTTCTGTCTGGATCCTTCCAGATGGCTCTGGCTGAATTCTACTTACAGAAACCATTCTTATCCATCATACCGAAAAGTACCATGTCCTTATTATTTTTTTTATCCATACCCAAGCTCTGTGGAATGTTTTAGATGTCATCCATATGCAAAAAGCAAACTCACCTTCAAATTATTTCTTGGACCATTCTCTTCTGGAAGTTAAGTTCAAATGTCCTGATGCCTCAGCTGCAGAGCCTCTTTTTCTTTGGTGCCCTCAGCTGTGAAATAGTTTACCACCACTGCCTGTCTGCTTGCCTCTCTGCCTGGGTTCCAAGCTCACTGGTATTCACAAATCACTTTGTTCTCAGCAGAAAGGTCACACTTAAAAGAGTTGATATTACCCACTTGAATGCACTGGGGCTAAAGCTGTTACTATCTGATCTCTCTTCTGTCTTCAGGTGACTTGTACCAAAAGCATACGCAATAAAGAGAAACCCACTTTCCCAAACTCAGGTACAAAAGAATAAAGCAGCTACTGAACCCAGGGGAGTCTTGGAAGCCAGGTGAAATAAAGCAGAAAGAGGCAGTGAATCTTGTCCTGTGAATTGTCTGAAAAAAAAAATCACCAGGCCCTAATAATATTAATATGGTCCATAGGCTTGTGCTGGCCTCCCCTAGACTTCAGAGCATACGCAGACTCTCAGGAGTTCTATCTTGTAAGTATTCTCCCTTAGGGGAAAAGGTTCAATAAGATGACAATTAAGAAGCTCTTTGGAGTTTAATAGTTGCCTTTGAAGGTTCAACATATTTTTTTATCAAGTCCAATATATTTTGAATATTACTGGAGTAGGTCCCTGAGATGGCGAGTCAGACATTTTATGACCTCACTTGTGTCTGTCACCTGGAATGTGCTGAAGGCCTGTTAGATACATATCCTTGTAAAATCCTGGAAGTTTTCTCCATGAGCAGCCCAGTGCATTCTGTGTGGTTTTTTATTTTGTTTGCTTCTCATTCCACCTCCAGCATCCATCATGACTTCTGACATAGTCATGGTCCATTGTGTTTGCAGGCCTAGTGAGCATGTTACATTTGCAGCAAACTGGCATCTGAAATTATTTCTTAGCTGGAATTACAGTGTGAATCTCATAAATAAGCAAACAGCTACAAGACAAATCCATGAACTTTCTTTTAACCAGCAGCTGCCTTGTTAACTCTGTGCTGCTCATTGCTTATGTCCAAAGCTGCCAGTCACTTTGTTTTAGTAATTGACACTGGCATCTAAATCCTCATTAAAATAAGCACCAGTGGAACTGCAATTATCTTAATTAAGGTATAAATGATAATCCACAAATTCTCCAAGTTATAGTGTCCTATTCTATGACTCCTGGCATCTTTGCACATGTTTTTATTTTGTTTTTAAAAAGTATTGCTACAGAATATTTGTGACTCTTATAAAGTAGTTTGGTCATATGCACATTTGACTCTTCCCTCTAAATGCCGAAAGATCAATTCCCACCTCCCTCCCTCCCTTTTGTGTACTTCTTGAAACAATTACTAGCAACCCATGGATTCTAATTAGCAATGTCCTAGGTGTGGGTGTGGGTCATCCTCTGGGGTAGGAGCCACACCCTTAAATAAAAATGACTTCTTCCCGCAGAAGTCTCCAGCTGTCTGTAACTCCCAGTTAGGGGTAAGTTCATGAACCCTTCTCACTCCATGTGAGAATCCTGACTGCTCCAATCTGTGTAGGTCTTTCACAGGCAACCATAGCTGGTGTGAGTCCATGAGCTGCTGTGAGTCCTGCCATATCTAGAAGACATTGTTTTGCTCCTGTACAGGACCTGAACTTCTGGATTTTATAATCTCTCTGCCCTTATTCCATAATGATCCTTGAGCCTGTGTGTGTGTGTGTGTGTGTGTGTGTGTGTGTGTGTGTGTGTGTGTGCGTTTGTGATAGATGTCCCACTTGTGGATGAACACTCACCCCACAGTCATTTATTTTCTCTATTCTGGGCAGTTTAAGTTTCTTCCCCAACCATCATCCCCTGCACAAAGCAAGTTCTCTGATGAAGTCTGATATCTGTACTAATTGATAAGTAGAGAGATACTCAGTTTGATACTATTTAGCAGAGTAAAAGTAGTGGGGGCATCCCTAGAGCCTGTGGGCTCCCTAACCATAACTTCTCAGCCATATTTATATACCAGGAGTGTATTTTCACATGTGAGGTGGACCTTAAATCCAATCAGAAAGCAGATATTGCATCTGTTTGTGTATCTTGCTACCTTGATAATATTAATAAAATTATTATTATTATTATTATTATTATTATTATTATTATTAGTTAGGTTCACAGCTGGGTAAGATTATTGATAAGCACCCCAGAAGCCTGCATAGTACCTTTCAGTAGTATAAGAGCTAGCCATCAGGAAAGAAGTATTCTTGTCAACTCTGACTTGATCTATTCTATCTTATGAATAATGTATGTGCTGTTTTCAGCCACAATGTCTTACCATCAAACTGGTGTGCAAGCATGAGCAATGGTGTTGTGGATTGCCAGATAGCATGCATTGATTTGGGGGTCTCTGGGACAACTCTGAAAAATAACTCCAAGGGAGGCATCCCACCGCTGGCATTTGGGATTTTTCAGCTGACAGCCTATGGCTCCTGGGTTGAGCACAATCCCCTTGTGCATAGTAGCTCCACTTAAGCTCTGTTATATGCATGAATATGTATACATATATATTTATGAAGCAGTAGATTTCCCTATGGCCTTTAAAAATATCCTTTGAGTTAATTGTCCCTCTCGCACCTCCTCCTCTGTCCTGCCCTCTCATTCCTCTCCCCATTTGGACATTCCTCCCATACCCCCTCTTTTCCAATTCATATTACTAGTTTTCTGGTATCCATACCTTTCTATCTTTTAGTAGAGTGGGTTCTAAACTGATGAGTCTGGCAGTCACTAGCCTTATTTATATCTGGCACATAGAACATATTGAGGAAACGCAAACTTACTGTGAGCAGAGCAGTATCACCAGGTCCCAAATAAATCAGACATCTCATAGCCTTTGCCACTTCAGCCCTCCTCACGTCTCTTCATCCTCACCCGTGTACATATTTACCTTCTGTTGCTTAGGTTTGCCTATCCTGGACCCCTCTTAAAAATGAACTTGTGTATCATGTTGACTTTTGCACTCGGCTGTTTACACTTCTCATGTTTCTCCAGGCTCGTTCATATGATAACACCCTCTTTTAAAAGTGAAGAATAGTAAAATGAATGGAGTATGTGCTGTTTAACCATCTATCAACTGATAGACATAAGTCATCCTCATTTGTTGGCTATTAAGAAAAGTGCAGCTATCCGCCCTTGCTGTGTAAGTTTTGTATGGGTTTGTGTTTTATTTCTTACCTAGGATTAGAAGGTCACATTTTTAAATAAAAATGAAGCACACAATGTATGTCTATTTCTTCAGAAAACGGTGGGAGAATGGAAAGGAGTGGGACTCTGTGAAGAGATCAGGTATGTCCTCAATCTCATCACTAACCAGCCCCATGATCTAGGTCAAGGATATCACTTCTGTGTTCTGTTAGCAAACAGGACTGTATTTCAAAGTTTAGCTCTCTTTACAAGCATCCCATGAGCTGATGAAATGCTGGTGCAAAGTTAGTTTTAGTTAAAATTTAAGCCCAGTTCAATCAAAGATGGCTGACAAATACTAAGAAAATATAAAAATAAAATTAACAAGTGAAAAACATCTTTAGTTTCCTCTAAGAATAACTTTAAATTCACTAGAAAGGAGAAGAACAAAGTTCTTTCCATCCTCATAAAACATCTATTCATGAAAGGAAAATACAGAATTGTGAAGAGTCTTTCCCACTAAGATATGTAGATAAAAATTTGTGTTGCAAATCTATCTTACGATTTCAGTCTAAAGAAAGCATTTTAATTACCAAGAGGAAAAGTATTTCATGAATAAAGCTGAAGATGGGGTAACTATCTGTAACATATATAGTAACTGATTCTATTCAAAAAAGAGCCATTTGCCTTCACGAGGAAATGTCAAAAAATTAAAATTATTCCTATGCAACATCTCCTTTGCATATGAGAGCATGAATGCACCCACATACGTGCTCACAAATAAAACATTTAAGTAGAGCCTATTGCACCCACAAAAGAAAGCTAGGCACAGCAATGAATAGGTGGCAATAGGAATGTTTTTGACATGTTCCAAAGTACAATATCAATGCTGCTGACATAAAAGAAACTGGAAAATGGAAAGTGTAATTAAAAGGCTTTAACAAAAACCCAGCTCCAATTAGTGAGGTCGACATGAAGGATTTCCCTTAGTGATCACATCCAGTCCAGTTAGATTTATTTGAGAAATGTCACGTTTATATTCATGCTGCTCAGGGGGTGAAAAATCTGCTCTAAAGACTGGAATGATTTAAATAACTTAAAAAAAAAAAAAAGAATTTCTTTAGTTGCTGCTCCAAGGAAGGTGGCATGTTTGATCATTGTGTTCTGAATATATCAACACAAGGAATGATGATTTCTTCCCAACATTGTTGTATTTAATTAACATTAACTTCGACCTTAATGACTAATGCCTTCTACCCCATGCCCTCCTTACAGGTAATCATAGTCACTTTTTGAATAGATTTTTCCTGCATCTGTCTTACTATTCCTACATGCTTTTTATTATTGCTTTTGGGTAATCTCTGGTAAATATTTTTTCCATCCAAGTGCTAACCAGTTCTGACTCAGCTTGGCTTCCAAGATGAAATGGTATCAGTTATGTTAAAGGTGGTGTGGCCTATAGTATAGACTGCTAGATCCTCTGTGTTGTTTCCTTACATAACAGATAAGATGAGATCAAGTGTGCTGAGGGTGTCATGGCTGTATAGTATAGACTGTTAGGTTCTATTAATTTCTTATATAATAGATTAAATGTTTTGGTTTTTGTATGTTTCCTGTTTTCTTTGTTTTCTCACTAGAAATCCAACCACATCTTAGGTTCTATCTATAAAATTGAATTCAATCTGTGAAAACTGAAAAAAAAAAAAGACTTTTATGACTCACTGTTTCATAGCCTCTATGATGGTCCCATAATAACCTACTCTCCGGTACCTACAGCTAGAGTAGATGACCCTTGTGTGATTTAAGCTTCTAACTTTTTTCTGCTAACAGATTCTACTATCTTGACTTTGATGAAGCAAATGTCATACTGAAAAAAGAGATGCAGGTAGCCAAGTGCTGAAGCAGCCTTTGCCTGACTACCAGTGTGGAACCAGCATCCTGGATAAAGGGCTATGTGAATCAGGGCTTCAAACAGCCACCCAGTGGATATGGAAGCAGATCCTTCTTCAGGCAAGCTTTTAGATATGACTGGAGCATCAGGGCTGACACTCTGGATGTACCTGGTAGAATCCATGAAGCAGAAGACTCAGCTATGCCATGCCTGAATTCCTGGATCACAGATTTCACAATAATAAATATGTATTATTTTAAGCAATATATTTGCTTAAATATACGAATGGATAACTACAACTATGTATATATTTACTCAGTATTATCTACTGTGGTTATATTTCTTCTGGCGTGGATTTCTATGATGTTTGTAGTTGGTAGTCTTTTTTTTCCCCCATTGGTTTAATGTTCATTGATGTTGTGGTTAAGATTTGCCACAGAAGCCACTAACTTTGATGATATCACTCAATAACTTTTTCTACATGATAAAAATCTCCTTTTATGAACAGTCTGGCTTTTCTCCTAAGTTGAGACTCTATACCACCTCCCAGCCATGATTTTTGTCAATCTAGCTGTGTTATTTTTTTCTGTAGCCTCATTGCAATCTTTGTCCTGAGACAGTCCCTGAACATTACTTTTAGACTTTGTGACCATTTTCCACCCATCCCTGGCTAGAATGATCTCTTCCTTAGATCATGTGTTTGATGCCTCCTATTTAATTGGCCACAATCCAGAATAAGGATCTATAGAACATAAATTTTATGGAAACTCTTTATTCCTTTATACTTATTTAATCATTTGGCTTATCTATACACTTATACTAAAAGTTCTGAGGATAGTGAAAACATCTGTCATGGTTTGTATATACTTGGCCCAGGGAGAAGCAAGAATAGAAGGTGTGGCCCTGTTAGAGTAGGCATGTCACTGTGGGTGTGGGCTATAAGACCCTAGTCCTAGCTGCCTGGAAGCCAGTCTTTTCCTAGCAGTCTTTAGATGAATATGTAGAACTCTCAGCTCCTCCTGCACCATGCCTGCCTGAATGCTGCCATGTTCCCACCTTGATGATAATGGACTGAACCTCTGAACTTGTAAGCCAGCCCTTATAAGAGTTACTTTGATCATGGTGTCTGTTCACATCAATAAAACCCTAAGACAACATCTCTTGCTTTTTAGTTTTCAATGTTTCTGCTGAAAAACTACCTCCTTTTTCCTGTAATACATTACATCCTGATTGCAACCTTCCTTCCTCCACTCCTGCCAGTCTTCTTCCCCAATCTCCCTTCTTTCTCTCACATATCCTCTCTTCCTTCTCAGGTCTCTCAGGAATATCAACTGAACATTGCATAAAAGAGTACAATAAGACCAGGCCACAAACTCTTATATTAAAGCTGGAGGAGGCAACCCAGTAGAAGGAAAGGGGTCCCAGAAGCAGGTGAAAGAATCAGAGACATCCCCTACTCCCACTGTTAGGAGTCCCACAAGAACACCCAGCTACACAAAAACACAGAGTCTGTGACTGCCACTTCCATCTCCGTGAGCCCCTATGAGCCCTGCTTAGTTCATTCTGTGGGTTTTCTTGTGGTGTCTTTGACCCTTCTGGCTCCTATAACCCTTCTTCCCTTCTTCTTCCAAGTTTCCCCAAGCTCTGCCTAGTGTTTGGTTGTGGGTCACTGCATCTGCTCCTATCCATTGCTGGATGATATTCCCCTGATGGTAATTGGGACAGGCGTTGATCTATCAACATAGCAGAATATCATTAGAAATCATTTCATATATACATATGAAATCATCCCAATTGTGTTTGGTTCTAACCTGGGCTGTCCTCCCTCTGGTTCCTGGCCATCCAGGCAGTGTCAAGCATGGGCTTCCTCTTGTGGAGTGGGTCTCTAGTTGAACTAGTCATTGGTTGGCCACTCCCACAAGTTCTGCACCACCATTACTCCAGCTCATTTTGCAGGTAGAACAGATTGTAGTTGGAAGGCTTTTTGGGGCTGGACTGGTATCCAATCCCACCTCCGGAAACTCTGTTTGGTTAAAGAAGATAGTCAGTTTAGGTACCATATCTCCTGTTACTGGGCATCTTTGGTAGAGTCATTCTCATAGATTCCATGGAGTTTCTCCACTGTACTAGTTTTCCACATCTCACCCAAATGCTCCCAAATACGTTCAATGTCAGTTGTCTCTCCCAGAATTCTCTCCATTCATCCTGCACCACTACCCGATTCCTCCTGTTCCCATCCCTGTCCATCCTCGCCAGCCCACTCACAAAATCTATTCTATTTCCCTTCCCACAGAGATCGATGTGTTCCTCCATTGAGCCTACCTTGTTACTTAGCCTTTCAGACTCTGTGAATTGTAGCATGATTACCCTTTGCTTAACAGCTATAAGCAGGAGAGGGTGGGGTGGCAGGCATGGGGAGTGGGGAGACAGCTGGGGTTTGTTTTTGTTGTTTTCGTTTGTTTCTTTGTTTTTTAGAGGGGAAACTGGGAAGGGAGAAATTTACATGTAAATAAAGAAAATATCTAATAATAATAATAATAATAATAATAATAATAATAATAAACAGCTAATGTCCATTTGTAGCTGAGTATATACCATGTTTGTCTTTGTGGGTTACCTCTCTTGGGATGATTTTTTTCTAGTTCCATCCAGTTGCCTGCAAGTTTGACAGAGTCATTGTTTTCTTTTATATCATTGTTTTCAACAGCTGAGTAATACCCCATTGTGTAAGGGTTCCACATTTTCTTTATCTATTCTTCTGCAAGAACAGCAAGTGCTCATAGCTGCTGAACCACCTCTCCAGCCACAACATCACATCCTCTAGAACCTGACCTTGCCGGTGTTGCCTGCCCTGCCCTGCCCAGTCCTTTCCTTACTTTTAGGTTTCAACTTCCATGTTTTTCTTCTTTCTGAAATATATTTTCAATTTTATCTTTTGGTGAGAAAAAAAAAAGGGTCTCATTTCAACTCTCGTAGTTTTAATGTTCAAAAACCCCACTAGGCAGTGGTGGTGCATGCCTTTAATACCAGCATTTGGGAGGCAGAGGCAGGTGGATTTCTGAGTTCGAGGCCAGCCTGGTCTACAGAGTGAGTTCCAGGACAGCCAGAGCTACACAGAGAAACCCTGTCTCAAAAAACAAAACAAAACAAACAAACAAACAAACAAAAATCCTGTCTAGTTTCTTTTTGTTTCCATTTGTCCTGTTACCTAATCTTGTTTCATGGATGCTGTCCTGGATTTCATCTGGCATGGATATTGAAAGTCTTTCCACAGAGACAGGATTACTTCTTGGTGAGCTTCAGCTACCTATTTAAGTAAGTGTGGAAAAACTTTCAGTAGCTCTCTAGAACCCCAGTCTTACTGTTGAGAATGCTGCATGACTGAGTTTCACACAACAGAAAGCAGAAATAAATATCTTCATGCACTCCTGGGTGGCTGAAATGAAGATGAACCTTGGAAAATGACATAGAAATCAGGGGACAGAAGAAAGTGGTAGATTCCATCAGTCCAGAGGCTGTGAGAATTTAATACCAATTTGCTTGCACTGTTAACAATCTCTCCCAAACCCCCTCTCTTGCTTTTCTCTCCTCTTGTTCTTCTCTCCTTTTCTCCCTGCATTCTTTTCCCTCCCATTCCTTGTCTCTGCCCCCTCCTTTCCCTCTTTCTTCCCCCCTTATGGATTTTAGCACTTAACATGTTATGATATGTTAAAGAACCCTCGGATGTCAGTATTTACATTCACTTATTCTGGCTTGACTTATGGATGGATCCTCCAATATCTGGCTTGATAACATGTGTAAACCTGATATTATCTTGTCAGTTGAGAATTAGTAAATGTTGGTATGTAGTTTGTAGAATCTTATCCCAACTCTAATTATTTTATTTCACCTTCCTCTGTGCTTTCTATTTCCAATATAGAAATTACTTGGTTCTCATTTACTAAAGAAATTACCTTTTCTAACCAATAATGGAGGCAGAGGGAAATGGCTTGGTTGTCTGAGGGGTGACCCTAGTCATCTAACTGTAGCAAAATCATGTGTGTTTGCCACAGCCCACATCTTCCTGACTACTACCTGTACCTCCCATTCCTGGGCTCTCATGACTCTGCCTTAAAACTGTAGAGCCATTGGCTTGGTTCTTGTTGGCGTTACCTTCTGCCAAATGTAGATCCAGCTAGGATGAACCCTTTCAGCAAGTATTTTCTCTCCTCCCACATTGCAGTGGGGTATTGAAAATGTAATTTTAAAAGGGGTCTGTGGATCATGCTCTTATTAGTAGAGTGAGTTTTCCAGAACAAATAGCAGAGTATCAAAGGAATACCTTTTACTTGATTATCCAGAGGAGAGAGATCTCCGAATTTCAAGGAACCTGTCAGAATTATATAAGTGGTCTTAAAAAAAAAAAAATCAGATCAAAGATGCAAGACTGTTAAATCCAAACCAGTTTGCACAATCTTAGCTTCTTACATACATAATTACAAAAAAGTAATGTCTTGAAGAAAGTGCAGAGACCGTTCATTCTGTCTAAGCCTATGACGTTACAGCCTTGAGTCCCGCTGACTTGCTGCCCTGTGGTCCCAATACTTCAGCATTCTATTGTCTTGAATTTGCATAGTCTTTAATCCCATAGCTTCGGATGTTTCTATCTTTTTTTTTTTTCTATAGCTCTGTTTTGTGGTCTCGCAGATTTGAAGTTGTTAAAAAAAACTTAATAGTTATGTTTTAAATTTCCTCTGGAAACCTCTTATGCACTTAAAACAGCCTAAACCAGAAGATGCACCTCTTCATGTGTCTTGTGTGATATTATTAGTCATTAACCATCTATCCCTTTTTATTAATAGATCTTTGCTTTGCCCCCTACCCTGGTATTTCTTGATTTAATCTGTCATCTGTCTCCAAAGATTAACGTAATATTTCTAGTTACTTGATATTTTAAATAATAGCACCTGTAATGTTCCCACATTTGTGATTAATAGAAAGCACCCCACTTTGGGCTTACCCACACCAGTGATAACATCAAATGCTCAGGAAAGAAATCACTAAACATAATTAAATGCCTCGAAGAGCACAGCTGAATTTGGGTGCCAATATTCTCTTTTAGAACAGTAGCTCTTTTATGATAAAAAAAAAAGTACTTTAGCAATAACAAGTTTCAACAGAAGCATGGGTGTGTGGGAGGAAATTGAAAACAGGGACAGGCATAACATTTTATTGTGGGTGGTTCCCCCATCCCTCTCCCCCTACATGATGTCAGCTCTGTGCGAACTTTATCACAGTACATTACCTTCCCTTTAGGGAGTTTTGTATCTTTTAAAACCCACCTGGTTGTTAATGTCAGTTCCCTTGAGAGAGAGAGAGAAAGAGCGAGCAACTGTTAAGAATATGCCATGCTTTTTTGAAGATGTTCAAAGCTATTGAGTTCAAATGAGGCCCTAGTGGAAGTCTCCCCTTGACTTCGGGCAGCAAGATTAGCACAGGAGTATTGCTTCTCCTGTAACTCAGCTTTCTCAGAGCTACAGAGCCGTTAACCTGTTCCAGAGAGCCACGATGACAACCGATCACAGACACAAACAGTCCTGAGGAATAGATCTTCTCTCTTTTTTTAATTAAAAAAATTGACTACATTTGTGGTCTCTGTGTGTGTGCATATGTGTGCAGGCACGTGCAAGCACAATTTATATTTGCAGCAGTGCATGCCACATTATTTCTCTGCCTTAAAGGTCACCTATTCTCTACTGGCATAATTTCCTACATATTGTTAAATCTACTTTAAATTTCCGATATATATTTTCAATTGTAAAATTTCATTTAGGCCTTCTGCCCCCAGATTTTACGTGTCTCTTCTATTTCTTTCTTTTTAAGTCATGTGTGCTTTGCTTTACCTTCTAAAGCATGGTTGTAATAGCCTCATTAAAGTGCCTTGCTTGCTAATTGAATTCTAGGCCATCTCTCATGGGATCAGAGTCCATACAGTGTCTGATACAGCTGTCTGGGGTATTTTCCTTAGTTTTAGATTATCTTTTGAGCAAATGATATGTGGTACCAATATTGCATTCAATAATGTTGCTTAAAATGCTGTTTTTTTCCGGTTACTGGTTACATGACTTAGCTAGACATAAACTGTGCCATGGCTGTCATGCAGCTGGAAGAAGCTCAAACCTTTGTCAATTCTTTTCATTTTAACTGGACTGAGGGATTGTCTTGTGAATATTCATGGTATAGGAGATAACACAGTGGTTCTCAACCTTCCTAATTCTGTGACCCTTAAACAAGGCTCCTCATGTTGTGGTAACCCCCAAACCATAAAATTGTCTCAGCACTATTTCATAACTGTCATTTTGCTACTGTTACGAATTGTAATCTAAGTATCTGATATGAGACCCCTAGGTTGAAAACTACTGACTTAACAGCTGGTGTGGTCATAATTTTCGAGGCTAAGCCACCCTGACTCTTCTCTTACATGCAAGCTCTGTGTTCTTCAGCTAATGACCCAGCACATTTGAGTTCAGGTTCTGGCTGCTCAGCAGGGCACAGTCTGTCTTCACCTTCAGGCTGAAAGCTACACCAACATAAGAATCCACTTCGTTCTGTTTTCTTTATCCAGTGACTCCCACCTGCCAGTATCTGTCTGATTCTGTCTCTCTCCCGTAGCCTCAGGTATTGTTTTTTTCTTTCTAGTCCACAGTTCACAGTAAGGTCAAGTACAAAAGTCTGGAAGGATTGCAGTCTGTGCATGCTCCACCCAGAGACCGATGCTAGAGCATTTCTAACATCGCAGAGACGCCTCTGCTTCATTCCAGCCAAGGTCTCACGATGACATCAATAACCACAGGTCACTTTTGTCTGAGTCTGGACTTGTATAAAGGGAGCCATACCGCGTGGAACATTTTGGGCTTAGCCTATTAATTCAGCATGATGCTTTAGAGATTCATGCAGGGTTTTGTGTGTATTTTTGGACTTTTTCTTTTTACTAATGAATAGTGTTCCTTCATATGAATGCACCTTACGTCATATATTCGTTTCCCATGGAGAGGCATTGGTGCTGTTTCAGTTTGGGATTATCATGAATGTAGCTGTGATATAGGTTTGTACAAGTCACACTCTTGTGCATATATGGCAACATTTTTCTATGATAAATATAGTTATTTATTATATGGTGACGTGTTGGGCAACAACTGATTATATTAAGACTAGAATGGAACAGCTGTTATCCTATCCTCTAGGGACTTTGTATCCATTATGACCTTCTTGTGCAAGGTTTTTCTCATGTGTCAGTAGTGACACTGGTGTAAATAAACTATTGCCCATATAAAGGTACAACACACGTAGTCACAATGTCAGTGATATTTGACAATGATTAAAAATGACTATTTTATGGTTTGTTTGTTTATGATTATATGTCGTTTCTATTTTAGAGAGTAGTCCTGTGACTTATGAAAAACAGATGTTTCCTGTAAAATAAGGCTCTGTGTGCGGCTGTCAGTGGCTTCGTCCAGCTAAGTCAGATGTATTGCTTGTTAGATTGCAGGCACACAGACTGTGTGGAACGCCTGACCTACCTAGATGGTCTACGTCTGCCCAAATGCTCTCTATGATGTCTTCCGAGTGTCAGCTTCATCAAAACGTACTCTTCTCATTGAGTGACACACGAGACTATGTGTAGGAGAGGAATTGCTGGAAGAAAGTTCTAAAAAGAGGCTTACTGTATATACTATGACCAGCAGTGCCTAAGTGTTTCTGGTGCTCCGTATCCTTGCCAACACTTGATAATATCAGAGCTTTTGAATTTGGACATTGTAGTGAGTAGCCTTAGAATGCCTATGGCTGATGACTAGTCATACTAAGTCTCTAGTGTGCTTAGAGATTGCTACTATACTTCTCTGGAAAGTGTGTCTGTTTAGAATGTTCACCCATATTTATCACATTTTTAAAAATTTAGTGGTTTGTAATGACTGTATATTATATGCAGTCATGTTTTTTTTTTCTGAGCCTGTGGTATGTCTGTTCACTTTAAAAAGATATTCTTTCGATATGGGCCTGTTCTGGTTTTGTTAGCTAGCTGGTTTCTGGTGCTGGGGGTTGAACCTAGGTCCCCCGCTTTTTTTTGTACTAGCCAAGTGCTCTGCTACTGAACTACACTCTTGACTGACATTTTGGTTTTTATTTTATATCATTAAGTCTACCCTTTCTCCCCTTTATAGGAACATTTTATTCTGTTTGAGCCAAGAGATTTTTATGTACCCAACAGCTACTTCTAACCCCATCAAAGAGAATACTGATAGGCTCCCAAAATATTTCCCCCTTTTTTAAAGTGTTGAAACTTTACGTGCTGCCTTTATCTCTACAGCAAAACCCCTTTGGAGGTATAATAAACACCTTTTTGTGTGATTTTGGAGATTAAATAACCTTTATACTGTGACGTGCACAGAAAGGTACTTAATAGAGATTTGAAAAAGTCAATCAACTTGCCTACCCAGTAGCACCAATTTTCTAATGAAGTTAACATTTTGGGTGTGTAGCTGTGAATCTACATGGTGATGCACTTGGATGAGGGGCTGGGGCATCACTCTGTGTAGTCGCTGCTGAAGGGAAGATGGGCTCAGCCCTGACAGATGCCTCGATTCTGCCAAAACATATGGAGAGGAACCTCACTTCAGCTCTTTGTTCAGAGAAAACAACACTTGAGGATCAATAGCAAGAAAGTGAAAAATTAGCATAAAAGACCTTTCCTATATGCTCCTGATTAATTCTTACCAGTGCAGCCATCTCCCAGATCCCAGGGGCTGCATTTAGACAAAGTAATAAACGATACTCCAAGTATACCAGTCCGGCATGTGCCAAAAAGGTGGTGAAAGTTCGATTTGCCAAGACTGCAGTTCACAAAATTGATTTTAACCAGGCTTGGCAGTTCTGTGCTTTCCCCACGAGAACTGCTTTTTACAGAGTCTATTACGAAAGCGTGTTTGGGAATGTTTCATAATGAGGCAGACTGTGGCAGGATGTCTATTTCGGATGTCTCAGACTTCACAGTCTCCATCATGTGCCTTCGCTGGCTATGTATGGTACCTGTTGGCTCTCACAGAAAGGCTTTACTACCAGGGTGTTTAACGTGCTCCAACTCTTAAGAGGTTTTGTCTACCTGATATTGTTTATTCCATTTCTATCTGCTGTAGCCTAACTCTCAAATGCTCTGAGCCATGGTTAAACATGAGTGCTTTTGTACATTATCCCTAATTTCTAACATGGGACTTCCAAGCATTCACTTTTAAACCATTTTATAATCGGAGAAGTTCCAATTCATCAGGAATATTCATGAATCCTACGAACCATGTAGCTAGCAAAGTAGCCTCTGGTGATTCACACTTAGGATTGTCTATCAACCCAGCCTCTATCTTTCTCCACTAGTTCAAGGGCACTCACTATACAATGTAGCACAGTAGAAGGAAATTCCAGAACATAAGCCATTGTCAAGGGTAAATAAGTCCCAATACAGTGTTTTCCATAAGCAGCGTGATAAGCCTTGTGGACATTTCCTGTTGTTGGTCTGTGCTCAGCCTTGAGTCACGGGCTTACAATTTGACATTCTGGTCTAGTCTTGGTCCCTCCAGTGGGAGGTTTATATCAGTTTCCATGTCCCATTTGGGTGCAACAAGACACACGGTAACTTTTAGTTTGGTTTAGATAGTCTGATTGGAGAGCTGAAGAAAATGCCCACCCCCCTTTTCTGTATTTGGGTTATCATAGACTAAGCAGCTGAGAGAAGGTTCATAGAAGCCATATTTGTTAGGAAACAAGAAAACTGCCTAGTTTAGTTCATATATATATATATATATATATATATATATATACATATATATATTTGGTGACTGACAGTCTTGAGATGAACAAGTTTCATAACCAAAACCTAGAAGTATGCATCTGGCTATTTTGAGTCTGTTTTATTTACAACCTGAGATTGTCAGAGGTATGAAGAGAAAGCTTGTATTGCTTGAAATAACATACAATACTGACAGTCTTTTCAAAGTTTACAAAGTTACCATGGAAGTAAATTTTATGTGTGGATATCAGAAGATGCGATAATGCCTTGGCTGTTTTACCCCGTCCAGTCTTGCAGATACCGCACAGCAGCACAATGCCCACGCTCAGCTCTCCTTACACCCCACTGAAGGCTCTTAGCTCACACTCTTGGAATGTGTGCTTCTCCAGGCTCAAGGATTTTGCTTTTCATCTTTTCTTTACAGAAAGGGTTATTCTTAATGTCCTACCAAGAGCACTTCAATAGAGTCACTGTCATACCTGAGGAGTGTTTCTGGTTATATTGATAAAAACAAAAGTGTAAAAAAAAAACCCCTTTGGTTGTATTGATAAAGAAGGCTTTACAAATGTTTGAAGCCTGCTTTATGTAATAGAGTGTCAGCAGTAGCTTTAAACACTAGAAGAAAAAGACACTTTGTAGTCATAATGTATGTTACAAGTCTTAGAAATTGTCAGCTCTATTTCAGTACAGAGAAATTTTATTCAAGGCGATTTTTCAGGAAAAAAAATACTTTTATTGCCTTTATATTTAATTACAGACTCATATCCCTGGCCTCACATCTGTCACATGTGTGTTAATATGTACATATCTATCTACAGCTAAAGATATACATACATACATACATACATACATACATATATATATATAATCTGTAGTATGACTATATATGTACATGTACATATATATCTGTAGCATAATACATGCATATATATACATATATATCTGTAGCATGACTATATATATGTATATATAATTAACTATATATAATTTCCCATGGTACTGTGCATTGTAAGTTAATGATGGCTTCCACAATGCAGGAGCAGGAGTACATGTTCTACGAAGATACCATGTTATTCTGTATGAGGAAACTGAACAACAGGGTGCTTTGTTTTTTTGTGCAGGTCCTGGAAACAATCCTAGGGATACTAAGGATGGCCTGCTCAACCACATGTGCATGCAATCTACGTTAGGATTTACCACTTAGGAATTGTTTTGTCAATGTTAATCTATAGTTTTGTTCATTAAGAATGAATTTGTTAAGAGTGCCATCAGATATATAGGCACAGATTTAAAACCACCAAGATCAAAATTGGTACATGATCTACTTCCATGTTAGCCTAAAACTTAATCATCTAAAGGGAAAAAGTACAGCCTGTATTGGAGGCTACTCTGAGAAAGGAGGCTGATTAGACAGAAGGATTCAGAATAACAGAAGTGAAGATTCATGTCTTGTTTGTCCTGATCAGGGATCCAACACTGGAAGTCCATAGTTACATAAGGAAAAGGCAAGGAACATTTACAAGAAATCTCTAAGTTTGTCGAGGAACCATTGATTTCGGAAGTGGAGGCTTACCAAGATCAAGTGTTGCTTTGCCACTGGGGGAGTGATTCAATTGTATATTTCTTGCAGAAATGAAAGAAGTGGGGGGAGTACAAATGTGTGCATGACAGAGCTGGAGAATGGGTGAGTGTAAGATTATGGTAAAATCATTAAGGGAATAAGAGTAGAGATGGGAAGGGAGAGAGACACTAGAGTGGACATAACACTGGTCTTCCTTCTTTTCTTCCTTCCTTCCTTTCTCCCTTCATCCCCCATCCCTCCCTCCCTCCTTTGTTCCATCCCTTTGCTTCTCATTTTTACCCCCTTGACTCACTTTTGGTTGATTTGATAAAGTCACTTCATCTAGCTTTCTAGTTGAGTAAGATCTAGGGAATAAACAAACATCCTCTGACTTTGCTTGTGGCCAGACAGAAACTGGTAGGGACTTCTTTTGACAAGCAGTACTTGTGTATTCTGAGAAGGGATGAGTAGAGCCAAGTTCTTCGGGATGCTGGTTCAGTTTGTAAAAGCAACTGCTGGGGCCTGATATTGCCAAGCCCTCATTCAGTCAGCCTAGACAAGCCCATCCTCCTACCTCATTAATGATAATACATTCTTTCCCCTCCAAGCACCTGATTTTCAGACTTTGATAACTTCTGCCCACCTCAATGCCTATCAATCAGACTTTATGTAACAGTGTGGTGTTCATTTCCCAAAATAAAATCTATTCTTCAGAGCAGCTGTAAGTGGAACAGGCTCACTGTTGTTAGATCTTAGGAAGAACCAGACTTCCAAAGGCCAACTGTCGCTGCATACATATAAATAGGAACATGGAGTAGAGGAAGTCTAATTATGTAAAGAAAATCTGTTGGAATTTTGCCTATAGGCTGGCCATCCATCCCAAAGAGTCCCTGAAAACGGTAAACCCAATTCCGCCTAAACCCTTCTGAAATTCTACCAAATATTTTGTGAGTGTTTGAACTATTCAATCATGCCTGAGCTAGGAGATTTCTCTTCATTAACTTAAGAGGGTTGAAACTAGGGTGTGTGGAAAGGTGTGAGGAGAGACATGAATGATTCAATTGGATTTGAAACTGTAAGTTTTCCAGTTCACTCCCGCATACTGTAAGGCATGCATTAATGAAGCCTGAGTATCATGCTAAGGCATCAGTGAGCATTATTACTCCATGTCATTTGGAGTTCCAGCCTTTTATAGTCTATCGTTTCTAGATAGTTGGGCCCATTTCTTCCACCACTATCAGTTTCAATAGTTGACACTTTACCCAGGACACTAGGTGGCAGCAAATTGCTGAGCTAAACAATTGGCAAGGGACAAAGGGCCTTGAACCCATTCACCAGTACTGAAAAGGGAGAAGGTGGAGCAAAGACCAGATAAACACAAGCAGCTGCAAGATTTCAAAGGCACAGTGATATCGCTGGTATTCTTAGAGTTTTGAAGCTCCTCAGAGCTAAATCTACCGCCAAACCCTCCAGAACAGATTCATACATCTAATCAGGTTTAAACATTTTCTAGTGAAAACTATGTCTGGTTTAATTACTTTCCTGCAATTAAAAAAAAATGGCTTTAACATATTACAACTTTGATTATTCATCTTAAAAGGTTACCTATAAATTTGTGTTGTCAGCCAATGCCACTGGGCTGGAGAGATGGCTCAGTGGTCGGGGCCCTTGGTTTTTGCAGAAGGTCCAGGTTCTGCTCTCTGTATCCACAAGGTGGCGCACCACTGCCTATAGCCCCAGTTTCAGGGAATCTGATGCCATCTTCTGTCCTCCATAGGTACTGTAAGCAAGTGGTACACATACTTGCATGTAGGCAAAATACTCATACTTATTAAAGATACATAAATCCTTATAAAAAGAATGTTTTTTTGTATCTGTTTGATATAGAAATATTTAAAACCTATAAGTAAGCCAGCATATTCACTTTAGTTGATCCCCAACATTGCAAAAGAACAGCAATCACACACACACACACACACACACACACACACACACACACACACACATATATATATATATGCTGTTCAATTCTGCATAAGTCACTACTTGCTGTTTACAGTTGTAAATACGAAGTAGAAATTGAAGTGATTAAATCTGATGGTAAGATAGCAGTAGCCGCGCCCTTGGCTTTGCCTGAAAATACAGACAAAAGGGGAACCAAAGTGTCTTAAGCTGGTGGCAGACTAAGAGTAAATTAGGTGAGCTCGCAATAATATAAAGAACAGAAAAGCATAAAAAGGAAAGGATGAAAATGAACGTTTTGGATGATAAAACTTTGAAAAGCAGATATTGGATGTACTTAAATAACTGGCTATGTTTGAGCTCCCAGGACATCCTGGGGATGGAATGGTGTAAGAAAAAATGCCGAAAGGGGAAAGTGAAATTCTGAATGATGGAGAGGGTCTTGGTGGGTTTCTCTCTCTCTCTCTCTCTCTCTCTCTCTCTCTCTCTCTCTCTCTCTCTATCTGTGTGTGTGTGTGTGTGTATGTGTTTAGAAGTCATTGTGTTTGAGGCAAATTTCTTATCCCTTACCATCAAGTTAAAAATGACAAAGTTGTAGAAAAATTTGAATTTCAATTCATTAGTATTTGAAGCTTTTAGATTGATTTAAACTGTTTCAACTTTTTAAAAAGATTTATTTATGTTTTATTTACATTGTAGCTGTCTTCAGACACACTAGAAGAGTGCATCGGATCCCCATTACAGATGGTTGTGAGTCACCATGTGGTTGCTGGGAATTGAACTCAGAACCTCTGGAAGAGCAGTCAGTGCTTTAAACCCCTGAGCCATCTCTCCAGTCTGACTGTTTCAATTTTTAAATCCCCACCAAGTCTGGACAGTTCTCTGCAGCCACTGAAGATCGTTGTGAACTCCAAATGAAGTAGTAGGAGATAATTGTACTTCCTGAAGAGCCTAAAAATATTCCTTAGCTCTATATATCTATCAAAAAAATGAGCACACTTTGGGCCTCTTGGGAAGACTCACATTCTCTGTGTGGCTGTTTATTCTTATACACCAACTGTATACACATCACCAATGGTCCACATGATGGAACAGACTAACAAAACATTCCTCTTCCCTGTGGAATTCTTTATAGTAAAGTCATAAGAAAGCATACAAATCATTTGTACTTACACATTTAATATTGGCTTTTATATAAAGGAGTGTTTTTATTTCAAATTAGAGTTGCCAGAAAAGTAATGATGTATACTTGGTGAATAAGCAAGACAAATCTAAACAAATTTAAAACGACTAAGTCATCTTTTGAATTTTCAATTCTCATGTTTCAATATTCATGTTTTAAACAATAGCAGAGTAATCTCTCTCCTTTCTCTTGATTTTTAAAAATAGGATCTCACTACATAGTCAAGGCTTACTCTGAAATATGTGGCCAAGGCTAACTTCAAACTGGTAGCAATCCTCCTGCCTCAGTCTCCAGAATGCTGAACTTACAATTTTAGCCACTGTGCCTGGTGATTCTGCCCTGCCTCTGTCTGTCTCTATTTATATATTCTTTATTTTATTATTTGCTGTGTAAAAGTGTTTTACCTTCATGGATGCATGTGTATTCAATGCCTCCAGGAGGGTATCAGATCCCTTGGGATCAGTGTCCTCTTGGGAGCCACCATGTGGATGCTGGGGATCAAACCTTGGTCCTCTGGAAGAGCAACCAGTGTTGGTCAATGCTGAGCCATCGGTCCAGTTCCTGGTGATTCCCTTTTGCTTTCTTGGCTGAACATCCCAGCCCATGAGAGCATTCCTTTGTGTCCCTGTCAATGTGATGGTTTTATTCTAATGTTTCAAATTTCCAGTGTTTTCTTATATTATGGAGAAAGCAAAGTCACCCACACTCCCAAACATCCTATGAAGGGTCCAGTAATGCTTTTTCTCATAGGGCCAATGCCTATGCTGGCACATTTTTAAAATGTAGACACTTTTTGTTTGTTCTGTTATTTGCCAAATTACTAAATCAAGTCCGTTTCATATAAGACTTAGTTTTACTTGACCAATCTCTGAATTTTGGGTTTACAAGTAAAAGATGGTGCTAGGAGTGGCCTTTGACCACGGTGAACATGTTTTCCCCTCAGTGAAAAAATGGGGACCACTAGAGGTCACTGCAGTTATTAGCAAGAAGGTGGTTAAAGCCATTTGCCTTATAGCACAAGACCTTTCAAACTCTAACAATTTACCAGCCCCAGGAGCATGACAAAAGATGAATTTAAATACTCCAGTGGTCTATGGGAATGCACTACTGCCTCTGCCCTGCTTCTCCATCATGAGGTAATCCACCCCCCTTTTTCTGACAAGTTTTTCAGGTCTTGCTGAAGACTGAGCAGCAGATCATAATTCCAGTAGCCCTGGTTGTTGTGTGTTTCTGTGTCCAGTAAAATCACAAGGTTTTATATTGCTATCAAATTTACTTGTCCCTGCTGCCCTGTGAGAATTGTCACCATCATCTTATAGATCATGAAACCGAAGCTCAAAGGACTGACACAGCTAATGAGTGGCAGAATTGGTATTAGAACAAAAGTTCTCTTTTAAACATCAACCTAATACCGTTACCAACATGGGGAGGTACTTGTCTGTCTCTTCCCATTTTAGATGATGATGATGATGATGATGATGATGATGATGATGATGATGATGATGAGAGAGAGAGAGAGAGAGAGAGAGAGAGAGAGAGAGAGAGAGAGAGGATGATTTTTTGTAGAGTAGCTTCTCTTTCACCTTTATGTGGACTCACTGGGGTGGAGGGTGGGGGTGGACAAGAACAGATCTTCCCAACATGCCTTGCCAATGGATGAGCACCACAGCAGTGTCATGGATTCGAAGCCAAGAAGAAGCCTTTTCTAGAACCTCTCAGAACGTGGGCAGAGACCCAGGAGCTGTGACTCACTCCCTGCTCCAAGCAGCTGAAAGCCCTATTGGCTCATCAAAGCACTATCTTTTTTTTTTTCTTCTTCAAGGAATGATGGTATCTACATATTTACATAATACCGGTGTCTGTGGCATGCCTGGCTTAGCAGATGAAGAAATAGGAGCTGGGAGTATTGAAAGACGCTCGCCCTAGGTTACAAAGCAAGTCCACACAGAGCGCAGAACCATAATTCTCAATTTCCACTTGATCCTCTACCTCCCAGCTCTTTGCAGAATCACTGTTTGCACTGACCTTGGAAGCCCCTCCAAGAGCTTCTCCTCCCAGGACACACATATTCAGAAAGGGAACAGAGATGGAAGTGCACCCTAACAAGGGGGCAGGGTAGCTCATCAGAGACCCTTTTTTTCCCTATGACCCCTTTAAAGGCTGGGTCATAGCTATCCCTCGTTTAGTTGTCACTCTTGGCACACTCCTGACTGGTGTGTGTGTTTGGAATGGAAAGCTGAGAGGCTTTCAAAGTTTTGTATATAATAACAGGAAAAAAATGAAACAAAGGAACATTTCTCGCAGCCATCCCCACCTCTGAGCTGTTTCTTTGCAATGGTGGCCAAGGCTCTGCATACCTAAAATCCCCAGAGAGCAGAGGAGACTATAAACCCACATCCACTGTTTGCTCTGCTCCCTGGCAGAGAAAATACTAATTGTTAAAAAAACAAAAAAACAAAAACCAAAAACCCAAAAACCTTTCACTTCTAGCATAGCTCGCTGGGATTTCAGAATGTTCTAGAATGGCAAATGGAATTAAGGAGGTAAAAATAGTGAAACATCAGGATATTTATCTCATGACTCCTTCCACTGACCATTGGAGTAGTCTTTGCTAGTAAAAAAACATGTTAAAGTGTCATTTGCCATTTTTAGTTTTAGCATATAAAGGGCAACAAAGTTAGCAGATTATAGGTTCTCTGTCATTTGAGGCTGGTGAAAAGGACTTAAAAGGAAAAGAAAATGTCTCAGGCAGGATGACACATACTTGTGTCCCCAGACTGAAGCAGGGGAATCCCCAGGAGTTTAAGGCCCATCTGGGCTACATAGTGAGGTAAGATCTCAGACCCAAACCCAAACACAAGAAGAAAAGCAGGTAAGGTAAGCATATCGTATGTAGCAGTCTGTAGTCCACCCTTGAGAAGTTTACTCATTATTAGAACTTAAGGGAATTTTCATACAAAAAAAAATATGACTTTTGGTCTAAAGCACCTCAGATTAGCAGAATTGACTTCTCCAGGCAGTGGGAATGGTAGGGAATTCTCTGGGGAGGATGTCAGAAGCATCGGTCTATGGTATCTGCCACAGCCCCCTGGATCTCTCCTTCTGCACTCTGAAGAACAGTGCCCTCTGCCTTTATTGCATTAATCTTGGCTGACCTAGAACTCACACTGGCCTTAAACTTGCACTGACTCTCCTGCTCGTGCCTTGCTAGCATTGTGACTGCAGGCAGGATCCACTACATATGGCTTAATATTTTTCCTTTGAAAATGCAATTTTACACTACAGATAATTTTGTAAAGACAAAGTGAGCATCTAAGGCTAGTAGAGAAATTCAAGACATTTTTATGACATTACTTCATTGTATTATCTTTCAGCTAATGATTCCGTTACATAGTCCCACTTTGTAACAGAAGGATACATACAGTTTTTGTGAGGACATGCATAATTGCAAACAGGAGGTAATGCTTTGTATTTACTTTAAGTCCCCACATTGGCCTAGAGTCCTGTTGGAGTTACAGTGGCTTGTGCATTCTTCTTGCCAGAACAAAAGCCCTGGCACCTTCGACTCCCTTTATTCTCCCCTGCTCCACCCCTATCCAGATTCATTCCAGTAGGAGAGAGCACCAGTAGTTTTTATCTCTGAGATATATCTCAAGCCTGTCCACCTCTCACTGCCTCTGTTGGTACCTGTCTGGTGCTAAGCAGTATGCAGATTGCTGAGAAAATCTACCTGCTTCAACGTGAACAACTACCCAGAAATCTATTCTTCAGGCAGCAGACAGAAGGACAGGTTAAACCCTGTCCCTCTTCTTCTGCAAGCCCTCCTGTGTCTCCTACCTCACTAGGAGATGAAAATTCCTCCAGTAGGCAGGAAGTCCTCTGCCTATGGCCACTCTGGGTTTCTCACAGTTCCATGGACATACAGATGTCTTTTCATCTCAGAGCTGACATAGCTGGGTTCCTTGGTGTCAGGAAGCCATTTGCTCTGGTTGGGCTCACAAGTTCTCCCAATGTTAACCACTCTCTTGGGTGTCCTAGAGGTGAGTTCTTCAGTGGCATCTTTTTCCCCTACCAGCCCATTTAAAACAGAAAGCTGCCCTAGCTGCCACGTAGGATACTTCTCTGTTTTGTTGGTCTCTAAACTTATTTATCAACTTCCAACTTCCCACCTTCTGATATGTAATTCACTTCTCTCTCTCTCTCTCTCTCTCTCTCTCTCTTTCTCTCTTTCTCTCTCTCTCTCTCTCTCTCTCTCTCTCTTTGTGTGTGTGTGTGTGTGTGTGTGTGTGTGTTACTCTCCTCCTTTATTATCTGTCAGCTTTAAAAGGTATGGATGCTTCTGCTCATGCCCAGGTCTTAGACTTGTGCTAGATACAGGCAGTTCTTGCTCATCAAAGAATCACTGAATGCACGATACAGTGCATATATAGATATTTACAGCTTCCAGTGTGTGACTTCTAACATCAGGTCAGCTACCCGGTCAGTTGTGTCTATTTCATGAACTCTCAAGACAGGTATATCATGCACCTTTTGTAGGATGATATAAGGCACTGGGTAGATGTCTTCTTCAATGTCCAATAAACACTGTCAAAACCACCTGAGTTGCTGTGATGGTTTATATACGCTTGGGCCAGAGAGTGGCACTATTAGGAGGAGAGGCCTTGTTGGAGTAGGTGTGTCACTGTGGGTGTGGGTTTTAAGACCGTCATCCTAGCTGCCTGGAAGCCAGTCTTTTCCTAGCAGCCTTCAGATAAAGATGTAGAACTCTCAGCTCCTCTTGCACCATGCCTGCCTGGATGCTGCCATGTTCCTGCCTTGATGATAAGGGACTGAACTTTGAACCTGTAAGCCAGCCCCAAATAAATGTTGTCATTTATAAGACTTGCCTTGGTCATGGTGTCTGTTCACAGCAGTAAAACCCTAACTAAGATAGAAGTTGGTACCAGAGACGGGTATTGCTGTGATAGGCCTGCCCATGCTTTTGTTTGGAGGAATGTGGATTTTGGGACTTTGGATTTAGAAAGCAGTAGAATGCTTTAAGTGGGGCTTAATGGGCTATTCTAGTAGGAATATGGAGGACAATAAGGAATATTGCATTGACAAAGGAAGTCTCACAAAAAGCCCAGCAGAGACTTTGTTCTCTAGTTATGTCTCATGAAGAATGTTTTGAACAAGAGAAGCAAGCTTAGAAAGGAAAAATATAAAATATATGGTTAAAGTATTAAAGGGGCACCAGGAAGCGAAATGAAGCTAAATCCAACTTGGGGCAAGATCCCACCCAATTAAATTTAGGTCCAGGCATGATAGCACAAACCTTTAATCCCAGGAGGCAAAGGCAAGCAGAACTCTGAGTTCAAGGCCAGCCTGATACTGAGCATGTTCCAAGTAGAGAAAAACTTAAATCCAGGCATGGTGGCCCCGTACCTTTAATCCCAGCACTTAGGAGACAGGCATGAAGCTTTCTAAGTTTAAAGTTAGTCTACAGAACAAGTTCCAGGATATCCAAACTTAGGCAGAGAATTAATTCATTGATAACAGAAAGCTAGTGATACTTCATAGAACAAGGGGAGCCATGTTCCAGTCCCAGCAAGCATCAGAACTCAGCAACTTTGGTCATTTGGCTCTGGCTTTAGAGTCAAGAGGAGAAGGAGACTACTGGGACAATTGGTGCTGGTTAGCTGGAGCTAAGAAATCAGTGGCAATTAAGAAGAGACCAGCATCACTGAGGTGAAATCTTCTGAGAAGTGTTTCCTTGAGAGCTCAAAAAGCAGTGTTCCAGAGGTAGCCAAGGTTGTAACTTGTGCTGCAGCTGAACTTGGTTATGTGTAAATCACCTAGGTGGTAGTGGTTTTGAAGGTATGAAGGGGTCATAGAGAACAGCTGAGGCTTGGCACTGTGAAAGGCCATGGAAGGCCATTGGTGAAGGTACAGCGTCAGTTGCAGTTGATGGCCCAAGACTGAAGGGATCATGCAAAGATGTTGAGGCTTGACACCATGAAGAGAGCCTATGAGAGGCTATTGGTGAAGCTTAGTTGCACTGGAAGACTCCAGCAAATTAGAGATGCCAGTACCGTGGGATTATCACTAAGAACAATGGCAGCAGTGGAGTGGAGTCGAGTCAACAAGAGCCTAGAGTGCTACAGAGGTCAGAGCTGGACCAAGCCCTTTGGAGGGCCGAGAAGACCATGTATGGTTCCCAGAAATTGGAACAAGAAGCTGTGAAGCTGAAGTTGGCTTGGAGACCCCAGCATGTTCAAGATGGCAGAGCCATGGAATATCTGTTGAGGAAAACTAATAACAGGGAGTGGAACCAGCCCAAAAGAAAGAAGTTTGTTGTAGTCAACAAAGATGGAAACAGAGTTGGAGATCTGAAGAAAGCTTTGACATCAGACATGGAGATGTAGAGTTTGGAGTTTGCTCAGCTGGTTTCCTTGCTTTGGGGATTGCAGTTAAGTGAATGGATGAATCGCAGAAGAAACTATAACTATGGACTTTTAACATTTTTGAGACTACTATAGACTATGGGGACGTTGGAAGTTGACCTAAATGTACCTTTTTATTATGCTATGGCTGGGTATGGCCCCCATAGACTCATATGTTTGAACTAGCCTACAGGGGCCAGGGAGCAGAATGGGATGGTTTGTATATGCATGACAGAGGGAGTGGTACTATTGAGATGTGTGGCCCTGTTGGAGTAAGTGTAGCCTTGTTGGAATAGGTGTATCACTGTAGGTGTGGACTTTAAGATTTTCATTCTAGCTGCTTGGAAGTCAGTATTCTGCTAGCAGCCTTTAGATGAAGATGTAGAACTCTCGGCTCCTCCTGCACTATGCCTGCCTGGATGCTGCCATGCTCCCACCTTGAGAATAATGGACTGAACCTCTGAACCTGTAACCCAGCCCCAATTAACTTTTGTCATTTATAAGATTTGCCTTGGTCATAATGCCTGTTTACAACAATAAAACCCTAACTAAGATAGTTGTTCTCTCACTGGCATTGTTTTTCATATCTCCTCCCACACATACCTCTTCAAAAGGAAATGGTAACTTTCAAAGTTGGATTGCTATTATTTTGGTCTAGATTATGTTGTTGTTTACCTGAGGCTCAGAACTTCTATTCTGCATTACAATTTGTTTTTCAGACAGTGTCTTCAGTTACAGGTGTATGCCACTATTCCTGGCTTAAAATTATTACTTAAAAACCATGTGTAGGTCTAGAGAGATGACTCAGAGGTTAGGAGCCTGACTGCTCTCTTCCAGAGGTCTTGAGTTCAATTCCCAGCAATTACATAGTGGCATACAACCATCTGTAATGGGATCCCATATCCTCTTCTGGTGTGTCTGAAGACAGTTACAGCACATTCATATACATAAGGTAAGTAAGTAAATAAATAAATAAATCTTTAAAAAAATTCACAGAGCTTGCCTTTGCCTTCCAAGTTCTGGGACTGAAGGCATGTGTGTACCACCATCCTGGCTACAAAGCTTCTTTAAAGATTGTTTTTAAAAAGCCATGTGTAGAGGCTTACACCTATAGTCCCAATAACCAGGATTGTCTTCAATTCAAGATCAACTTTGGCAACAGAATGAGACCCTGTCTTAAAACAACAAACAATGTAATTGTCATTTGAAAGAATAATTTGCCAAAGTATTATTTGTATAGAGTAGTGTGTCATTTTCTGGTTTATTTTGAAGGCACAGAGGCACTGCCCAATTGGAGTTTCCAGTATTTGCAATTATATTAATATATTTAAATTTACTAGGTTTGTGATCGTAGTTCCAACTCAAAACTGCACAAAGAGCTTTACTAGGCTTAGAAGACGACTCAGTGGGTAAAGAGCTTGATACACAAGTATGAAGAGTCGTGTTTAGATGTCAACACCAACAAAAAACTGGGCACAGTTCTGTAACCCCAGCTCTGAAGTCTCAGCTCTAGGGAGGTGGAGAAAAGAGAATCCTGGGACTTGCTGGCAGAACTTTTGAGTACCATGTTGAGTGGGAGGTCCTGTCTCAAAACAAAACATAAGACAGAGAATAACCATGGAAGATATCTAAAGTCAACCTCTGGCCTTCACAGGCACGTACATACATGTGCCCATGCACAAGTACACAACACACACACACACACACACACACACACATCCATACACACATATACATACACACACAATCAAGGACGGGAAAAATAAAAAGAAAGTCTCTCCAGTGTCATCAGTCCTATTGGATCTATGGAAAGTTCTGTTTACCTGACAGGTCAATGCAGTGCACTTCCTTTATTCTGTTATACTAGAAGTCAGGACAAACCACCTTTCAGGAAGCTCTGACACCAGGACAACTGTGGCACTTTCAAAAATGATCGGGTTTGTGGGGTAGTGCTAAAACTGCATCTCTGTTTACCCAGGTACCTGGGAATGATAAGGAGCCCCGATGCTATCAAGATGTCACCCTCATCAGGATTCGTGATGTGGCAAGACAGAGGCTGTTTTTCCTGCTGCTTTTCCCAGGGTAGCTTTCAGAAAGCAAGACATCAGCTCTGTGAAGCAATGCTCCCTGAGCTAATTCATAGTACTGTGGCCATAACAGATAGAGATGTTCAGAAGTTATCAGATATGCTTTTCTTCCTTCTGGCAGGATGATACCATCTATACGCCATGTTATAGGAGACAACTCACAGACTCTGATGCTCTCTATCATTGTTGCTCCAGAGGTAACATTAACTTTCCATGCCACACCTGGCTTAGGTCCTGGCATTCCCAGGAAGAACACAGCTTTCATAGGGCCATAAAACAATCCAAGGATGACTATAATTAGCAGGATGAATTAAATGTTCTAAGTGCATGGAAGAAAGCATAATCAAGTTCACCTGGAAACAGTGTGTGGAGGATGGGAAGAGCAAGGAGGAATATAAAAATACCGTTTCAGAGAAGTCTGACTTTGTGTATAAATTGAAGAATACATTTAATATTTCCTTGTAGAGACATCTGGTAAAGTTATTTCAGGCCAACTCAATTTAAGAAGCATAAGGATTGGACATCATGCTGTCGTTCAAGGATGATGAAAATTTTTCCCTTAGTGAATGTATAAAGGATAAAGACAAGGAAGAGGCATTTAGAAAAATAGACGAGTACAGATCTTAAATGATTCACTGTGTTGCAATGAGAATTTTCATAAGGATTTGGATTTTATCCTCAAGGCAATGGGGAGCATTCAAGTGTTTTAAGAAGGGCAGCAGAGAGATAAGATTTATCACCTAGAAAGATCACTCTGGCACAGCTTGGAAGAAGGGCTGGAGGCTAGCCAAAACAGAAACAAAGGCATGAGGAAGCCTCAATTTGCCACCAGGTGGGAGAATGGGACCGACCATTACTGTGTTGGATGTAGAGAGGAGGATAGAAGTGGTAGACGTGCAGAAGAAAGACCAAACAAAAACTGCTGGGAGTAAGAAATAAGAGAAGACAGGCTTTTAACACGAGTAGAATCACTTGAACAAAGAAACAAAGGAAGAGGTCTGACCTGGCTATCACAATGTTTAGGCAGAGAAAGTCTAGAGAAGACATCCAGAAGAGAAAGACTCATATAGAGTTGATGATATATAAAGATGAGACCATTTGATGGAGAGAAATGATTCACTAGCATCACACAGGCAGAGAGTGTGAGTAGGCTGAGGATTGAGGTAAGTTTATCGATTCATCATGGAGTAGATGAAAGAAGTGAGGGCAAGCAGGGGGAAGATAGCATATTGTTTTAATAAGAGTGTGTGTGTGTATGGGTGCATGCCTGTGGATATGTGTCTGTGTGTGTATGTTTGAGTATGTGTGAAGGGGTTTTTGTGTATGTGAGTATGTAGATGTATTTGCTCTTCCAAATGGAGAAGAGCTAAGCTTTCACACTGAGCCCAGTGAACGGAGTCCTTCACACTAAATCTGATCAATAAGCAAAGGAGGATGGAGATAAGGGCCACAAATTTTGAGTGCAGCCGGAAGGGTCCAGATACATGTGGTTGAAGAGAGGTTTGGCTCCCTCAGGGAGAAGGGGTGAAGGCACTCTCCTAGGAGGCCAAGAACTGAGGTGGGGGAAGACAGCAAGAAATTGAATATTTTCATGCCTCTTTCTCCTGAGAAATACAAACTATTTCAACTTATGTCAGTGAGTACTTCAGGGTGGTGTTGAATGGTTCAAAGATCAAACTGGAGTTTGTCACTCTGGAGAACTGCAGGGAACATGTGGGGTCCATTTGAGTTGGAAATCATTAATGGCCATGTCCTGCCCCAGGCTATGCCATCTCTTGTGAGTCCTTGCTTATTCCTCAAAGTTTGGCCAAGTTTTGTTTGACTCTGCAATCTGTGATAGAAGCTATCCCAATACTTTACCAATGACTTGAATCTATAGACTTAAATGGTTGGAGTATGCAACATGTTTGACAACTGCCATCACCAGATTTTCCTTCCTGGGTATCAGCTGACTTTGCCTACTATTTGGGAAGGAAATGAGGAAAAAGATGAGCACTTAGCATGCTTCTTTAGTACATACCGAGCCAGTATGCATTTGATGGGCATCGATGCTGCAAGGTACAAGTACATACCTCTCTTCCTGGCTGCACTGTAAACCTCCACTTTGTGGCAAAGCCTCTGCTTCCTGTCCTTACCGGAGCTGGTGTTGACAGGAGAGATTCATGAAGATTCTCTGAAATTCTGTTACATTGATTATCATCAACATTGAACCAACATTCCTTTGCTTTTAAATGCCCATGGAAAGTCTAACACCCAATGACGACCTTCTGCCTTTGTGAGTGGACACCAACAGGAGGAGAGGAAGCACCTACACAGAAAAAAAAAGAAAAAGAAAGAAAGAAATCTTAAACCAAGAGCAAAGCAAAGGCACTGGTGTAATTTCTAGGGGGCCACCAGAGTAGGTTTCTTTCTGCCCATGGTTGAGTGCAGTAAGTCATTCTGCAGAGGCTCTTCCCTGGATAAGCTGCAACTTTCTTGAATAATTCTGAGTGGTTCTTCTAGCATTTGGAAAGGTGATCCTTCTTAGAACCAGAGAGTTATTTTTCCTTAGAAGCAAAGTCATTCTTTTGCTGTTGTTCTTAACTGCTTTGAATAAATTAAATGACATCCTTTTAAAAATTTTTTAAAAAGATCTATTTTATCTTATGTATGTGAGTACATTGTCACTGTTGCTGTCTTCAGACACACCAGAAGAGGGCATCAGATCCCTTTCCATGTGGTTGTGAGCCACCATGTGGTTGCTGGGAATTGAACTCAAGGCCTCTGGAAGGGCAGTCAGTGCTCTTAACCACTGAGCTATCTCTCCAGCCCAAATGATATCCTTTTGCATACTTAGGAGTTTCTGGTGCCAAAACAGAGAACTTTCATTCTATCTATCCTTCAAAATCATTTTTTTAAAATACTGTCTCTTGATGACTCCACCATTTATATTTTTAGGGGCATCTATGGAAACTGGCAAGTCCTCAGGCTGGGTTTGCCTGATGGATGCTGAAACCTGCTCACCTAAATTTTCCTTCCCTAAGACTTTCCCACCTGGTCCTGTCTTTCCCTTTCTCACTGTCGAATCCACAGAGATGGTGTATCTGGGTTTTCAATCTGATCTTACCCAAGCAATTCACCCACCAATAAAAGTGAACAGACACAGGAAGACAAAGTACTCCCCCGTCATGTCATCCTCCCACACACCGCTTGTTCTCCTGCTTCTCTAGAGTCCTTTGCCTCTTCCACTTCTCTTTAACATTTTCCTTTCTCTCTTTCCCTCACAAACCAGTATCCATCAGAAGACTATGCCCAAATTAAGATTTTCAAGAAAAGAAAGGAGAAGAAGGAGGAGGAATAGAAGAGGAAGAGAAAGAGGAAGAGAAAGAGGAGGAGGAAGAGGAGGAGGAGGAGGAGGGGGAGGAGGAGGGGGAGGAGGAGGAGGGGGAGGAAGAGGAAGAGGAGGAGGAGTAGGAGAAGGAGGAGGAGGAGGAGGAGAAGGAGGAACACAGGCTCCATATCCTTTGGTCTTGTGTTTAGAATAAGGTTTTAAAAAAACAATGACTTCTGAGCTGACACCATGTGTAGAAGAAACAACCTCAGGAGAATTTTGCAAAAATTGCAACATGCTTGGGATGGTCGGAATTTAACTTTGTGTGATCATCACCCCTAAAAATAGTTTCTTTTCTCTTGCTAATAACATTAGAGAACGCTGATAAAGTCAACTGAGAGGGAAGCTCATAAATTACAGCATTCCATTAACTCAAAAAGCCACAAACATGCATATTGGGAAATAGCAAAAATTACAGGCCACAAATTCTGTGGTATGAAAGGATAGGAAATTCCTTACAGAATCTGCCTGGTCTCTGCCTAAATCAACTCTGAAAAATGCTAGTTCCCGTATACCATAAACTCATCTAGTGTAAAAAAGAGAAGAAAGGCGAAAGAAAGCCCAGGCTTGCTCTTCAGATTCAAAGCAGCAGGCTGGAGACTGCTTCTGTACAGAACAGCTCCTTTCTGGCAAGACTGGCGGAGGAATTTGAAGCCTGAAGAAGCGCAAGCACCTGTAGCCCCAGCGCCCCCTACTGGCGATAGGAGGTGCAGACAGGAAAATCCACAGAAGCTCCCAGCCAGCTAAGCTGGATGAAGGGAACCCAAGTCAAACAAGGTGGAAAGATGATATCAGACACCCAGAAGTTGTCCTCTGACCTACACATGAGCACTTACGCACAGGTACACGCACACTCACACATACCACACACACACACAGTTTAATAATAACGATGATAATGATCATGGCCCACCAAAAATCCACCTAGGGAACTTTGTTCCTGGAGCCCAGCCCATGTGTCTTCTTACACCAAGTCACCTCTGCTTACTGATGCCTAAGAGGACTGGGAGCCTTGGGCACCAGATTTGTGATGCTCTTAGTCTTGGTCTGATAAGATTTTTGCATTGGGTAGTGGTTAATGCAGAGGCTTCTAAGTGTCAAAGTGCTGAGTGTAAATGGATGTCAGTGCTCAACCACAGACACACCATCTCTATTGCTCCTCACTTCCACCTACCAAGGCTCAATGAATGAGACAGAATGGGGGTGGGGGTGAGAGAGCCAAATGATGGGGAGGAGCGCTGTCTGTGGACATGCGTTTCCGATGCACAGACATACTCACAGGCACTATAAATAACTACCCAAGACATGCTCAGGACCAAGCTGGTTAAAAGTCCCATCTTGGATATGGGAGAAACTACTGAGATCCCACCCCAAGCTGAGAAATGTTTGTCTAGAGCATCCCAGCAAATAACTCTGTTTCTTCAGGCTGAGGTAAAAGGCAGAGACACACTTTCAAACTATTTCTTCTAAAGGCACATGTCTAAAAGCCTGGACTCTGAAAAGAATAGAGGGAAAAGCCCCTCATGTTGGCTTGCCACCTTGCTCCTCTGGGGTCCTTCGAAATCACTTCATTTTAGCACCATACAGAACTTCAAGTAGTGTAAAAAAAAATACAAAAAAAATGTATTGTAAAATAATGTGATATATCCAAGAGGGCCAATAAAACATTTACATGCACTTTAGAAAACAGCAATTAAAAAATAGAGTATTGCCAGCATTTTTGAAACCACCCTTGTTTCTTATAAAGCTCAGCAGTTGAGCCCATCCTTTTCATCGCTAGAGCGAGCTACTGTCTCTAACTTCCTGTGCAGTTTATGCTCTGAACCAGCTTTACTTTACAGGTTCACTCACTCCCTATCCTCTCTCTCTCTGTGTGTGTGTGTGTGTGTGTGTGTGTGTGTGACAGAGAGAGACAGACAGACAGAGACAGAGAGATACACACACAGAGAGACAGACACACACACAGAGGGGAGAGAGAGCACAAGTGACCTGTTTTGGGGAGTCAGCTGACACTTTCATGTAATAAGTAGAGAGAACTGTCATTCTTCCTTGGATGAGAACAGGCTGTTCTTTTAGGGGAAAAACACCTAATAAACTATGATGTGTTTTTGAAATATTTAACCAGGGAGAACATCAACACGTGTATAAGGGAAGACATTTGGGAGGAAACCCCAGCACTAGAATTCCACTTCTTGCCCCTTTGTGGCCCACTTCCTCCTATTTTGTGATCAACACTCAGCTCTCTATTATGCAGGACCTCCTTGAACAACTAATGTTCTAAGGAAGTGCAGAGTGACGTGGGGTTTCCCACACAGGGCTGCCCTGCTGCCCAGGAGGCTTAGGTGGGAGAGGCATCTTGACAAAGCTGTTGTCCTTCAAAGCCCTGCCCCTTTTCACCATGCCCCATCTGGGGTATCCAGGGCCCTCTTGTACATTTTCAAATAAATCATCCCCCTGGATTAAACTTAAGATGGGATTTTTAAAATCATTTCCTACCAAAGTAGTGACATGGCAAAGAAATAAAGGTATTTGATGGTCTTTGAAGGGAAGCAGAGAGCGCGGTTGGTGTGAATTAATTAATTTGTGTCCCATAAGGGATTTTAAATAACAATCAGCTGGTAACCCACATTCCCACCACTCGGGTTTAGAAGTAGAACTTCGTCTGTAGGATTAGTGCTCTTTGGATAACTTCATAGATTTAGATGGCTTTATGTACTGATGCCCACCCCAGGGGTAACCAATGGCATGTGTTTTAGGTCACTCCCTCCCTGGATTTCCTTTATAACGCACAGATTCAGTCTAAGTAAAATCCAGTTTACCTTTTGACTTGGGTGGGAATTTATGGACGTGGAATCCTACTCACAGTTGTACTTCCTGAAGCTTCTTTCCTTTTGACCAAAATCACACTTCAGGGGTTCCCTTATATCAATGCACCTGTACACAATATTTAGTGTTATGTGGTATTCCTTTGTACAGATTAATGTGTTCTGCTTTTCACAGACATTGCATTGTTCCAAGCATAAGATTACCTCAAAGAGAGAGTGCACAGAGGGGTTCAGATGGAAATCTGGGGGTAATTTTTTTCCTGTTACATGTATTCAAGATCTTAGATGATAAACTCAAGCTTGTTCGGTCCTATGCTATGATTATTCAAACTTCCGTGGAGTCCAAACCTGTTTTCCAAAGTTTTGAATATACGTAGGCTCCTGCCAGTCGTTACTCAACAACCTCAGAGCATATGGTGATGCCCAGTGCTTTGCTGTTTCTAATCTAAGGAATGTGAACTGGAGCCCCATGGTCCTACCTACTTAGATTTCTCTCTTCATTGAAGGAGATAAGCAGCTTTGTGTTCTGAGCCATGTATCTTTTTCCTTGTCTTTGGAATTCTTCCTGGGGACATTTTGCTGATTTATTTTTTTGTGTAGCTTTTTCTCCTTTTCTTTATTATCCTCCTTGAATTTAATTCTTAAGACTCCTTGACTATACTTAGGCCTAGGGATAGGCAAATATTTTAGCTTATGTGAATGATATTTACATCTCTACATTTGTAGTGTGCTATAACCCTGTGTTCTTGCCTCATGGCATATTATTTCACTCTCCTAATGGACCTTACTTGTGTCTTCCATCTTAAAATCATTGCAGTTCTCCAGCATTTCATTTCTACGTAGGTATATTTCCCTTGGGGTTTTGTTGTTTGGTCTTCCATATTTATGGTTTCAATCTCTGAGTTCAGTGCTTGAAGCATTCAGTGTAAGGAGAGAGTATAATCAAAGGTTTGAAATTGTAGATATAACATGTATGTATGTATATATATGCATTTATGTATATATATATATGAATGTGTATATATGTATATACATAAGCATAAGATATGGTATTTTATATATGTATGTGTGTATATATACATATATATACACACACACATATATATATATAATACCTTATCTTATTTTTATTGGCTTCAAACCCTACTCCTGTGATAAGTAAAGTTTTATTCTCTGTGGATTTCTTCCTATGTTGCTATTCTTTTGCTCTAACTTTGTTTATCAATATGCAACATCAACTTATTAATAAGTTTTTTACTATAATTTTATACTAAGTCTCTATGCCTAAGGGATAACTTATTCTTGTTTTTCTTACATTGGAGTATGAACATACCAGTTATCCATTATCTTTTATTCTTTCAAATGAGTTTCAAAATCACCTTCCTTATGTCCCATGAAATCTTGTTGGAGACAGTACTGCAATCTTATTACCTTGCAGGCTCCATTGAGCAGAGCTCAAATATCATTCAGATACTTTTATTCAAGAATATGACATAGTTTCCATTAACTGAGTCCTTTCCTAAGCTTAGGAAGTTTTCTGTATTCTCTATACATGCCTTGTAGCTATTTTGCTAGAATTATTAATGTACTTTATAGAAATGATCATTTTGTAAAATAAACATGCTAAATTACCCTTACTCTTTGAGTTTCTTAAGTTTGGGTTTATTTTTGACTACTTCACACACATCTAACATACTTACTCATCATTAACACCCCTCTTACCTCCTCCCATTCTTATTTACCCCACTTCTCTGAATCCCTTTGTCACAATCATGGCTTTGTTGGTGGTCTTCTCTCTTGGGTTTCCTTGTGGGGTGTTGTTGTTGTTGTTGTTGTTGTTGTTCTGAGATCCACCCACTGAGTATTTATCAGATCATCTGTGCGACTGAGGGTTGGACCTGTGTGCTGGAGCCTGGCAGGCTCCTCCATGGATTTATCTGAATGTTTCTGCTATGTTGAAAAGTAATACACTTTGATAACTGTTTTACCATTAGTTCTTATTTTGAAATGAAACAATTGCTGATGTCTTGAATTTTCACTCTAGATAATATTGTAAAACTGAGACTGGAAATACAGCTTAATAGTGGAATTAGACCTAGCATGTGAGAGACTTGCTTCTAGCCACAGAACAACAACAAGACTAATATTGAGAAATTGATTCTTTTCCTTAAAATTTTTTAAATGTCTCTTTACTTTCCCTTTTGTATACACACTTGAGACTTGTATCACACTAAGGAACAACAGAGACTGACTATTATGGTCATAATCATAAAATGAAAATTTACATTTTTATCATTATAAATGATGTTTACACTTTAATCTTATAGATTGGTTTTCTCACAATAAAGACATTTTGTTTATTCCTACTTGACTGATAGTTCATTTTTTAATCATTGATGATCTTTACTTTTTAATGGAGCATACGCTCTTGTAATTTTACAGTTTAATCTTGTTTTAACTCGTTAAAGCAAGTAATTGCAGTAACCCTGAGCTGTGATTTCCCTATTCAGTCCTGTCCTTGGCTAACTTTTACTACAAAGTTGTGCAACTCTCATAAAAATATGCTGGGAAGTAATGTGTCTTTTTCTATTCTTGAAAAAGCTTATGTAAGAAATGCTAGCAGTAAAATCCGGCCTGAAGTCCTCTCTGTGAGTTGACTTTTAACTTCAGATTCAATTGGAGTCTTGACATATTCGAGACTTCTGTTTCCTCTTGAGTCATTTCTGTGTTTTCTAAAAGCTTTACAAAGTTTTACAATTCCTTTACAAAGGTGTTGGCCTAAAGTTATTCATGCATAAGGTTTTTGTTTTATTTTTGTGGTTTTTTGTTTTTATTTTTGTTTTCTTCCAACACAACGAAATGCCTTTATTTCAGTATGCATCCACATTTCAACATTTGGTGGTCCTGAACAGAGAGGGGAACGTGGCGACAAGCCAAGAGGCCAGGCCTACCACGCTGCAAACTTGGTGACACAGCTTCTCCGGGTCCCTGCTGATAGTCCAAGGAGTAACACTGCAATCTGAGTCTGCCGGATCACAGTCTTGTGTTCCAGCTGTCAGACTCCACATCAGACTCCCTGCGTGGTCTTTCTCTGGGCATATCCAACCAAAGACCCTGAGCACTGGCTGGTCTGAGTTGCCCTGTGACTGACTGCTCTGTTTACCTACATACCTGAGCTCAAAGCTCACAGGCTGATGGTGGCGGCAGGACCGAGGACCTGGCATTCTCTTCCTAGTCTAGTGGCAGATGAACGAGTGTGGTTCGGAGCTAAGTGAGGGAGGCCAGGCTCTTCCAGCCTCATCTGATGTTGCAAGGTGATGGGCAGCAAGGGAGTTGAGGAAGGGGGGAAGCAGCGTCTCTTGATACAGGAAGCCCTGAATTCCTCACCCACAGCCAGTTTCAGAAGGAGGGGAGGGTTACAATCTAAGCATCAGCCAAGAGTAGGAGTGGAAGAATAGGGACAGTGGTTTGGATGGGGCACCACTTAAGACATTAGAAAGCAGGGGAGTAGCCAAGGCACCCCCAAGCTCAGCAGTGGTCAGACCCACTGCTGCTACCTGAAGACTTTCCATCTATTCTAAGGGACAACAACTGTGGCAGAGGGCGAGGCAGGTAAAGGCAGACCCAGGCCAAGGGCCAGCAGCAGATGATTATTGTGTGACCTGTCTGTTCAGTTGCATTAGCTGAGCCTCGCACTCCCAGAAGAAACTGATTTCAACACAGTTTCTTGATCCCAGAAATTCAACCAGGCAGACAGTGGTCACACTTGACAGATGATATTACACTGCACAACTCAGGTATTTCAAATGGACAAGAAGTTGGTATTAGAACAGTGTCTCATGGTGAACTTTGAGTGGGGCTTCCTCTCCAGTACTTTGACTTCTATAGATGTATCTAGCAAATTCACTACTGTGGAAAACGAAGACTTGGGTTGGATGGGGATGGTAGGCGGGGGCCTTGGTGACAAATTGTTTTAACATGATCCTGGTGGCTGTGGCAGCTTCATGTTCTCTTTGGACATCATCAAGAACCAATGTTCCTGCAGGACGGCTTTAATGCTGTGGGAATTCGGCCCCTGCGCCAGCATTGCGGTGGCTCTTGGATCTATCTCTCCATTTGAACTGTTCACGCCACTTATATTGATTCTTGTTACAGACAGGAGTGCTTCTGGGTACTTAGGCCCACATTCTATTTTAAGGCTGTATATTCAGTTTTCATAAACTGTTCGTGGAGGCCTAATCATCATGCCTGTCCATCTTGTAAGTCTCATGTCTTCGTTGTCCTGCAGACCCCAGCTAACTGTTTTGTCACCTACTCCTTTCTGACCTTCTTCCAGTTCTCCCAGCAGTTGGAATTTGCAAGGGACTTTTTCTCCTGAGCTTGTGGTGGCTGCCATTTTGTGTAGCTATCACTCAAAGGCTGGCCCCTTCTTCACCCAAGTCTGATCCCTGCTTCACCCCATACTTAAGTTATTATCTTAAGTGTCTCTGGAAACACTATTTGTTCTCTTTTCTGGCTCTTTTCTTCTCAATATTCTCTGCCCCTCCCCTATACACATACCTTTTTTTTGTAAATAGTACCAGGACTTTCTCTTTACAAGCTTTTTGAAATTTAATTTCTAGTTTTATTTACTTTTGTAATTGTTTTAATATATTTTCATCTTCTTTCTTTGGATTATTTATGTTGTTTCTTTTTTTTTTAAAAAAAATAAGTTGGTATTTATGCCATTTATTTTAAGTTCTCCCACCCTCACCCCCCCCCCCCAAGGATTACTTTTCTCTCAAAGACCTGGATTGTTTTGTTTGTTTGTTTGTCTGTTTGGTTGTTTTTTCGAGACAGGGTTTCTCTGTATAGCCCTGGCTGTCCTGGAACTCACTCTGCATTGTTTGTTTATTTTTAAATCTGCCTTTTGAGAATTTCATATATTAGTACTATGTTTACACCATTTTTCCCCTACCTCTTCTCTCTCCAACTCTTAGTGACCCCAACTCTTGAAACTCATTGTTTCCCATCCTTATGGTTACATATGTGTGTGTGTGTGTGTGTGTGTGTGTGTGTGTGTGTGTGTGTGTGTGTACACTTATAAATTCGACCTGCTGAGTTCACTTAGTGTTGGTTATATGTATGTACATTTAGGACTGACTACTAGAGATTAGCTCTCAGGAGGCTTATTCCCAGAGAAGCCTGGTTTTCTGTCTTTCAGCAGCCATAGTTAATTGCCTGTGGTGCTTCATCTAGAAGAGGATCCTTTCTACATTAGCTTGCCATTTGGTCTCGTTTTTCAGGTATTGTTAATATTTCATGAGTACAGCTGCTTTTTCATATATAGAACAACACCACATCTCACAGCAGACACACTGGTTCATTGGCTCTTATACTGTGCTCCCCGTTCTGTGGCGCTCCTGGAACCTTAGGTCTAGGTGTTGCACTGTACACGTATAAGTTGGGACTGCCCCCCTCCAGCGTCCCTGTTAGCATTCTCTGCATTTTGACCAGCTGTACAGTGTATGTCTTTTTATAAAAGAGTGTTTCAGCCTTTCAATTGTTAATTTATTTTATGTGTATGTGTGTGCTTGCTTATCTGTATGAATAATACATTCAGGCAGTATTCTTGGAGGCCAGAGATGGTGTCAGATTCCCTGGGACTAGAGTTGAGATGGTTGTGACCTCCCTGACATGAGTGGTAGGAACTGAACTCAGGTCCCCTGTAAGAGCAGCAAGTGCTTTTAACTGCTGATAACACACGCACTCTCTCTCTCTCTCTCTCTCTTCCTATACTTTGCTTTAATTTAGCATTCTTGTTAGTTTTAACACTACAAACATCGAGGCAATTATGCTGACATTTTATTTACATGATCTTATGATGAATTTGAGATCTCTAGGGCATAGAATATGGTTTTCATAATTTCTAATGTACTTATTTCTCGTAATTAACAAAGATACTCCTCAAGTAAATGCTTGCAGTAGAAATCTTTCCCCCTTATGCATGGGTTAAGATGTTAAATACTAAGGTTGCACACTAAAAGATTGTAAAATGTTCTTACACAGATGCCTTTGAATATTTACCACCCTAACCATGGAGAAGACAGACTATCTGATGCATGCCTCAAGGACAACTGAGAGTGACTCCTCTCTGTCTCTCTGTCTCGCTGTCTCTCTGTCTCCCTGTCTCCCTGTCTGTCTCTCTCTCTCTCTCTCTCTCTCTCTCTCTCTCTCTCTCTCTCTCTCTCTCCCCGCTCCTTCTGCTGAACTCCTTTCCCTCTTGCTCATCAGTCCTTCTTACAGGGCTATAAAGTGTAACTTGTCTTTAGACTTAAATCTGTAGCTGCCAAGTGCCTTTAGAAAGTTGTCTAAGCCTTACAAACCCATTTTCTTATTTACAATATCACTATCCTACAATTTTTTTTCCAAGAATTTCATAAATGTGGAGACACTTCTTTAAAAAGTCAAAGTCCTTCCGAGTTCTCTAAACTTGTCTTATTCCAGGACTTGTATTGTATGCTTTCCCAGTTTCCCTTGGAAGTCTCTGTTCTTCCTCTCAAAGGCTTTTCTTCTAAGGCAGAGCTCTCAGTTCCCATCTGGATGGAGAGGTCCTTAGAGAGTCTTCAATGCTACACTCTTTGCAGATGAAAAGCAAAGACTTAGGAAAGTCTCAGCAGGATGGGATGGGAAGTGAGACAGAGTGATAAATGAAAATGGCTAATTTTATAAACACATATAAAATGATCAACGGATGCACACATAAAACAGAACAACATAAAACTGAAGCATGTATTTTAGGATGTTGACTGCGTGGACAGATGGGTTGATCTCTGCTACATGAACAGCATCCTGTTATGTTAACGAATATTACTTCTTTTCTCGTCCTCACTGTATGCCAGTGAGCTAGAACAAATGTGTTCCACTAAAAGAAGATGCGGGGAAAGACCATATAAAGGTTTAAAAACATAAATGGTTGAGCAGAATCTTCCTAGGTGTCAATGCCAAGGGCAAGAGCAGAGGCAGAGGTCTCAAGACACATGGCCTGATGAGCTCTGAACTTCCTGCCCCATGACTCACCCATTTTATTATTTTATTTTTTAATGAGTTTTCTGGGCTTTTGTTGGTAATATCAGGAGGACATGTGCTAACCATCACATCCGACAGGGTTCCTCTACAAGTCTACTGCAAAGAGAGCTTTCATATGGGGCGTAAGGATAGTTTTGGTCCACAGCACCCCTGTGAATGAGATATTGAACCTCAAGGCACAGATTTAGAAACACGATAAAATCCAGTCACTAAAATATAGACCTAAAATGGAATCTAGGTCTTTGACAGTATGTTTTAGGTTATATCATGAGAAAGAACTGGGCAGAAAATCTTTCCCAATTGTCATCTATTCCATTACCCTGGGGAAGGCATTCTGGAGTGATGAATCACAAAATGATAATCTAACATTAAATTGATATTGATAGATTACCAGCTGGAGTGACTTACTGGGTTTCACTTGGTCCATTACATTTCAGAACACATATGCTGTCAAGTTCACCTTTTAAGGTAGAAGGTCTTGAGGGGCATAGCCTGAAAATCTCCAAAACAATGATTCTTGTTTGCCTGGGTAGCAGTGGATGTACTGGGTAGCAGGAAAGAAAGCACTTCAAGATGCTCTAGTATCCTTGCTAGGGCAGCATCTCTGTGGGCTGTGATCACTCCCGGGAAGGATCTCATCAAGGAGAGGGCACACACAGGGTCTGGTCAATTAAGTCTAACCTAGATGCTGCAACGACTTGGTCTGTTTTAGATCAGAGTGGGCCACTGGGCTGGCTGGGCACTTGAACAGTCCTGCTGTCCCCTGTGGGACTCCAGCATCCTTGAGGTCTGGGGCACCACAAGTCTAGTTATTGTGCACTGTAGAGAAATCAAAGAATTCCAGAGCAAGGCCCTGGAATGCCTGGCTGCCTCCCAGGTCTCTTATGAAGAAATAAATCCCATTGTTGCCCCCACCCCCCTTTCCGTGCTTGGAGTCAGAGTCGGCGGCGCGGAGTCGCTTACTGTACCAGCACTTCTCTCCCTCCATGGAGGCTGCTCAGCCACTCCAGGAAGCACGACATCTAATAATATAAACTCAAAGTGCTCCCCACATTTATCTTCTACACAGACCCGCCTGTCCTGTCAGGGGCCCGGTGCTTCGTGACTGTCCCCATGCTCCACAAGGCTGTGTGGTCACCCTTCCAGTTGCTTTTTGAACCCATCCCAAGCTTGTGTCAGAAACGCGGGGTGATGGATTCCCTGGACCATCCTGAGCCACGGATTCGAATATATCTCACATTTACGCCACACGGACTGGGTAAACAACACAGTGTGTACTTGCCTTCATAAACAGGCTGCCTTGTTACAAAGGCCACCGCAAACGCAGTGTGATAGGACTTGACCTTAAAAGCTATAGACAATCTAGCTCAGCACAGACGGTTTCGTGGAGTACAATCACTTCCTGGAATTCTTGGGCCAGCGAAGTCGGAGCCGAGCAAATCCTGTTTTCCTTGCATTGTTTCCTGCATGTGAATATCATCAGTCTCGCAGGTCTGTAACCATGGCACTTGTAAATAGCCGAGGGGTGACTTCTGATAAAGGCATGCCCTGTAAGAAGATTTTTTTTTTTCCTTTTTCTTTTTCTTAGACAAGTCCACATCAAATCCTACAACTGTTCTGTGTCAACAACAAAACTGACAAATTGCAGTTTCAAAACCACATACAGGTCCAGATATGATATTAAATTACACACACACACACACACACACACACACACACAGAGAGCAACATGAATGCCTATAGAACAGGGTGAAGGGTATTGTTTTCTAGTAACTGAAATGCAGATTTCCTCAATCCATTCAGAGCAGCAGATGGACACACTCAACCGAAAGGCCAGCACCCTGAACACCAGACTTCACTTCTGACCTCCCCCAAGCTGAGAAATCCTTAGTGTTCATCCTTGGAATATTCAACTTGAGAGTTTTAGTTTCAGGGCTGCCGAGGTGGCTCAATCTATAAAGTACCTGCCACAAGCACTGGGATCTCTAGTATAGATCCTCCATGTAAAAAGCCAGGTAGGTGCTTCTGTAATCTCAGCACTGGGTGTGGGGGTACAGTAGGCTAGAGGATCCCTGAAGCTGACTAGCTGGCTTTAGACGCATTGAGAGACCCTGTCTCAAAAATATAAGAGGGGGTGGTTATCTTCTAAAGAGACTCAGTAATCATCTTTGACCCAATAACACCCCAACACACTCTCGAGTATGCTCATGTGTACACACACACACACACATACACCCAACGCTCATATGTAAACACACACGTCTGCATGCCTACACACATGCAAACAACCACATACACAACCACACATATATATGTATACATATACATATATATGTATGTGTATATATATATACATATATATGTGTGTGTGTATATATATACATATATATAGTGATGCACCCCCACACATATACAATCTAAAAAAATGAAAAATGAAAAAGCCAACTGTTAATCTTCAGGGATTTGATCGGACTTTTGGAAAATTCTGCTTCAGTCTTTTGAACATGTATCAGGTTTGCACTTTTGCTCTGAGATGATATAAAGAACGAGATGTGTCAAGATAGATCACTATGAAAACTTTCACAGAAAATGCAGATCCACCACTTCCAGATTTGCTCTAAATACCTCCGTTCATAAAATTTACACCTGGCAAATCCTTCTTGCCTCTTCAGTTCTATGTTCAACTGAGATATCAGATGCATTAATGCCTCAGGTTAAACATTTTTTGGCAGATTTGAAACATGGTAGATATTGGGCAAAGAGTCAATCAAAGTGTTCTGAGCCAAGAGAGCTGTCTGAGGGAGAGCAACAAAGAGAAACAGAACTTGTAAAGATGGTCAACTGTGTGTGAGTTTGTGAGAACCGGAAAGCTTTGCAGCACTTGAAAATTATTTCTACTTCAAATTTTAATGACAATCAGTGATATCTGTCCATTATTTACACTTGAGCTCCAAGGGTCAGTTCCTTGTCTTTGAGGGTGGAATGAAACCTTCTGTTGAGCTAGTGCATGATACATGATGGATGCTGGGTGACTTGGGACCATAGTGAACAAACTAAGAGTCCATTTGACTGTTCATCTTAAAAGTACAGCATCAGTATTTTCAGTGAGTGGATCTGCTTTCAACCCTTCACTCTGTAATACACTACCCTTTTGCCTTTCAGGTGACCAATGGCTAGCATTGATCATTTTCTTAAACATAGAACATTTTCTTAAAATAATCACAACTTAGAAAATTCTTGTGCTAAAGCCACATATTAGCAAGTACTGAAGTCAATAAGTCAACATGGGACTCCAGATGATCATGGCTTCTGGATAATTTTGTTTATACTCAAGAATGCAATTGTATTGATGTCGGATGTCAGACATCAAGTTTCTGGGGCATGTGGAGGAACTGGGGAGAACTAGATAAATCCAGAACTCCTGGGTGAAAGCAAAGGCGGGTCAGGAGCAGAAAAGAAATGGCAGGAAAGTCTTGAAGCCACATGCTATATCATTTCAATTTGACTTCCCTTCTCCAGGCCTTTGCTCTTTGCTTGACTTGTAATATGGCCACGGTTGTGTTTTAACACGTGTGTGTTAATACTGTTTTAAATTATGTGGCACAAGATGACCTTGAACTCAGCCTCCCTCCTCTAGGATTATGGGTGTGCCACTATGCCTGGCAATATTTGGTTTCTTTATGAGAGTCAAATAATCCCTAGTCGATTTGGAACAATAAAATAAAACAGAAGTTCTACACATTTCAGCTAACAGAGGAGAAAAAGGTTTATTAAATTGATATTTTTAGCTACCATGGACTAGGGATTTGATAATGCCAGTTCTTTTTACATAAAGAGAAAGCTGGGCTTTCTCCTTACCTGTATAGAAGCTCCCTCACCTGCCTAATTCAAATGGATCTCTAACCAAGATTGAGAAGAGGCAAAGAGGTGGCATACTTTCTGGATAACAGTATTTATTGGTGTCTCGTGGCCATATTTCCTGCAACATTGTGGTGGCACCTCATCGTCCTTCTTCTGACAAACACGAGCAATTTCCTCAGTAGCTGGAGAGAGGGGCATGTACCATGGGTTTGGAACGAAGCTTGGCTTTATATGCTGTATTTACTTTGCACTAATCATTTTGGGGGCATAGACAGAGAGATAACGTATCTCCTTTTCATGAAGGTCCCCAAGGGATTACAGGCATACAATGTCACTTCATACCACACAAACAATACAACACAGAAGACTCCTTCTAGCATAATAAACAACCCAAAGTCCCTGTGTTCTTGACACTGACAATGCTTTTTCAAGTTAGATCAAAAAGGGGCTTTTTTTTTTTGTCTTGGTGTCTGTCTGAACAGGGCAAAAGGCCAAAAAAAAAAAAAAATCTCTGTCCAGTGATTTCAAAATAAATTGTGTTATCAGTGTGTGGAAGCCATTTCTCCTTGAGTGTATGCAAGGCATAGGAAATTATTTTAGATTTCAATTCTGTCAGGTCAGATATAGCTTAAGTTGCTTTTATTTTTGACAACTTCACTAGTCCTAGTAGAATAGCAACCAGTTCAATAAAGAAATGGTATTTAAATTATCAATGTATCACTATACATCCTTTAGTCTGAGTTATTAACTGTATATAGATGCTTGAGGTAGTTTCTTTAGGAGGCTTGATTTTTCTTTGAAAGGAGATTAATTAGTGACTAGCTCACTGAAAGATAATGAGCTTAGACACAGGACTTCACTTGAATGCCCATGATTAGTTGATGCTTTGGGAAAATCTCTAATAATTATCATTCCCACTCTGCACATGTGATAGGCAAGCACTCAATCACGGAGCTGGATCTCCAGCCTTAAATTTGAACCCCAACTTCTGGTATTTCACTGCTCCAAATTAAGGGTTGCTAGCTTCCTGTGGAGAAACTAGGTGGGCAGGATACAGCCACTTACATAATAGTGATCACTCTGTAAGCTGGACAGTGAGCCTGGCAAGGGAGAAGGAGAGTCCAACAGAAACTATGTATCCTGTGACCACATGGCTACACTTTCCGGCCTTCCTGACTCACAGCCTTGTCTGCCCACGTCCCCTGGGATTTCTTTAGGTTCTTCAGAAAATGCCTATCCCATGTCAGCTGCCAGTAGCCCGGGGCTGGAATTTAAGGCTAAATAGTGAACAAACAGTCAAGGTTTCCACAGAGACAGCCTAAATCGCTTTTTTCAATTTTGAAAAATCTTTTTTGATAATCAATCTTGAGTGTCAGTTTGGTGAGATTTAGAGTCACTTAGGAAGTAAACCTCTGGCTGGGCTGGGAGGAAAGGAAAAAGGTATCACCGCCTGTGAACCAGAGTTCCAGAGTCAATAACCTGCCACCCCATATTCCTGAGGCTATGCCGTCCTCACCATGGTGGACTCTGTCTTCAAACTGCAAGCCAGACAAATCCGTTCTTCTTCAAGTTTCCTTGTCCACAGAGTTGAGAAAAATAACTACTAGATCTATTACATAGCTTTTCCCTAAAATAGCTTAAGTGTTATTTTGCCCTTCCTATAAAACAAGCAAACAAACAAACAAACAAACAAAAACCACAAAGACAAAACCAAAACCAAAACAAAGACTTAGTCTTAAAATTTTACTCAGGGTTATAGTCATGGTGGTGGTGAATGGTGATGGTCGACTTGACAGAAATAGAATCACCTAGGAGAGAAGCCTTGGAGTGCAGCTGTGAGGGGCTTTCTGGATTACGTTAATTGAGGTAGGTGTCTCACCTTAAGTGATTGTTTCTGTTGCATGAATTGGGGTCCTGGGCTGAATAAACTGGAGAAAGCTTGATCTGTCTCTGCACCATGACTGTAGATGTTGTGCGAACTGCTGCTTCAGCCTTTGATGCTGTGATTTCTCCAGCTCTATGAAGTATACCCCCTGGCTGTGAACCCAAACAACCCTTTACCCCACTATGTTGCCTTTGTTAGAATACTTTATCACCGCAGCAGGAAAAGTAACTAGCACAGACACTATTCTCTGTTTACCTGCTTCTTTTTATTATGGAAGGGATCTTCTCACAACGGTCATTCATTGGTGACTTAGTTACCAATAGTTGTTTCGGGAAATATTGAAAAAGGACTGGCCGGTGCTATACCCAGCAACCTGCGGACCATATGGCTTCAGCCAGGTGATCTCAACACGGTACTATCTCTGTGGTCCCTCCAGCTCTGTCTTTATCCGCCAACTCTCCGGCAGGGCTGGAGCTCCTGAGGTCTCTGCCCTACCATGCCAGCCCCCGTCTACCCCACGATCAGCCACCACAACACCCATTTACCCGGTAGAGTCAAAACTCTTAAAACTTATAATTAACCCATCAGATTTATGTTATCAATAAAATTACAATTTACAAGATGCCAATACAATAATTTCTGAACCAATTGATAATGATAAAAGCTTTATCCCAATTATTCTAACCTTATGATATCAAAACTACCTGTGGCTGGTTAAAGCCACTTGCTGGTTCTTGTCCTCCTCCATTTTGCCTTCTCTCCTCTCCCTGAGATACTCTCTGTCTCTGCAACTTTTAGTTCTGCCTCCCTTTTCCCTGTCCAATCACAGGCCTCCTGCTGCCCTAATGTAATTGGATAGGGAAAATCCTGCAACAAATAGTATGTTGCAGACTCCTGATAGTATTATTGGATAATGAGAAGCAATTGAGATCTGTGCACAGTTAGTACTGGCATCACTGTTTGGTAAAGATTTTAGGGCAAGAGCTTATCATGTTAGGATATCTGTGACTAGAAAACATACTTGAAAATGTAATAACTCAGGAGGCAGAGGTAAAAGATTGAAGAAGGGACCATTTGAATAATAATAGACTTAAAATGCTAATTCAAGCCATTGCAAAGTCTTTTTATCATAATCTTTAGTTCCTCACCAGTGTTCTTGATTCACATTTTATATGAGATCGCTCATATACTAAGCAACCAATATTCAGTTTAAGCACATGACTAATCTACATTATTAGCACTAGAAACTCCTTATTTACTTCTGAAATATAACTTGCCCCTATTAGAGGAAGATGCATAACATGGCATCAGCAGAGAGTGTCTGGACAAACTCTGCAGCTGTTTGCACAACTTGTAAATACATAGTCCTGCACAAAGACATAATAGAAAATATCTTGAGTCAACAATCAGAAATAACCTCTTTGACGTCACACTTTTGAAAGAAACATTTGCATGGCTGAGGTCTAACCCACACTGTAAAAAAGACCTGCAAAAGTTGCTTCCATCTTCCTTGCTTTCCAGTCAGGGCTCTTTACAGTCTGGGGTGGTTGATATAAGGTCAGTGGTAGGCCCAGCTTTTTTATGGAAACTAACTTCGGAGATGAGGTTCTGATAGAACCAGGGTAGTTGAATGACTAGCTCACAGCACACCACTGACCATCTTTACCCTTCAGAAGCACAAGCTTTCCACAGCCTATAAATCATGCACAATGTCAGATCTCCTTCCTCTTATGAATTCTGTCCAAGACATTGGGAACAAAGAGATTTCATTTAAAAATAAACAAACAAACATAAAAACCATTTATTTCAGGCAAAGTTAGGGCATCCTTTGAAAACCATAGATGGGTTATGTCATTACTATACTGTAAGAAGTTACAGCATAGTGATGAAAAAAGGATAGAAGAGATGCCTTCCATGTTTCTACCTCAGCACCTCATCTGTCTTTTTGTGAGTTTTATTCCACCAATGGCAAGCATAAACTTTCTTATAGTCTTAAAGGTTGAAACAATATGCTCTGGAGATGTCAGAATTTGTGAAGTTATTGACCTGTCCTCGTAACACAAGTGTGAGCTCTAATTCTGAGGCTCTGAGGAAGAGAAGGATCAGTTGCCAATGTTTAGGATTTACTGGCCTTTAAACATGAATATAGTTTAAAAATAGAATAAATAATGTAATGATGTATTAAGAATATGACCAAGATTCAGGAAGGTAAATGGCAATTCATCTAAGGTAGGTGTTCTCTCAGACAACTCCTAACAATGAATCAAGATCAGGGTTTGACAGAGTAAAGGGTACACACAGACTTGGAATGGAATAGGTACAACAGGGGACAATGGAAGGATTATGAATGTTCTTATCCTTCCCCTCAAAGCCTTTAGCTATTATGTATTTGCTTCTTTAAGATGAACTTAGGTGGCTCAGTTCTGACTTTCTTTGCCACTTTAAGTAAAATTATCAGTCAAAAAAGGTCCTTGTAATGGCAGGGCCTCCAGGTCTATTTTGCATACTTTCATCATTATACCCACTCTCTCTGGGCTGTAAAAATTATATCCAGTTTTGTTAGTTTTTTCCCCCTTTTCATTAAATCACATTTGGAACAAGAATAAACAAATATCCTTGCACAGTGATGAATTGGATTTCGTGTTGGCTGATTCAGGCCTGGGCGATGGCTCTCAAATTCTTGCCTTTGAGTCTGAACCTGTTGAGTCATTAGAAGTTAGCAATGCTAGATGCTGGTGGAGTGGAAATTCGAAGCCACCAAAGGACCCAGAGCAAGAAAATATTTTGGTCTGAGTTGCCCAGGAGATGAGCACAACTCAACATGCTTAGACATGTATGTAACAGGAGGGGTCTTCCAATTCTATCAGAATGCTATCTCTTGGTCATGAGAAATAACAGATAACACTGGATAGGTTCAGGTTTTCTTAAAGTCACAAGTTATCCTCATTCAATTGAGGAAGGAATAATTGTACTATATAAAAATCCTGGACCATGAATTGAAAGCATGGTCAAAGTAACTAATCTAGATTTTCTTGAGTTCATTTTTAAATTTGTGGTAATTTTATCATCTTTACACAATAGAATTCTTGGAAATACATAGTATACAGCTTAAGCTACATTTTAATCAGCTTCCCTATATCTTCAAAATATGTACATCTTATATGTACATCTCAGTAATCTTACCTTACTTTTAGAGATGTCTTTTACTATCCAGGCTGGCTTGAACTCCTGAGCTCAAGTAACCATGCCCCCTCTGCTTGCTCAATAAATAGAACTACAGCTGCGTATCACCATGCCTGGATCACATCAGAGAGACTATAGGGAATCAAATGTCAGTTCTCTGTGAATTATCTTACTAAGAAACACACAAAACATGTAATTGATTTCCAAAAATCTCAGACCCACACTCCTCCCATTGCTTCTGGTGATGCCATTTCTATGAGGCAAGTGCACCAAGGCATAACTCACTCCATAAATGCTAAAGAGAAGGGAGTCTACCACATGTTTGCTCTGAAGAAGTACAACTCAGTTTAATCAACTTAGCATTCTAGACAAAATTCACACTAAAGGAGCAGTGGATACAACTTTGTTCTTTCTTTAATAAGCCTGATTCCTCAATAGAAGCAATAAGGATCATACCCAAACCAGACCTTGTTACCTCGTGTCTCTTACTATAAAATGTACGGTAGGTATGTGGTCACATTAAGGGGGTTATATGGCTACTACATGTTCACTTTCTTATTCCTCTTTCCAGAACAAAGTTCTGGCACAAGAGGAAGTTAATGGAATGAGAGATAATGATGGATGATTTTAAGAAAAATCTCAAACCTTCTTGTTTAAAGCAAAACAAAACGTAATTAAAATTAAAAATCAGCTCAGTTTCTTTTTATAGAGTGTGAGTTAGTCTCCAATCTGCCTCTGAGCAAGGAATAGAAGAGAAGAAAAATTTACAGTTTCAAAAGGAACCCAGATTCACACATGTATGTGTCTGTATGCATGTGTGTCTCTCTGTGTGTGTATATGTGTGTGTGTGTATGTGTGTGTGTGTGTCTGTGCATGTGTCTAGCTCCTTACATGTTTCTCCAAGTCAATGGGGCTTTTGTAGGATCAAATCTGAATGTTCTAAGTCATCACTGGTAGCTATAAGCCAACTGCTGTAGAGAGGCCTGCATCCCTGGGATCATGGATGCTAGGGAGGCAAGTCCAAGGACTCCAAGCAGGGGTTGGTGGGGGAGGGTAGATATTTCCTCAAAACACATATACTTCTAAAGCAGACAGTCATTTGGAAGAGAAGACTCATAGATACTGGGCAGGAGCTGAAGAGAAATAGAAAGGAGAAAGTGCAGAGCACAAGGAGAGAGAGAGAGAAAGCGATAATGGATCGTCTTCTGGTCAGGTTTGAAACCCATTTCCTTCCCAGCCCCCAAAGATATGCTCATCCAAGTGTCACTGCTTTCCCTGGAAACCATGTCTGTTGTCCTTCTGAGGTGTTTATTTAAGTGTTTCCATAGTACATGTCTTGACTTGAGGATCTGCATAAGTTTATAATGACATGGGGACCTGCAGTGTAGAACACAAAGAAATCCTCTCAGAAGTTGGAGAGATTTGTTTCAGTGAATCCAACAGCAGTTCTTACACCTCAGCATTGCATGTTGGACTGGGTCCCAGGACCCACAGCTACTGGGGTGACCATTCCCCGTGCAAAAGGTGCATAGCACACACAGGCAGGTTTTCAAGTAGAACGAAATAAAAATAAAGATGATGGGGTTCTCACAGAGCTTAGCCATCTAAAAGGTGGCATTTGAATCAGAGCAGCCAGACTGACTCCTTTGCTTCAGGGTACCTGTGCTGCTTGGGTAGCACTAGGAACAGTGGCCAGAGCTCAGCAGAAGCCTTCCTGTCTGAGTCTCTCTGCACTTGGGACCAATAGATAAGGACTTGATTGTTACAATCAGCCAAAACACTATAGGTAACATTTGGCTTGGGTGAAGTTCAGATGGTTATAACTCAAAAGTTCCTATCTTGGACTGGAGACATAGTTCATAGATAGCTGCCTTGACTAGCATACACATAGGAGTTGCTGGTTAAAGATCTAGAATTGCCAAAAGGAGGGGGGATAAAAGAAATTGATAATGTAAGTTTAGATACTCAGACATGTTCGTTCGTTCGTTTGTTTGTTTTGGCCAGGAGGACTGAATTTAGGGCCTTGTGTCCACTAAGTAAGCACTCTACCACAATACTAAATCTCTGGTGTTCTTATTACTTTCTATTTCAAGACAAAGTGTCGCTGACTTGCCCAGGCAGACCCTGTCTGGACTCGCAATCCTCCTGCCTCAGGTTCCTGGGATTACAGGCTGTACCATCATGCATTGCTCTTTATTATTTATGAGATAAATTTACTACATTTATTTATTTTATTTTAATTACACAAGAAGGGCCAGCTCAGAGGATAAACTTGCTTAGCACTCAAACCTGAGGACTCATGTATGCACCATAGCATATGTACCTTCTTATACATACATATACATCATGCACCCATAAATGCACATATATTAATTAAAAATTAAATTAAAATTCAAAATAAGAATTTAAAACTTACTCTAGAAACATATGTGCAACCATATACTATAAAAGAACGCCATAGTAGGGAATGTGCATAAATAAGCATGCAATATTTTAAAGCATATTCATAGTTGTGACGTATATACACATGTGTACACACAGTTAGCTACATGTGTGCTTCTCATACTTGTCTCCTCACATGCACATACAACCACAAATTGCTTAACAGTTTGATTATCTTGAGACTCGTTGTATGAACACATTTATGGCATCCCATTCACAATATAACCTTTTGGGATTATGTGGTCTATGTATGGATCATTGGCCAAAACACAATTGGGCATAACATGATCATATCTATATATATTTACACATATATACACCATCTATATACAAGTACACATATGTATATACACAATGTATGTGTATATTGATACATATGTATTTGATAGACGTATTTACTTAACCAGAATTAACATACTATTCTTATCAAAGTCTTCAAGGGATAGAGGAAACTTGTTATAGTATATTAGTATTATAGGATCCTCTTGTCCAGCAACACATGGAAAGCAATGTATAACTGTTGTGATAAGACATGCACTCAAATACATTGGCTTCCACAAGCCTTTATCCCCAAATTCCACAGTAAAAGCCAGTGAGGGATAAGAACTCATTACCAAATCACTGTTAATTCCTCTTCACTCATGTATTACATGGACTGGTTGAAGAAGCTTTGGGAGATGACTACAATACTCTTTATAATTCTTGAAATTGCTAAATCTCTTAGAGAATTCCACAGATGTGAGTTCATTCATAGGAGTACAATGATTAATGCCACAGGCTGTAGCTGCAAGCCTACCATAAAAGTGGGAGGGATGGAACCACCCACAATTAATGCAGTAATGCTAAAGTAGGGTGATAGATATTTTACCTGGAATAAGACAAAA
>NW_022196913.1:46936182-46944636 GCF_008632895.1 Mastomys coucha | reverse complement strand
AAAAAAAAAAAGTTCAGGTCTTCCCTTTCAAGAGAATAAGCTGTGCCAAATCCAAACTCAGCAAATTTTACCAATCACACTTTATCTTATAAACCCTTTCCTCTGAGGCTAATAGAAATAACTGGACTTGCTCAGACACTTATGAAACTTTAATTTTTCTGAAAGTGATTTTATTTTTTTTCTGAAAGTGATCTACACCACCTACCCTTAGAGATAGAAGAGATCCACAGTGCAAGGTCTTTCCAGAGAAAGCTGAAAATTCCTTTCCAGAGAAAGCTGAAGATTCAGTATTTTCAAAGATATAATACAGTCAAGAATTGAGCCAGAGACATAAAAAGGGTTCAAAATATAAACTTAGGAGCCAATTTCTAGGCTTTTTATGTTATGTTCAGAAGCATAAACTGAAGAATCCAGTTCTCTCTCTCTCCCTCTCCCTCTCCCCTCCCCCCTCTCTCTCTTTCTCTGTGTGTGTGTGTGTTTAAGAGGGCGTACAAGATCAACAATCATAAATGGAAGAAAGACAAAGAATATCTTACCTTGTTTTACTTCTGTTCTTTGCATGTGATGATAACTACTGTCAATGATTTTATGCTTCAGAGTTCCTGCTTGTACACTTAAGGCCAATGACACCAGGCTCTACATGAATGCCTCACAGGCACTGGATAAGGAGTACCCAGATTACTTGATTTTTGCCCTACATCTCCACCTTACAAATCATCACAGCAAGAATTTGCCTTTTACCCACTTGCACAGCTACAAAGTATAGGATTGTTCTCGCCCACCATTGTGTCAGGGCCAATTCACCAGCAAATGTTTTCCATTTCATATCTAGATGGGTCTCAGATCTTTCCATTCTCACTCTAGTCTAAGTCCTTACCTATGCTTGGATTGCTGCAGAAACATCTTCAAAGGCCTGCTTATATTTATGCTCAGACTCTTATTTTCCAACTAGATTGTCTTAAATATCTTAACAGCTTCTCAGTTCACAAGATTACGCCTCTTTACTTCAAGTGGCTTTTGAGCAGTGTGATCATCTCCAACATTTATGTGGTCAGCTAATTGTCCTTGTGGTGATACCCTTCATACCCAAAGCATCCCAGATTAGAGCACAAATTACAAACTCTGTGCTTTGGCATCTGCCAGCTCTCCAACATTAAAGTCAAACAGTTCTTCCCTGTCCACTCTAGCCACATAGAAATCTTTCACACCCTCCAACACAGCTCACTGCTCTTTCCTCCCTTATATGGCAATTTCAGCATCACCCTATAACAAAGCACTTCACTGTTTTATTATATTATTTTATTAGATAATCAGAATATATCAGAATATATATATATGCATAATACATATACATACATATATACATACATACATACAATAGTAATCTGAACTACCCAGAGATGGTTAACGTCCTTTTGAGTCTACTGATAGCATTTCACTGGAAGTTTCAGGGAAGGTTAAATTTTCTTGGGTTGTACTTTTGCACCAGACTTTTCATTGCAGAAAACCTTGCAATAAGTGGATTGAGAAGGTCTGTTTTATTTCACTTCAGCCAGCTCCATGCTCGGCCCAGTATCTGAAGCACACCAAGAAGTATATGTTGAATGTAAAGTGAATAACTACACATTTGTGAGCAAGCTGTAGGAGAGTGTGAGATTGATCCAACTTTGGCTGCAATAGGAAGAGCCTACCACAAAAATTCACATTTGACTGTCTTTGTCACATGACCTCTAAATTATTAATGACCTTGAATACCTCACTCAGAAACCAAGAATATGCAAGCAAATTAAATACATCGCATTCTTCAGGAATTTATAATACCTTAGAAGAGATATACAACAGAGACATGTTGGTACAATGGGAACACAGAAAAGGAACAGTATAGTCAGGTCAGGGCTTTGAGGAGTTCCCATTAGGGAGATTCTGTAGTTAGGATTTCTATTTCTGTGATTAAAACAAAAACAAAACAAAAAACCAAACAAAAAAAAAAACAAAACAAAAATAAAACATGACCAAAGAAGAAGTTGGGAAGGAAATGGTGAATTTGGCTCCTAGTTCAAGATCATAGTCCATGATTGGTGCTAGTCAAGACTGGAACTCAAGTAGGGCTGTGACCTGGAGCAGGAGCATGTGCAGAGGCTATGGGTGCAGGTTATTGGTTTGCTCCCCATGGTTTGCTCAGCCTTCTTATTTAGAGAAACAGGGCCACCAGCCCAGAGATGTTACCACCCACCATAGGCTGGGTCTTCCCCTTCTGATCACTAATTGAGAAAATGCCTTACAGCTGGATCTCACTGAGGCATTTCCTCAACTGAGGCTCCTTTCTATCTGATGACTTACTTGTGTTCAAGTGGACACACAAAACCAGACAGAGCAGGAGGCACATAAAGATCAGATGTCATACTATAACTTTATTCATAAGTTATGGTGCAAAATTATATTAAAAAGACAAGTGAAATCTGTGCATTCTAAAAGAGGGTGCTGTACCTTTAAATGAGAAGTTGGGGGATTTTGGTCTCAGAATCACTTTACACCACTAAAAATTCTTGAGAATCTCTCAATTCTCAAGAAGAACCTTAGTGTACACTGTTTATACTAATCTATATTTACTGTGTTAGAAATTGTACTTGTGACATTTAAAGACATCCATTTCAAAATAATAGTGGTTAATACACCATGTCAGTGTGAATAAAATATAACTACTTTTTAACAAACAAAAATGTTCTACACTTTTATAAGACTCTTTAATACATGCTTTAATAAGACACCTGGTTTCTCCTATCTGTTTCTGAATTCAGTGTGCTGTGTTATATAGGTTTCTTTGACATGTATGAGGATCACCCAGCCTTAAAGAGACTAAAGTAATTTTAAAAATAAAAGAATTATTGGTCACCTGACAAACTGTGGGCAGTCACACAGAGCTCTCACACTGTGGGCAGTAGGCTCCCATCTGCTATTAGCTGGGAGGTATTAGACAGAGTGGTGATTTGGCCAGGTTTTGTTTTGTTTTGTTTTGTTTTGTTTTTTAGCATAGATTATTTTATCAACTGTATGGTCAGTGAACTTGGATATGATCACACATTTAGAGGCTCTTTGAGATGCTAAGGTGGTAAGATCAAGGTCAAGTCACCTGCGCATTGAAGGTAAAGGAAAAGACAAGCTGACCCCATAGGCACATGTCACAGTCTCTGTTTATATGACAAAAGCCAGTATGAAGGAGCCATCTTCATGACATGGGAGAAAGGTGTGAAAAATAAAGCGACTGGGGAGACATTTGTCTATGTGAGTCTGAGATAAGAGATGCTCAAGCTGGATGTTGAGAATTCCAAATCAGCAGCAGTTGGTAGTGGATCAATATCTGGGAATCAACCAAGCTCCCCAGAAAAAATAAGTCAACTGAGAATAATGAACAAGTCCAGGCTCCTGAGTTATGTTGAGTGAACACAGAGAATGTCATCTGTTGACTAAGATGGGAAGAGCCAAGCCCTCTTAACATGCCTGAAACTCAGAGAGGATAGAGTTCATGAAGGCTTCAGATGATGGTCAAATTGCAGCAGAAACATTCAAGCAAGATGCCAATGGACACATGGATATCAGTGTTCTTAGGACAGTATCAGCTAGTGAGCATTAGAGAAAAAGAGTAATAAAATACAGGGGCCTGACTCACAAACAGGGCACACAACTAAAAGGAGCGAAGATCGCTTTTTCCTACAAGTGTGAGGAGAGAAAGAGAAAGTATTGGTCTAATTGTGCAAAGTCATTGGAGTTTATTTGGTTTAGCATACACAAGGCTTCGAGTGTTGATGGAGTAAAGAAGTAGTTTATTGGAGGGTGAAAATTGAATCCCTGGGTTATAGATTGTAACAGAACATTGCTGATGATAAAGGAAAAGTCAACATCAAGAGAGCAGGTAGTGTATCATTCTCACATCTCCCAATTGTCATAGAATGCTGATCTTGAAGATAGAACCCAGACAAGGTGGAAAGATGAAGAGATTCATAGACAAACAGTAAGACATTGCTGACCTCAGCTGGAGAAGCATTAAGGGTTTTCTCTGTCAGTAACAAAGGGTGGGAATAAAGCAAACATTTTATAAAAAGCACAGGCAACTCAGAGAGTGGGCGAGAAGGGAAACAGTTCCCTTTAGTTACAGGTTCTTATCCATGCCTTAACTATTTGTGGCACCCAGAACACGTACAGAGGAAATTCCATGAACTTTGCTTTCCAGAGAGAAAAATGTGTGTGTGTGTGTGTGTTTTCACTTCTTTGTTGGTGCCAAATACAGTTGAACTAATGAACCTGTTCCTTTCTCAGAGAGCTTTCTCTAAGACTATGCTTTTGCAACACTGGGCATCTTTGTTACATCAATTCACCATGAGAAATGAGACAAAGTGAACCTTAGGTAAATTAGTTTGGGAAACATTTAGTTTAAACAAAGTTAAGCTGACAGAGTTCTTCATGGAGGGACTTCTCAGAATTGTTACTATAATTAACATACACTGAGAATTATTTAAGTAAGTGATAAGAGTGGGCACAATTTCTCAAACTGAATCACAGAACCATTGTTTTTCTTGAGCACATACTGACTTCTTGCCAGGAACTGGTGTTTTCCATGAAATCTGAAGCATGACAGGATGAGAGAGAGAGAGAGAGAGAGAGAGAGAGAGAGAGAGAGAGAGAGAGAGAGAGAGAGAGAGAGAGAGAGAGAGAGAGAGAATGGTGTCATTACATTAAAGTGCATATGTGTGTGTAAGTTGGATCACCAGACAGAGGTGAAATGGGCTGCCAAGGTAGACAGGGTTGCTTCTACTGTTCAAGGTCCAGAAAAGAGGGTTGAAACATGAGATTTTGAGAGGTCAGCAGAGGAACCCAGACTACAACAATCTCCAAGACCTCTAGAAAGGGGCTTCATGTGAGTTAGTCCAAACAGCTTAAGAACAGTAAGCAAGGGTCTGGTCTAAAGAAGAGACTCATTCCCTTGACCCGGATCTCAAGCATCCTGTCTGCTGTGAAAAGCAGCCATCTGGTAGAAAGCAGGAATTCCTGACATGACTTTCAGGTGAGTCATTTGCAAAGTTTTCATTTTTTTTTCCCTGAAGTACATTGCCTATTTTCTTTCCTTTCTTTTTTTTTTCCTCCAGCTAGAAAAGCTTCCTGATGTAGCTCTTCCTGTAAAAACACAATTAATATTCAGCCCTTGAGTCCACCCAAATTCCTATAGAAGGCAATGAGCACGTTGTCTTGTTCTCCCTCCCGCTGAGAATTATGAAAAGCGTGGAATGCCTTTCTAACTCAGGAAGAATCTCTATGACTTTGTCCACTGTGTTACAGTCACAGGGCTGTGCCAGGAGATTCCATACAAACTCATGACATCAATCTGTTGTGGAGTGGGCAAATAACATTATATACCCCAGAGATGATTGTCTCCAATCAACAGTGGCCTTCCCATAATATATGTTATTAACATTTATTATATATAAAAGGTGAGTGGAAAGGTTCTCATAGGAGAAATTTTAAATCTATGGGTACTGGCATAGGATCAAGACTCTACGGGATTGATAAGTCTAGACAAGAGTGATTTATACCAAAAGGAATTGGCATGTGTTAGATTACTGTTTGCCAATGTGTAACCCAAGCACTCAGTGTTAGTAAGTTAATATTTACTAGTAGTTTAGTTAGCAGGCACCATCTCACGAACAGAGTGTGCCTCTGCTATGTGACACAAATGTCTATACTTTCGTGCTGTTTCGTGTCTTCAATTTCATTTATTAGATTTATTTGTATCTTATCAATTTCAAAAGGTATTTGTGGTTGACACTATCAACAGACAAATTAAGCAGCCAATGGCCTAACTAGCCTTCAAGATGATTGAGAGCTATGGGAAGCTAACGAGCATGAAGGAGCAAATATGCCATGCAGTTGTTAAATAACTTTATAGTACTTGAAACATATTTCTCTGTACATGTATGTGGATAATCAATGATTGTAAGCATGTGTAAACTCCTAGATAAACAGCAAAGAAATACAGGAGAAAAAGAAGAAAATGAAAGGAATTCTGTAGTATGTTAGGAAAATAAGAATCAATATTTCAAGTTCAGTTCATGTTGAACACAGTTGCATAGAGAGCTATGATAAGTTTGAATACACTTTATTTCCCTAACTAATTTTTTTTCTAAGGATGGGAGAATGAGTTGTTCTTAACTTAAAATTATGTAGTAAAGAGTTACTAGTGAATGTGATAAATGTGGGTGACAGAACTACTTCCTTCCATAGTTTCTAGGTTGCAATAGTTACAGTAAGTCTTTGTAGCAGGAGACAGTTCACACAATGTTCATATAGCCACATACTGAGGACATAAGAAGACAAAGGTGGCTAGGCCACTATTAGTTTTAATCTATGCATCAAGAATTTGAAAAGAAATCCATTTTCAGGATGGAGAAGAGGTGAGAATTGAACACTATCCAAATCCTCTGGAACACAGTATGCAGGATGGGCAGACATTTTTATTATCTAGACACAAAAGACAACTAGAATAATAGTGTCATCACAAAAGTAAAAATGCACAACCCTAAAACTACTTTATATTCATGATTCATGAGCAGCATGTTAATAAATCCGTTGTTGGGGGCTCAAGGATAAATCACTGTCTCCTCTAATGCCACATCTTGCCATTGCTATAGTGACTTTAGCACAAGACAGTTGAGTAGGAAAATACAGTCAGAAAATACAGCTACTTGTGGATACTTCAGATCATGTTTTAAACAATAGGATAAGCAGTAACTCCTTTATTTTTAAAAGTGTTTCTTTTGCTTTGAAAATGAGTTTAATATGCCTTTCCCATCCTTGCTCCAATTAGTAGTAATCAACTCAGTTTGAATACTATGTGTTAGGGCCTTTTTTCCTGGAGTTATTCACTGCCTTATTTTTTTGAACTTCTTTGGTTTTCATGAAGTTACTTTGAATCTATTTTCAAACCTGTCAATACATCAGCCAAACACCTTTGCATGTCCTCTTCCATCCTTTTCTGGGAGTCAACTCTTTCAAAACCCTTCTCTCCTCTTCGAATATGGCAGAGGGGATGGGGTCTGTCTTCCAGACCTGCTGCATGAATATCTTCTGCTGCATCATGAGAATTTCCTTCATTCCTCTCACTGAGTCCATTGCATGTCACCTGGGTCCTTCTTCTTCCCCTTTCCTGGTGTGTTCATTTTCTTCAGAAACTCCTTTGATGAGTTTCTGGGAATCTTTCCAAAAGTATTGGGTGAGCGCAGTCTTGGCAAACCACAGCTTGCTGGATGAATCCATGCCCTGTATTTGTATAACTCATGAGCTAAAAATGGCGTTCACATTATTAAATGGCTATAAAAATCAAAACAAGACTAAAATGCACACGGAAGAAATTTTATGTTACCTATAAAAGCCAAAGCTATCCTTTTGCCTTTAGAGAAAACATTTGCTAACCTCTGATCTAGGGTGCTTCTAGTCATCTATGACAGTGAGTTTATAATGATGGACACTGAGGTATTTAGTGATTTTCATTGTTTCATGAGTTTTAAGTAATCAATTTACTATCTTTACTGAATATTTTTCTGTCTAGACTTTCCTGAATCTGTTTTGATACATTACACTTTAAAAAGAAAGATGTCTCTTGGGGCTGGAAAGCTTGCTCAGCAGTTAAGAGCATATGTTGTTCTTGTAGAGAAGCTGGCTTCCTGGCTTCCATTTCCAGTCCCCATGTCTGGTTTCTCACAACTGCCTGTAACTCCAGTTCCAGGGGAACTGATCCCCTCTTCTGGCTGCTGTGGTTTCCTGCAGCACGTGGTGCACATAAATTCACTCAGGGCTGCATATGTACACTGAAAACTGAAAATATATAAAAACAAATCTTAAAAAAAAAAAACATGTCTTTTGTTATCAGTTTTGGGATGGTGCTGTCAATTTGATTGGTGTTTGCATAATAAAAATGTTTGAGTTAATCTAGGTCATGTTTACCTTCATTCAGTTTTGCTAATTTCAAATTTGGCATCATAATTTCATTTTCTGTTTTTTTTTAACTTCTCAAATTGAATGTCTACTATTTTGAAATTAGCTTCAAAATTCCCTTCTTATAGAAGTTTGAGTTCTTTCTTTCTTTCTATGAATTGATTTTTTTTTGAATGCCACACATGTTTTGACAGGTAGTATTTTATTTTTACTTTATTAACATTGCCTCCTAGAGAGGATGCCCAGGAAGTCATGACTGCTATTTAAGTGCTATACTAGCGAACTACATTGCCAGCCTAGTATTAGATAATAAACAATTCTTTCTAGTATTCACTTTCTATATTTTTTTTTTCTGTCTATAACACAATTGTTTTATTTTATTACAATTTTGTGCTTGTGTAATTATGAAAACCTCCTTGTAAGTTACTATGTTTGCATTTCTAGAACAGTAGTGTTTACTTTTATCTTGGG
>NW_022196913.1:46915230-46928924 GCF_008632895.1 Mastomys coucha | reverse complement strand
AGAGAAGATGGCCTCTATATTTTATAACAATGACTATACTCTCAAATACTACTATTAACTTTTCTGTTTGTTTGTTTACTTAAGTGGTTTTCCCATTAAAATATAAGCTTTTTGAGACCACCTTCCTTGTTTGACTTGTTCACTGATCATTCATGAACTCTAAAACAGAGGAAGCCTTCTAAAATACCCAAAGATTAGTAAACAATGCCTTTACTTTCAACATCACTTTTTCTTTTGTTCTTTAAATGACTTATTTTTATTTTATTTTATGTATATGAGTGTTTGTTTACATGACGTGTATACATCACATGTATGTTTGGTGCCTGTGGAGGCCAGAAGAAGGTGTTAGATTCTCTAAAGCTGGAGTTACACGTGGTTGTAAGCTACCATATGGGTTTTAAGAGCAGAATATGGGTCCTATGCAAAAGCAGCCAGTGCTCGTAACTGCTGAGCCACCTCTTCAAACATCCAAATATCATTTACTTCTTTCAGACTCTTTATTCATATTGAAACAGTACTTGAATGGAGATAAATCACAAATAATGTACATCTATACTATATTACACACACATACTTATATAAATTTCTAGAACTAAGTTAGTCATTGGGTCATTTCATTCATGTGCGAAAGCCACGCCTTCATACCGGTGTTGTCAGAGAATGTTATTTTATACTTAGCACAAATTCTTTGACAGTGTACAACATAAAAACCCTTTGAAAGCTGATCTGAGGCATGTGTAAATTAGCAAAGTGTTAGTTTTGCTGGACAACAATTCATCCACACCCTTCCCTGTAGCCCCGACCTTCCTTTTCTTCATCGCCTGTTTGACTAAGCAGACCTGAAAAAAAAATTGGATCCCACAGGCGTTCTAGAGAGCGCTGTCATCAGCTTAGGCTATCATTATTGAAACAGCCTCCTGCCGCTCAGGTTGCTGGGCTGTGTGAGGGAGAGCGAGCGGCTCAGACTTTCCTTTGTTCCTGCTGCTGTTTGGTTTTGCCTCTGGTGGTATTCCCTGCTCAGTAATATATGCCTTGACTTTGTGACCTGTCTTCCTGCAATAATTCTTTGGTGGAAAATCCTAACAATGCAGCCAAAAGTTAGTCCTTCCTCTGGCTCCACGTGCCTGGCCCAGAGATCACAGCCTGTGGGGTCAGTAAACACATGTAGCTGGGTTACTGTGCTAGCTGTTTAGGACTTTTTCCACCAGCACGGGTATGGGTATATTACTGCTTTCTTTCTCTCTGTGTCTCTGTGTCTCTGTGTCTCTGTGTCTGTGTCTGTGTCTGTCTGTCTGTCTGTCTGTCTGTCTGTCTGTCTCTCTCTCTCTCTCTCTCTCTCTCTCTCTCTCTCTCTCTCTCTCCCCATTAAGACTTTAATTGATTTATGAATAGTGAAGGGAAAACAGAGCTTGTCATGTAAACAGGTCACAAGCTGGTGCAACCATCTTCTGGCATTGTGAGAGTATAAAGCACAGTGATATTGGAGGAGAATGTGCAGAAGTCTGAGGAACACAAAACAATGACACACTCAAAGGATATGAAAACTCACTCACAAATCATCGTCGAGACTTTGAACAGAGAGTCAAACTTAGTGGTGATGGGAAGTCAGGCTTGCTCTGTGTGTTTCCTTCAGAATTTTAGTTAAAAAAAAATTGTAATGATTCAGGGCAGTGTACTGCACCAAGACCAGTTGTCATCTTCAAACTGTACCTGGTATGATCTGTGAGGGCTGCGACATAATAAGTTCATAGCATTTAATAACCAAGTTTGACTGTGAAACATCACTAGAGACAATTTAAAATAGGAGCGCTGCTATGGAAAGCATCCTTAAAAAAAATTAAGGCTAGAGGCCTGTAAGTTAGCTCAGAGGCTAAAAGCTGCTTCCCAGCCTGTCAGACTGAATTTGGTCCCTAGAAATGTGGTTCATAGGGTAGAAGGCACTGGCAAGCATAAGCTAACCTTTGTCCTCTACTTAAAATACATGTAAAAACTTAAAGAAATTAAAAGTAGAATCAGCATATGATCTAGTAATCCTGCTTATAACCTAAAGGCTGAATTCAAGGTCTCAAAAGAATATCATATTTATGTTTATAGTAGTTAACAGGTAGAACTGGTGGGAGAGATGTGGAAGCAAATCAGGTATCTACTGCTAGATGATGGCACAAGGAAATCAAGTACAGATGTATAATGCTGTGCAATGCCACCGTAGGGAGGAAGGGAATTCTAGCTCATAATGCAACATGGGGATATTATAGTGAGGTGAACCAGTCACAACAAGATAAATACTGTGTGATTATATTTATTTACATGAACATCCAATATTATCAAAATCATAGAAATGAGTAATAGCAAGATGGTTCCGAGGGACTAAAAGGAGAGGGACTGAGGGGTCTTTTACATAATGGGTTGAGCTTTAGTTCTAAAAGATGTGATGTTTTAGGGAAAACCATGTCAGGGTATTTAATACTAAACTATACATTCAGTGTTGTCAGGGGGTGTATATACAACATGTGGGGTATTTTGTTGCCATGGACACACAAAATACATCCAGTTTGAACAGCAGATGAGGATCACTTCCCTGTCTATCTTGTGGGGTTTATAAGCATCAGATGAGATAGCGAGCAGACATATAAAATGATTCATGGCCAAGGATAATCACCACAGCATTGGAGAGAAACAAGCGTTTACTGGGACAAGACCATCTAAGACACAATGTATAGCTCTGTGCTGAAAAACAGCAGCTTAGATACACAAAGAAATGATGGCAAACCCATCTGTATGGCATCTCCAAGAGGTTAAATAGAGGAAAATATACAGAGAGGAGAAAGAGAGAGGGAGAGAAACAGAGAGACAGAGACAGACAGAGAGACAGACACAGAGACAGAGAACACTGTATCTTTGCATAAGAACTAGGAAATTATGAACATGTATTTGCACGCTTTTCTGTTTTCATAAAGGAATTCTGGAAGGATCCCAAATACACTCATAAAATACTTATTTGCACTGAGAGGAGGTGTGGTAGACAGCACTGGATGGGAATAAGATTTTTCAATGTTTTCTTTTTTAGGTTGTTTTGGTTTTGAGATATTGGATTGTACTGATCATTTTCTCATAGCCATAATGCTTTAATTGATTAGTAAAGTAAATTATTTTAGCAATACAAGTCAAGTGTCTCTTTTCCTCCCCTCTCAGGACCTTTCACAACAATCCTCTGATTCCTGGTAGTCAGTTGGAAATGAGGTTGATGAGGTCTATCCACTTTCTCATCCCACTGATAACTAGATCTGTCTGGGCTCATAAAATCAGCCAGGAGAGCACTGCCCTAATCCCACAGGTGGGACAGAGGAGAGAGGGAGGCTGCTTTTATGTCTGACACTGACACTGCAGAGAGTAACACCCTAAGGAGGGTGTTTCGTAGGAAATTGATCTCCACAATGGGGCAGACAGTTGTTTTGTCTCTTCCAAGATAATTTGGCAATGTCTGGAGATATTATTACTATTTTATTGTCATGGCTGGAGATTAGGGCGGATACTAGATTTTGAGTAGACATCAGGGGCTAAATATCAGAAATGCATAGGATAATGCCAGGAATATATTAAGACAGCTTTCACAATGAATATTATCTAGTTCAAAATGTCAATTGTCTTGCTGAAACGGCATTTTACCTAAGGTGTAGGGAATAACAGAGCCTTGAGACATTTGGAAAGAGAGTAATGGTGACATGTTATGACCAGGGGAGTCAGGGAGCCTGGCCAGAGAAACTTCTGTTCTTTTCAAAGCATAGCTCTGCGTGCATCAGGTCAGCTCTCCAACTCCTTTCCCTGCTCACAGTAGAACACTGATTAATGCAACCATTTGCTTATTTTCACCAACTATATAGGCCAGTTTCTACAGCATGAGCTTATTCTAGCAACTCCAATCTGGTTTCTGATACTATAGCTGAGAACTTTTAAGGTTACTATTGTTATCACGAAGTTACCACTCTGGTGTGCCCTACATGTATCTTGAAAACACTTTGGAAAGCCTGCATTGTTATTTGCATATTCTTTGTTTTGTGCTATGAGCTTTAAAAGCTACCTTTTATTTTTTAGCTACTATAAACATATAACTATATAATATAGAATACACACACACACACACACACACACATACACACACATACACTTTTCCCCTCAATAAAATGTAGTTCATCTTATGTAGTACAACTTTATGGCAAAGAAGGTATATACTATGATGGCCAAGAGCAAGTTCTGTTGATATCAGTTGTGATTTCACAAGGTCCTTGCTGTTTTCTTCTTAAGCTCTAAAATACCCAGCACCTATTCTGTATAAAACACTGCATGCATTAGACATACAAGTATGCATTAGACATGACTCATGGGCTGTAAACTGTAGTTGGAAATAGCAGGTATTCTGGTCTCATAAAGATGGGTAATGAGTACAGAAGAAAGGTGTGTAAGCAGTGTTTCCCATGCTTGAGAGGCTGAATTGAATAAAAAGATATTGTCTCTGTAGTGGTTGGTAAAGGATAGTTGGGCTCAATCAGATATAGTTCCTTCAAGATTGAGATGCAGAGGAATCTTGATGAGAGAGGAAATCTGTATGTCAGTGTGGTGGTTTGAATATGCTTGGCCCATGGGAAGTGCTACTGTTAGGAAGTGTGGCCTTATTGGAGGAAGTGTGTCACCATGTGGGTGGGCTTTGAGGGCTCCTAGTGCTCAAGCTCTACCCATTATGGAAGAGGAAGTCTCTCCTGGTTGCCTCAGATCAAGACTCTCAGCTCCTTCTCCAGCACCATGTCTGTTTGGACACTGCCATGCTTCCTGCCATGATGATAATGGACTGAACCTCTGAAACTATAAGCCAGCCCCAATTAAATATTGTCCCTTATAAGAGTTGCCTTGGTCATGGTGTCACTTCACAACAATTGAAATCCAAACTAAGACACACAGACAGGGAACAGGATGAATAAGTAGGTGGGTCTTGAATGAAAGAACAGTGTTCACCAACTTTTGTTATTGGTATCTGTCATGGTAGGCTAATCCTACAGAAGGAACCTATCTGGATTTCATCATGCTAACTCAGTAGAGCTGTTTAATTCCAACTGTGATATTCACACATACAGAAAGATGCTATAGGGAGAGGACCTGAGAAATCTGGCTGTGTAGAAATCTGCAGTTATTAGATAAGTTATCAGCATCACCTGGGAGTTTGTTAAAATGTTATATAAATACTGGGACTGGAGAGATGACTTGGTGGATAAGAATGCTTCCTGCTTTTCCAGAGGTCTAAAATTCAGTTCCTAGCATCCAGGTAGGTGGCTCACAAGTGCCTGTGATGTCAGCTCCAGGGATCCATGGCTTTTCATGGCCTCAGTGAATGTGTGTGTGCGTGCATGCGCGCGCGCGCGCACACACACACACACACACACACACACACACACAGAGTTCCATTTTTATGAGCACCTACAAGACATGTCTTTCTAAGTACCTCTCTGGTATACAAACAAATGTTTTAGGAAGATAAGCAATAACCTAATTCATCATTTTCCTTTCTCTCCTGCAGTGCAGGAAAGGTAGAGTCACAAGGATGTCTCCCATTGTAATACAGATTGTGAAGTATCCATGCACTAATTGTGCTACTACTGTGACATTCTTATCTGATTTCTCATATAGAGATAGGCCTTGACTTATAATACCTTGATGTGTAACTTTTTTTTTTTTTTTTTTTTTTTTTTTTTTTTACTTACCATGGTGTCAAAACATAGTGCAATTTTAGATCTGGCTTTGTTGTTGGGACAGCCACACACACAGTTCCATGCTTGCTCCTGAGAGTATGTGGTAGCAATGATCTCAGCTCCTCGTCGGCCTCCTGATACTAGGATAAAAAACTGACACTCCATAGAGTGCTGTGTAAGTAAGCTAGGATGCTTGACCAGTTAAGGGTACTAGATACAGTTCAGAGATGTGCTTTTTCGATTTACAGTACTTCTTTAGGAAATAACAACTCTGTCATTCAAGGAGAATTAGCACATTAACTTCTTTTTAAAAATCTCATTGTATTTTCAGTGTCTCTTGTGTTATTATTTTAATGAGGTCTATGAACATCTTAGTGTTAAGATGTTACTATTTGTTACATGTCATTCACAGGTGGCTAGGATGAGGGTAATGTCACATCTCTATGAGTTTAAATACTCTTTTCCAATTAGCATAGCAGGAATCCATGGTCCATCTCTCATCTCTGGTTTTAACTTGCTATGGAACAAGCAGTAGAAGGCTGGCAGGCAGGGGGATTAGGTTATCCCCAGGAATCTGAAAAAGGCTACATGCTAAAGGGTGTTGACACTTCTGCTCCCAGACCCCCTGAGTCACTCCTAAAACATGGGACAACAGTAAGTTTCTTTACCTACTTCATGGTTGTCTTAAAAATATTGCCTCATTTGCACAAATGTGTTCTACAAAAAGATGAATATAGTGTGAACCACATTCCTGCCCCAGGCCAATATTTAATGGATGTTTATTGAAATTCTTCAGCACAAAGAATTGGCCTCACTTGAAATTTGTCTGGTTTGAAATCATATATTTTTTCTTTAAAAAATTAGTTATCTTTGTGTGTCTGCTTGCGAAGGTGAGCCTTAGCAAATGTGTAGAGATCAGAAGACAACTATAGCTTTTGGGAGCCAGGTCTCACCTTCTACCATATTGAGGCATGGGTGTCATATTTGGGCTATAATGTCCCAGAAGATTCACCTGCTTCCCCCTGCCTTCCAGATTATAGATTCCTGCCACCACATATTGATTATATTTTTAAAAATTGTTCATTTTAAACTCTGTGTGTGTTAATTGTCTTTATTTTAAACTCTGTCTTTGTCTCTCTGTGTCTCTGTCTCTGTCTCTGTCTGTGGACTCCCTCCCCAAAGCCCTGACAGTAAACAACTACCACTTTGGCCCCAGCACAGCAGCTGCCCGCTTGTTGAGCGAAACCTGGCTCCGGTTACATTCAGAAGCTCCACCCCCACAGAGTAACAAGGAAGTCACTGATTAGACTGTTACACTGACGTATTTTGGGGGAAGGGTTTTTGCCCCAGGTATTTTACCTGTTGGGGGAACAAAGGAGATACATTAAATTCAAGATGACTGAGTGACCAGAACTTGTGTTGTCTAATATTTTTCTTCCCACGTGGGTAAGGTACAGTATGGCTAGCCTATCTCTTCTTATCTCTTTCAATCTCTTCCTATCTATTTCTTACTCCTATTACCAGAAGAACCCTTTCTTTCATGTTGGCGCAGGCGGCCAACATCTGTCTGTCTGTCTGTCTGTCTGTCTGTCTGTCTGTCTCTCTCTCTCTCTGTCTGTCTCTCTCTCTCTCTCTCTCTCTCTCTCTCTCTCTCTCTTTCTGTGTGTGTGTGTGTGTGTGTGTGCATGTGTATTGTGTGTGGTGTGGTTATGTGCACATAAGTGCAGGTGCTGTGCCCTTGGAAGCTAGAGCATCAGATTCCCCCATCCTGCCCCTGAAGATGAAAGTTATAGGCCATTGTGAGCCACTTGATATGAGTGTCAAATTAGGGTCCCCTACAAGAGCAATAATCACTCTTAGCTGATGAACCATCTCTCTAGCCCCCACATCTGCTTTTGCTGGGTTCTGGAAAGCAAACTCAAGTCATCAGTTTGGAAAGCAAATACTTTAATCAACTGAGCCATTTTCCTGGCACTAAAACGTCTTGGTACGAGACTCACTATGTGGTGAGATTCACCTGCATATGGACTTATGATATGCTAAATCTCCTCTTACTATAGACCAAGGTAAATGAGTTGTGCAACCAGCACAGTTGACAAGAGTTAAGGAGAAAGCTTGAGTATCACAACCCAAAATTAGTAACCAGAGGTGATGTGTTTTCACAGGCAAATATCTGATCTTGGGCTAACAACAGAGCTTTGGCAGTAGACTTACAAAGCCAAGCTTTCTGTGAAAACACAAGTAAGCCAAACCACACCACTACATACTAGGAATTTTTGGAAACATAGTAGAACATTCCAAGATAAAATATTAGGTCATTTCAGGGCTTGGGGTGGGGCAAATGGAGCTCAGTCAGTTCTCAAATGATTATTGTTGATGATGTTTTCTGGAGATCTACCATGTGTACTTGTGTAGGGAGAACAACAAATGGTTCTTCAGGAATTGTTGACTATTTTTTTTGATCCAAGTACTTATTGAGTGCCTACTATTTACATGGCACTATGGTGATGAATCCTGGGTTGTGATGGGGAAAAAAATAGACAATGTCCTGCATTTTTCTCTTCTTGCTCTTGACCTCCAATGAGTAAAATCAAATTGTTAGAAAAATCCATCTAATTCCAAGTGTCTTCAGACTTAGGGTATCTGTGATCTAGCATTGGAGAATGGGTACTTCTTTTAGAAGGGAAAAGAACTGCAATGCTCAGAATTTCTGAAGTCTTAGTGTAGTGAACCAATATGAAGGGAACCTGATGAATTTGAATGCTGCATTTCCATAGGTATGACTGAGTTTGGGGACCCTTCTCTGTGAATCCAGATAAAGGCTTGGGGCCACAGGCATCCTGATGGCATTGCCTGTGTTTTCCCTCCTCCCTGTCTTTCTCTTCTTCTTTCTATCTTTACCTCAATCTGCCAAATCCAAGGAAGAAAGAAATAATCAGATCTAGTTTTTCATTGGGGCTAGAGTGTTGGAAAAAATGGGAGTTATTCCCAGTTTTGGAGGCAGCACAGATAACTGAAAGCAAATCTTTGAAGTGTGTGCTCTTTTCATGGCTGATTGGGTCTAGGATGGGAGCAGAGGACACAGGCAACTTTCAAACAGGGCGTGATCATCTCCATTCTAGGAGATAATAATGTGCTAGAAGTCACTATGACATCCAACTTTCCCCAGTGGCACATGAATTCTGAGCTTCAAAGACCCTCCAAAATGATACTTACATTCCTGACCATACGTATTTGGTGTTCAACAAGTCTCAGGACTGCACAATTTATGGCATTTAGTAATTCATATCTCTTCTCTTCCAGATATTTCATTGGGTAAAGTAAAAGGGAAGCCATCATGCTTCCTCGGCAGTTAGATGCTCATCTTCGGAACCAGTCTGCAGCTGTGCTCCAGTGACTTGGAGAGAGTATGAAGTTGATAATAAACTCCAAAGGGTTTTCTACTGTTGTTATTATTGTTGTTGTTGATGGTGGTAATGTATGTATGTGTCTATGTGTGTGTGTATGTTTATGTGTGTGTGGATGCATGTGTGTGTGCATGTATGTGTGTGTGCATGTATGTGCACATGTATGCATGTACATACTATGTGTGTATATGTATATGTGTGTGTGTGTGTGTTTGTGTTGTTAGAAACACAAGCTTAAAATGTTTCATCAAGTTTCTGTGCATATTGAATCAAGTCATTGTGAATTTCCATGTTCTCAGGGTCAGCCTGGGTTCATCCATTAATATGAGGAACACAAATATATTCTCAGTGCCATCACTGACTTGATATTGAAAGAATGAAACCCCTAAAGACCCAGGACCTACCCAAAAGATAGCACTCCCCCACATCACCACGTCTCCTTCCTGAACTTGTTTGCAATTTACAGCTTGCTCAGGAATTGCATTGTCAGTCCCCAAGGCTCTGGACATCTGTTTTCTTACCACTAATTTCATGTTCCTTTTCATTTCCCCAAGCTCCTTCTTACAAAGCATACGCCTTGATACCAGGGACCAGAGTTGAATGTGGTTACTTTTAATCCTTGCACAGCTCTGTGCAAACTTTGTTAAATAGGTACAAATATTATTAATTTTTCAGAGATTCACCAGGGACTTGTTACATAGCATACAAAGAGCATCTGTGTAGAAAAAGCATGATGTGTCATGTTTGTGTCTCTTATGAATCCAGGAGAATGAGTCAGTACTGCAAAGCTGTTAATGAAAACAGCGGCTCATTAGAAAGTGGTTACTCTAGACTGGAGTGTCTGGGAGATTATTTTGGCTTTTGCCAGTTGGTTCACAATGCTTTGTTTTAGATAGTAGCTCTGCTCTAAGAGTATGAAATTGTCAAAGACGTTTGGTAATGGATAAAATGGTCCAAGTTCAGGTAATGGTTTCTCAGCTATTTTAATGGGAGTCCTAACCTGCTTGTTATTGTTCCTGCCTGTTAAAGAGTTCCTGAAGGACTTGCCTTACTTTCTAACTGGATTTGGAATACAAATAGATATCCTGTACTTACTTCAGTTGGTACTATATTTAAACTGTTTATAACTAGCTAGCAACCAAGAAGACAAGGGAACCTAATGTAGACTATGATCTATCCATACACCAAATTATGGGTACCCTAAGAAACAGACTCAAGCTACTTTGACTTAGTACCTGGGATACCCCATCTCACTAATGTGGGGTGTGCTAGGAAAGGACACACCTGAGTTCAAATCCCAACTTTCACCTATATATAAGGTGACCTTAGTCAAGGACTTCCCTGAGCTTCTGTACTCTTCTAGTAAAAGTTTAGAAGTAAAACCCATCTCAGGGAGGCGAGGTGCTGTGAGGCCAGTAAAGCAATATCACATTATTTCCACGTGTGGAGTGGATCTGAGTGCTTAATAAATGATTGGCACTTATCATCATATATTCTCTATCAGTTACTTTTCTTAATGGTTTCTTTCCACTGTAAAATAAACATTTAAAGAAACCCTGAACATTGCTAATTAGAGGCTCAATACTTCTACATGTATGAAAGGCAAGGGCAAAGCACCGTCATAGAGCAGGGGGCTTGTTCCTGAGCATGGGACCAAGCCTCAGCCACACTAAATGCAGAGACAAACCTGATCGATATAGATGCAGATGCTAACTATCAGACTGAACACAGGGATTCCAATGGAAGAGTTAGAGGAAGGACTGTAGGAGCTGAAGAGGATTGCCACCCCATAAGAAGAACAACAATATCAACTAACTGGATCCCACCCAGAGCTCCCAGGGGCTAAACCACCAACCAAAGAGTATGCATGGAGGGACCCATAGCTCCAACTGCATGTGTAGCAGAGGATACCCTTATCTGGCATCAATGGGAGGGGAAACCCTTGGTCCTGGGGAGGTTTGGTGCCCCAGTGTAGGGGAATGCTAGAACAGTAATGTGGGAGTGGGTGAGGGGGTGGAGGAGCACCCTCATAGAGGCAGGGGCAATGAGGGATGGAATAGGGGTTTGCAGAGGGGAAAAGGGAAAGTGGACAACATTTGAAATATAACTTAAAAAATAACCAATAATAAAAAAATAATAATTCCATCAGTCTTTCCCCCATCTCCCACTCCCTCTTTCTTTATCTTCACACAGCATCCTCCCTCCTTAGCACTCTGAGTGCTTTCCACTTTAAAGTTGAAATACATTTCCAGTCATTACTTATTGCTCATGTCAGATTATGGAATTTACTTTTTTATATCATTCATTATTTTTATATGTAGCATTCACATTTTAGCTTTTTAAAATGTTTCTTCAGCTTCTTCTCTTCATTTCCTATGAACCTGTAAAATAAGTATGTTTTCTACTGGTGAGGTCATAGCTTTGGGATAGTCACATCCTAGAGAAGTATTTGTCACCATTTCCTGACATATTAATTTTATTAGCAAGTTATGCTCCTAGATTTTAACTTATATTTAATAAGCCAATAGATATGAGAATGCTAGATGTCACATTCTTAAACAATATCTCTTTGGCAATCCTTCTGTGGGACAAAGGAGAAGAAAATCTTCTTCCCATGGCCAGGAACTTTTAGATTGCTCCCTAACTTCAGGGAGCCATGTTGAGCTCATCAGTAGAGGACTGGAGATGCCCATAAGGATGAACACACAGAGTTCATATCCTCTCTTGGAAGCTATGATCTCTAATGCATTGCCTTCTTGGTTATTGGAGAATATATTATGCATGCTCTAGAATTTATACACAGGGGCTGAGGGGTGGGCTCTGTGGTTAAAAACAATTTCTACGCAAGCAGGAGGATCTGAATTTGAATCCCCGGTGCCTAACTAAAACAAAAATCCAGGCAGAGCTGGGTGTGCCTATAATCCTAAAATTGGGGATCAAAAACAGGCAGACCTCAGAGGGTTGTTGGCTTAACAGCTTGAGCTGAGAGGGAAAGCTTCCAGTTTAGTGAGAGACTGTCTCTCTGCCTGTACAGTAAAGAATTATGTTCCTCATACCTTCCTCTGACCTCTATAGGAATATACACAACTGTACATACGAATAAACTCACATGTATGTGCAAAACATGCATTTACCAAACACACCACATGACACACGTAAGTTATATACAACAATATTGCAAGGGACTTTGTTTTTTTTTTTTTTAATGTTTGAAACAAATATAGTTTACTATTAAGGATAAGCAATAAACTAAATTAAATGATGGGAACAGGTCTGGTGCTGCTATGTATTCAGATGCAAAATTCTGTATCCCAAGATCTGGTTGCCCCAAGACAAGCAAATTCCCACATACACCAGCTTTTGTTGTATAAACCATGCTGCTCAATTTAAAACTATTAGTTAGGGGCTAGACAGATGGCTCAGTGGTTAAAAGCACTGACTGCTTTTCCAGAGGTTCCATGTTCAATTCCCAGCAAACTTATGGTGGCTCACAACCATCTGTAATGGGATCCAATGCCCTCTTCTGTGTGTCTGAAGGGAGCCATGGTGTACTCACATATATAAAACAAACAAACAAACAAACAAACAAACAAATAAATCTTAGAAAAAATCCTATTGGTTAAATAAAGGTGGCTACAGCCAATTACTGGAGGGAATAGAGGTAGGTAGATTTTCAGTTACCTGGCTGGGGGGATACAGATAGGGACCACGAGTGGAAAAGAGGAGGAAGAAGGAGAAGGAAGAAGGAAGAAGATGGAAGAGAAGAGGTCTTCATTAGATATATTAGAGCAGGAACAGATGACTGAGTGAAATGACTCCCTCCCCCAGGACAGATGGCTGGACTGGTAATAACTTGGGGAAGTAGCTAGTATAACCACTAGAAAATGAGACCAGGGGTAATTTACCCAGTAATTTAAATTCCAAAGCTAAATAAATAAATCATAGTCTGAGCATCATTCATTTGGAAACAAGGCGGGGGTACATATAATTCACTTTACTTTACAATGAATGATTAAAACAAACAATGCGCTTTACTTAAGGCTCAGTGAGTTTCTCTTTTCTTGTTGCTACTGTGTAGTTCACAGCCATTTACACTGTTTTTACAATGCAGTCTTGGACTGCCTCTACTCTTGCTATGGTATGGTAGACATGAACCATACCTAAGTTCTATGTTTTACACTGTTAGGTTCTTCAATTATCCACTGGGGCAAAGATGGTAAATTGCAGCCTCCTTTACTCCTATCTATATCCAGGGGGATATCCCAGCAATGTGATCGAAGTTTATTTTCTAAGTCATTCCTTAAATATTTTTTTTAAAACTTTTATTACATTATGATGAGAAAAGTTACATGATTTCAATTTATCTGAACTTGTTAACATTTAAAAACATATTTTAAGTAAATAGAATTGAATCACATACTTGTTTCCTTTTTGTACCACTGCTCCTCCCAGAAACCCCCCCTTCAATACCTACGATATCATTTTGTCATATTCCTTAAAATTTATAAAATATTATAACAATAAAAATAGGTATTATAAAAGTTGTTTG
>NW_022196913.1:46889579-46913311 GCF_008632895.1 Mastomys coucha | reverse complement strand
GGGAGAATTGGGTTCTGATGATGGCAAGTGATCTTGGTTTGTGTTGTTTATTTTCTTACATTTGCCCCCCACCATCTGGTTAACTCTAGTGCTACCCACCCTAGCTAAATCTGACTGGAGCCTGTCCTTCCTGTGATCCTGGTTGTGTCAGAATTCCTCAGAGTCAAGCTGTCTCTGGGATCCTATGATTCTGGGATCCTGTGATACTGGGCTTGTTAAATCACCTGGGAGTGGGGCTTCCTCTAGGTGTTGTGGGACTGGCTGCAGAGCTTGCAAGGTCTGCTCTGGACCCCAGCCCAGACAGACAGGAAGGAACCTGAGTCATTGGGCTGGTGGAGTTCCTGTGTGCCTGGTCCCACTGGTCCCAGTTACTCCCAGTGTTGGGACAGATGTTGGTTCCTACTTACCTCTGATCCTGGGTGTGTCAGAGCGCCTGGGAGTGGAGCTTCCTTTGAGTGTTATGGGATTGGCTGCCTAAATTTTTCTTACAAGCACACAGAAAACCAAAACCACTTTGTCAAGTTGTCCTTTTTTCCCCTATCTGATTAAAATATTAAATCACCCAAGCTCTAGGAAAACAGATAGAGTTACTGTTTTATTATGTCGAAGTGAACTTTGAGATTAATCTTAGCTCACATGACAACTTGCCTTTCTCCAAGTAAGCTTAAATTTGTCATCCACTAAAGCCATCTTACCAACTAGGGACAATGGAGGAGCTTAGATCCAAAGTCCACCACCCACTTTTGATGAAGGATGATGAAGAAAGGGCTTTTTTAAAAGGCCATTGCTGATATAGAGATGCATTCACATGTGGAAGCAAGCCAATGTGTTCAGCCAACAAGATTAATGCCAACCAAGTCTTTGTGCTTTGCTAAGAGTGACACAATAGAAGGCCTTGCCTCTTAAAGAAGCCTGCACGTACCTGGGACACAAAGCCTCAGTAGAACCCAGTCATCTGTATCAATAAAATGGGAGGGTTTTTTCCTGAGAATTTCTATAAGAAAGCTTAGGTTATTTACTCCATCAGGATGGCAGCCAGCCATACTGAAGAATATTAACAGTCACAGCAGTGCCTTATTGTCTCGGCATAAGAATATTTGTTTAAATATTAAACAGTGAAATCTTGCCTGGTCATTAAAGAACATTTAAAAAAAAACAGGACGGAAATCAGTTAATAATCTTTGACTGCCCAACTAAGTGGCTTGAATGTCATTTGTCTTAATGGCATGTCACCCACCCAGAGGAAGCCTTGTGTATCACACTCCCAGCTTCATTCGCACACAATGTTTACCACGCCCCCATGATACGTGCCTTTCTTCTCTGAAAACGTGCAGAGGCTGAAGAAAAAATCTCTGTCGTCTCAAGACCTCTTCTAAACAACCTTGTAAGGTTGGATTTGTAATTTCTATTTGCCATGTAGGATAGTTCGGCCCATGAGAGATATACTGAGTAAAAATGCTTTTAGAATCAGATGTAAGTCAGCTCAAATGTACATGCTGGCTGGTTTTCCTCTTAGCCCAGTTCCTCAATTCATTTCAATTTAAAAACATCGCTGCATGTCCACAGTGAGCTTATGGTCGCTTTAACAAAGTGAGGAGGAGGCTGTGAGGACTTAGCTGATGCACATGCCACCAGAGGGGGTTACACTGTTAGTACTAACTTCCATCTGAGAAGCCTTTCCCAATATGACTACTATCATATGGCTCACTGACATACTCTCAAGGATTTTCATGCAACTTCTGTCAAACACAGTGATAAAGAGGAATGGTTATCAGGCCATGTTTTACTGAGAATTATGATTTGCTTGTTGATGTAGGTTCAGTGAATGCTTGGAACACCTTCAACAAGGGCAATCCATGGGCAGCACACTGATGAGAAGTAGCTATTTTGCTAAATGTACTTGGTGCTTTTGAATCGAAGAGCTGTCATTTGGGTTTAGCATATCTTACTAATAGCTTCAAATAACATTTCTTAGCTTATTGTTAGTGGTGTGACTTTAACTTGTAATACAGATACAAACAGTCATTCCAGGTTGTTATCATTTAAACAGTTATTTCCTGAGTACCTACTACCTGCCAGATATGTGATACTAGTGACAGAGGACCAGGATCTTGGAAGTGAAATGAGAAGGATGTTAGAAAGGACAGACACACATGCACCATATGCTGTTGGTGTGGGATTTGGTGACAAAGTCATTGGTAACCTCATGGAATGGTAGGGGAAGCCTGGGAAGGGTGAAGGGCTGATAGGAAAGTATTTGGGTTAATGAGAGAAAAGAATCTGACAAAAGTTTGGGAAGAATTTTACTTCATAGAAGTGTTAAGAGCTATCCCCTCCCCGGCCCCATGGGGTGGCTGCACTGCCCTGACCAGGCAGGGAGGGGAGGGCTGGACAGGCCAACAGCCAGACAACCATGCCAAACTTCTGCACTACCCCAAACTGCACACGGAAGAGCACGCAGTTTGACCTGGCCTTCTTCAGGTTCCTACGGGACCCGGCCAGGTCACAACTGCTGCCTCCCTCAGACTTGTCAACACAGTGTTCAAATGCCGACCATTACTCATTGTCTCCCTTAGCTATTGGGACCACAGAGGATGAGTGTGAGGGCGTGGGAATAGATGCCAGAAGTGGGTTGAGAATTGTAAGAGAGCAGACTTAGAAGATAAAAATACCTGATCAACTAAATCAACATTATCGACTATGTGCCAAACACTTTGAGACCTTTATGATCTGTAGAACTAGTCCTTATCAGACAGTTCTTCGAGATACTGCAATACCAACAATATTTGATCTTACCAGTCATTTAAACAATACACATAGCAGACACAGAAAAAGAATAAAAGAATTGAGTGAAGATGAAATCAGGACTCTGAAACAGAAAAAAATTGAGGAAACTTCTGAACAAGAACAGGATACTAACAACAATGCTCAGAACCCCAGTGCAGAAACAGGGAACCAGCAGGATGGAAATGTGTTGCCTTTAACCCTTAAAGAGAAGGAGAACAAAGAATACTTCAAATCATTATTTGAGATTCTGATTCTCATGGGAAAGCAAAACATTCCCTTGGATGGGTACGAGGCTGACGTGATCCCAGAGGGTCTCTTTGCTCCAGATAATTTCCAGGTACTCCTGGAGTGCTGCGTCAATTCTGGAGAAGAGGTCCTAAGGAAACGCTTTGAGACCATGGCGGTCAACACGTTATTCACCTCTAAAACTCAGCAGAGACAGATGCTGGAGATCTGTGAGAGCTGCATTTGGGAGGAGACACTCAGTGAAGTGAGGGACTCACACTTCTTTTCCATCATCACAGATGACGTGGTAGACAGAGCAGAAGAGGAGCACATGCCTGTGCTGGTGCGGTTTGTTGATGACGCTCATAACCTGAGAGAGGAGTTTGTGGGATTTCTGCTGTGTGAAGCTGATGCAGAGATTTTGGCTGTGAAATTTCACACTACGGGAACTGAGATGTGAGGATTGAATATGGAGTATTATTGTAGTCAGGCTTACATTGTGTGGATTTTCTTCCAAAATGAAAGTTGTTGCTTCAAGATTTTTAGAAAAATATCCCCAGGCTATCTACACCCTCTGTTCTTCCTGTGCCTTAAATGCATGGTTGCCAAAGTCTGTCCCTGTGATCGGGGTGTCCGTACCTTTAGGAACCATTGAGGAAGTCTGTTCTTTCTTCCATCGATCACTACAGCTGCTTTTAGAACTCAACAATGTAATTTCTGTTCTTTTTCAGAATAGTGAAGAACGGGCTAAAGAACTGAAGGAAATTTGTCATTCCCGGTGGACAGGCAGGCATGATGCCTTTGAAATATTAGTGGATCTGCTACAAGCACTTGTCTTATGTTTAGATGGTATAATAAATAGTGACACAAATGTTAGGTGGAATACCTATGTAGCTGGATGAGCATTTGTACTCTGTAGTGCAGTGACAGATTTTGATTTCATTGTTACCACTGTTCTTAAAAATGTGTTATCTTTTACGAGAGCCCGGAAGAATCTCCGGGGACAGACGTCCGGTGTCTTCTTCGCAGCCAGCAGCTTGACTGCAATATTGCACTCACTTAATGAGGTGATGGAAAATATTGAAGTTTATCATGAATTTTGGTTTGAGGAAGCCACAAATTTAGCAACCAAACTTGACATTCAAGTGAAACTCCCAGGGAAGTTCCGGAGAGCCCAGCAAGGTAACCTGAAATCTCAGCTAACCTCCGAGAGTTACTCTAAAGACACTCTCAGTGTTCCAACAGTAGAGCACATTATTCAGGAACTTAAAGGTATTTTCTCTGAACAGCACCTCAAAGCTCTGAAATGCCTATCTCTGGTACCCTCAGTGATGGGGCAGCTCAAATTTAACATATCAGGAGAGCACCATGCTGACATGTACAGAAGTGACCTACCCAATCCTGACACCCCTCTGTCGAGCTTCACTGTTAGAGAATCAACTGGAAACACAAAGGAAAAATGTTGAGCTCTCGTCTACCATTTATGAAGTCTTCCATCTTCCTGACATCAAGTTTTTCCCAATGTATATGCTTTGCTGAAGGTCCTGTGTATTCTCCCTGTGATGAAAGTTGAGAATGAGCTCTATGAAAATGGACAGGAGCGTCTCAAAGCATACTTGCGGAACACTCTGACAGACCAGAGGTCAAGCAATTTGGCTTTGCTTAACATAAATTTTGATAGAAAACATGATTTAGCTTTAATGGTGGACACATACATCAAACTATACAAATAAATCAGAGCTTCCTACAAATAATTCAGAAACCATTGAAAATACTTAAAAGATTTTAAAACTGGCTGTTGTCTTTCTTATATTTCTGTTTGGAAGAAAAGCTGTAAGGTATAGTAGGCCAGTTAATGACTTCCTGATAGACCTCCAGTTTACCATACCATTAGCTATTGGTAATCCATGTATTTAAACTGCCCCTGTTTGAACTCTCATGCTTTTAATACCTGTCTATTCTTCCAGAAGTTGGCATTTGGAGTGCCAGAATGCCTCTCTTCTAGTGGCACTCTGGAAATGTTTTAGTTAAAAGTAATTTTAGGGGCTGGAGAGATGGCTCAGCGGTTCAGAGCACTGACTACTCTTCCAGAGGTCCTGAGTTTAATTCCCAGCAACCACATGGTGGCTCACAACCATCTATAAGGGGATCCAATGCCCTCTTCTGGTGTGTTTGAAGAGAGCAACAGTGTACTCATATATATATAAAATAAATAAATCTTTTTAAAAATGTCATTTTAAGCCAGGTGGTGGTGACACATACCTTTAATCCCAGCACTTGGGAAGCAGAGGTGGGCGGATTTCTGAGTTCGAGGCCAGCCTGGTCTACAGAGTGAGTTCCAGGACAGCCAGGGCTATACAGAGAAACCCTGTCTGGAAAAACCAAAAAAAAAAAAAAAAAAAAAAAAAAAAAAAAAAAAAAAAAAAAGTCATTTCATTTTAAATATAACATTATCATTGTTGATCCAGTTGTCAGTTATTAAGTTATCAGGTCTTTGGAAAATGATTTTTGTGAGAGAAATACATTTTATAATTTTTCATGATGGAATACGCCATTGACTTTTGACTTGGAGTTATAGGTGTTTCAAATCTGTGGTAGCAGCACTTGGAAGGCAGAGGCATGAGGATAACAAGTTGAAGGCCAGCCTGGACTACATAGTGAGAGCCTGTTTCAGAAAGCAAGTGAGGACGGGGGTGGAGCTTAGTGTGGAGCTCTTGCCTAGCATGTAATATGCAAGCCCTAGGCTCTAGCCTCCGTACTGCAAACGCAAAAACAACAGGTCAGCTTGTAATGGGCAGTCACAGGACGTAACAGGCAGCCTTTTGTGTAGATTCTGTCAGGGCCGAAGAACCTCAAACGAACAAGTTAAAGTAAGAATGGCACAGCCAGGCACTGTTGCTCCGAATTTGACTGTTGCTGTTTACATTCCTTTGCTGAGCCCACATTTTCCTAGGTTTTTTTACCATTCACTTCTGCTTCATGGAAAAGACAGACCCAGAGGCCATCAGATAGGCAACTGACTTGTCTGTTTTCTTCTTTTTACATGATTATGTCTACTGCCTTGTCTTGATTTATAAGCAAAACCTACAGAAATAAATGTTTTGAGGTTTATCTAAAAATAATACACAAAATATTGCTGTTATTTTTAGTGAATAAAATAAATTTTGTATAGTTTATTTCAATCTAATTAAAATGTGAATTTTGTTTAAAAAATAGAAGTGTTAAGAGCTGTGGCAATAGGGGAAATTTTTAGTGAAGAAAAACAAGATTTAGGAGAGTGAGATGAAGTCATGTTTGTAAGACAATATCAACCAGCAGTAGAAACAAAACATACAAACAAAAAGGTATTTGTTGTTTCAAAGAAAGGGAGAAGTTTTTGCTCACTGTGTACCTAGGAGCAGAAAGAGAAAGTGCAGAGCTAGTTTATTATCTAAGAACAGCTATGATGCTTGTCATAAAACCATAGAAAGCCATGGAAACCAGAGTGTGTATGTGAGGGATTTGAAAATAAAGCTTTCTGATTCCATATTACCATACAGATCTTAGCTGGAGCACTTTGAGTTTTATCCTAGAGATTTCTAAGGCTATTTTTCTATGAAGATTTGTTCTTTTCATCTAAGAGGTTTAGGCATGTAAGAGGTAGAAAGTATTGGTTGAAAGAACCATGCTGTTAATTAATGTAAACTTGAGTGATATAATCTTTTTTTTTTTTTTTTTGAGACAAAGTTTCATTAAGTCTCCCTGTTTGACTTGGCTATGTACACCAGACTGACCTTGAACTCATAGAGATCTGTCTACCTGTCTGTGATTGCTGGGTTTAAACATGTGCATCACTATATCCAGCCAATATGAAATATTCTTAATCATAAAATTGTATTAACATTGACTAGAGTCTTCTATGACTTAGATGATTCCAAGAAGTTGCAAAGAATTAATATTGCAAACACTGTGATATGAATAGAGATAGATTCATTCTATATTAACATTTTTATACTAACCTCTAAAGGGCCAGATAATTTTACATCTTCATACTGTGTGGTTTCTGTAGGAGCTACTGAGTTCACCCACTATAATTGAAACTGACGCTAGACAATGTTTCAGTGGGAGGTTGAACAAATGTATAAATTCTTCATCATATTTTTTCATAGCCAATAGACAAATAGATATGTTCTAGTGGAATTTCATTTGCAAATGTGGATTTACAAATCTGGACTTGGTCATGGGCAGTTCACCAACCTCCTTGTAGAGGTTGGTTTATTTAAAGAAATCTCATACTTTTAGATAATACCACATTGTGATAAAGTCTTTGGTACCCTGGGCTGTCTCAGGCATCATCTCATTTTGTAAACTACCTGAACCATGATGTACTTGAGCTTATGAAATGAGAGACTATTACAGCTAAGTTGTCAGGTTTTGAAAGTTGTGGGAGGTAAGCTGGGCATGGTGGTGCATGCCTTTAATCCCAGCACTTGGGAGGCAGAGGCAGGTGGATTTCTGAGTTCGAGGCCAGCCTGGTCTACAGAGTGAGCTAGCTCCAGGACAGCCAGGGCTATACAGAGAAACCCTGTCTCAAAAAAAAAAAAAAAAAAGTTGTGGGAGGTGATTCTAGATGACCTTGTTTCCAGCTCTTAATCCCTTTATTCCTAGTTTCCTTGATTGTAGAATGGGGAGTCCTGCTTCATCAGGTGATGATAAAGGGCAATTGTTCGTTATATCTTATTTCTTTATTTTGTTTTTTATTGTCATTCTTACCATGACAGCTTCATAAACACACTCACTTCCTTTCAAACTTGTCATGTCTTTCACCTTGTTCACTCATCCCCAGACTCTCCTCACTTTACCTCCTGTTGGTTTCCTTCCTTCCCCAGTGTCTTCTCTACTTCCATGTCACATATACAATTGGTTATATGCATCTGTACATGTATTAGGATCCAAATAAGGAAAAAAGCAATATTTGTCTTTCTGGTTCATTTAATGTGATGATCTCCAGATTCACGTGTTTTCAGATAAGTAGCCTAATTCCATTCATTTCTTTGGCTGTGTAAATCTCCTTGTGTGTGTGTGTGTGTGTGTGTGTGTGTGTGTGTGTGTGTTGACTTTTTAAATAACATTCATCTATTATGGCATACTCTATAATATGGCTGTGATAATAAACACAGTTGTACAACTATCTTTGTGGTACTTATATTATTCTTAGGCATATAACCAGAAATAGTATGGCTGGGTCGTATGGAAGGCCTGCTTTCTGTTTTTTTGGGTGATTTCCATACTTCCTGGACCCATTTATAGTCTCCTCGGCAGTGTGTGAGATATCCCCTCTCCTACACACTCAACAGCATGCATACTTATTCTGTTGTGTTAATGATAGGCATTATAATGATAGGAAAGTAAAGGGAGATACATCTTAAATTAGTTTTAATATGCATTTACTGATGTTTAAGAATGTTGAAATTTTTTCATATGGCTATTTTTATTTCATATTTTGGAAATTGTTTATTCATTTTATTAGCCATGTTATTGAGTTATTTGGGCTTTTATGACTTAGTTTTTTAAAGTTCTTTTCATATTCTAGATATTAATTCCCTGTGTATAGACTTTATAGATAGTAAAAATTTTTACCCATTCTGTAAGCTGTCATTTCTCACAATTAATTGTTTCTTTTTTCATGAAGAAGCTTTTAATTTTGTGCCATTTCATTTAGTGTGTATTTATGGTTCTGTCTTAGGTTTTCATTGCTGTGAACAGACACCATGACCATGACAACTCTTATAAAGGAAAACATTTAATTGAGCTGGCTTGTAGTTTCAGAGGTTTAGTCCATTATCATCATGGGGGAAACATGGCAGTATGCAGGCAGACATGATGCTGGAGGAGCTAAGAGTTCTATATCTTCATTTGAAGGCAGGAGAAGGAGACTGTGTGCCAACAGCCTGACCATAGGAGACCCCAAAACCCACCCCACAGTGATGCATTTCCTCCAGCAAGGCCATGCCTAATCTAACTAGGCCACACCTCCTAACAGTCAACTCCTTATGGCCAAACATTCAACACATAAATCTCTGAGGGTCATATATATTCATACCACCACAGACAGGGTCTTTATCATCAATGTTGAATGTCAAATTCTCCTAATTGCTGTGATATTAAGGCAATTCCTCTCCATCCTCATCATTCTACCTTGATCCAGGCAAAGGTTTCAGCCTGCACGTGGAAGTCTCATAGAATAACCTCTTTGAAAGAAAACTTTGTATCAGTTTTAGTTCTTGTTTCATTAGCACAGCCAGTAATCAAAGCCCTCTTTTAGAGTCTTTCTTTGTGTGGGCCACCATATTGAGGGATCATGATTTGAAATGGAACCATTGAAGTTAAGATCTTATTTGGTAAAGTAAAACTGTCCTTTGACCTCTTCACAGAAAGGTCTATCAGGGTAAAAATAGGACAAATGAATTTTTCACTTCCTCATTACTTCTACAAATAGTGTAGATGGATTGAGTCACATGCCACCTAGAAACTGTCCTTAAAACTAGTTCTCACAGAACAGGACAGAACAGAAATGGCACATCTATTCACCCTACAATATTATAGAGTTCCCAGGAAGGATTTGTCTTAACAAACAAAGATAACCCAACTTGCTTTTACTCTCTGTGAAAGCAACCTTCCAGCTTTAGCGTTGGAAATCCACATAATTCGAGTAAATGGGTGATATCCTTGAAATTATAGAAGACACAGTGACTTATAACCAAGCTGTAATTCATAAAACACCATGACAGGAAGCACTAGTTTAGACTCCTTGTCATGAATGAGAAAATGGAAGAGCAGAGAGGTTAAGCATTCTATTAGTTTAAGGATCCTTCTGAATTATTCCACGCTAGCATCACAGATGCTAGGTAGGATCAGCAACACTTTCCTGACTCCCAGGATCAGGTCAGACTGTGTTAACTGCATCTGATTGTTTTATCCCAGGAATTACCCAGTAGATGGTGAACAGTAGAAGTTGTACCAACTTTTAATGAATGCCTGCAAGAATAAATACCATCAGTGATATTAGGCAGAATGAACAGCATGGGAAAGAGCTGGCCAAGATGATGGTATTTTTGTGTGGAGTCAGTGTTGGAAGGAGACTCAGGGGCAGACCCTGCATTTTATTTCAACTGTACATAGCAGCACTTGATCCTTCCAATGGCATAACTCCATTATGAAAAAGTAAAACAAATAAAGCCAGCAAGATGGCAAAGAGGATGTAGAAAAAGTGGCCAAGAGAGATGTGGGGGCTGGTGGTGCGTTCATTAAACATTTTTGTGCTATGTTTTCCTCCTTACGTCACTGTTTTCATGCTTCTTCCCCTTCTAAGGACAAGAGAATAGAGTCAGAAGCATCTACTTTCTGCTGTTGAGTTAACAAGATGGGTGGTAAATCCACAGGGCAGAGGTCACGTCTACACTCTGTAAGCCTTTCAGAAATATTTACTTTAGAGGTAGGGGCTGATGCATGTTCATAAACCCAATCCACCAGAGAAAAGAATACAGATTCTGTAGACGCCTACTAGCTGTCCCTTGAGTTCAGGTTAAACAGTCCACTGTTCCACATAGAACAGAAGCTTCCTGGAAACAAGACAGCCCTGCAATGACCCTGAGTCAGGGTTGTCTTAGAGATTGTTGCCATGTATTGAAATCAGCCAAGGGGCTGCGTGCCTGCTGCTGGTGCCCTAGCCAAAGGGAAGGGCAAGGTCAGGAGACCTGGGAAGGACCAGTTCTGTGCAGTGTGTTGATTCGGGCAAATGTGGTTGTATGTTGCAGTTCTTTTTTTTTTTTTTCTTTTTTTTTTTTTTGGTGCTTCCATTAAAAAAGAAAAATCCTCCCTTCTAAATTGACACTCAGTCAAGGCTGTTCTTCAAGGAGATTTGTCTGTGCTTAGTGGGAGAGGTAGAAATGAGTAGAAACAGATTTAGCTCTATCAGTGAGAAAGGCATCATGGACACTTATAGGTCTACATCAGACCCTGGCTGGCCTGCTTTTGATGCTGTGTCAGAATACAGACCCTCCATGTCTTTCCCTCCATGCCTTTCTAGAAGGCTGACTCTTAAGGCTGAAGATCATACCTCTGAATCTACAAAAAAACTATGCTTCAATTTAAGTAAGACTTGGAAATTCCAGCCCATCTGGCTGTGGTATGGGTCTTTGGGTGACTGTAATTTATTCCTAAGGATCAGAGAACTTAATATTTACCAGGTAGCAAACTTTTATTTATTTATTTTTTCTGCAAGAGAAGCATTTGTCAGCCTTGCAGTCATTTTAGATATGACCTCTGAAAGGGACATTCCTTCATTCTTCTTGCTCTACAGGCATAAACATTCCGCATTTTAAACTCAAGACATACAATGTTATCTGCTCCTGCTGTCTTATGTAACTTTTTAAGAATGCTGAAAGACTTTCCGGCCTCTGTGGGTTGGGGAATGGAGGAGAGAAGAGAAGGGGGTTGGGGAGAGGGGGAGGGAGGGAGTTCAGAGGGCAGGAAAACTCAAGTTCTTTCCATATATCACTGCATTTGGCCGTTTGTGACATGAAGTTATTGCAATTAAGATACGAGCCGGATGTGTGGGCTTAGCAACCTCAGCTGATATCACAAGCATGTATTGATAATGAAAGCTTGAAGGAGGAGATGTGGAAAACTGTCTTTCGTGGTTTCCTAGGAAGGGGATAAACTGTATGGATAAAGAGAAGAAATGCTCCATGCTTATCTAGGAGAAGAGAAGACTGTTTATTTTGCTGCAAAGGGGATGTTTCTGTCAAGTTTTAACTGTCAGTCTTCCAGTTTAGAGCTTTACATTGTTCAGTTTCCCCACTATCCCTCCTCAACACATACTGAATAGACTTGGGGTAGTTAAGGGACCTGGCAAACAGCTCCTGTTGTCAGAGTAAGGAGGGCAAAATTCAGGAATCTATGATTATAGGCACCCTTTAACTCGATTAAATGTGAGTTATCTATGAGAATAGGTAGGTAACCCTATTACTCATGCCAAAAGCAGTAAATAGATTTCATTTCAGAATCTCTCTCTCCTCCCTCTCTCCCTCTCTCTCTCTTCCCCTTGGCCCCCCGTGTGTGTTGAATATTGGAATCCAATGTCTTTCTCAATTGCTTTACTTTTTTGTAGACAGGGGTCTCTCATTGAACTTAGAGATTACTTTGGCTTGCCTAAATGGGTCAGGCAGTGAATTCCAGGTACCCTCTTGCCTCTGCCTCCCAGTGTACTCGTCATAGGATTTACCCATTTTACCTCCCATTGTGGTGGCTCAGTTCTAGATGAGTCTTATGAACAGAGCTCAGGGCAATTCAGAGACACAAAGACTTCAGACAGAATCCCTACTGTGTTACTCAGCACAATCTAAACACATTTCCTGTTCCTCAGGAAGGTAAATGAAGAGATCCCCCCCCCCGTTGGACATAATTCCTGCTACAGGTGAAAGTCAAAGAAAAGAGGATGGAAAGTATTAAATGTTATTAATTTTTGTTGTAGAGTTGTCTTCTTTATATAAGAAAAAATGTCCTGGTATTATTCCTTTAGGAATATGTAAGTAAAGATCTGTGTCTTGCTTCTGTTCAGCCACAGGAATTCACTGGGACCTCTGGTCTTAATTTTCCTTGTTGTGAAAGAAGACATAGTATGTCAAGGCAAAAATATGATCCCCAGAGCATCCCATCTAAGGAAATCCAATCTAGGTGGAAACCATCATTTTCTCTTAGGGGGCGACCCTGGCTACCTTTGGTATTGGAGTTAATAGGAGATCTATTTCTCCCTCCCTTGCCTGCTAGGATCCTGAGCACAGAAATCCTGCGTGGATGCTGCCTTCTCCAGCATTTCCAGCTTTCCTCATAGAAGAAATTCCCATTGATAAGATGGGAATTCTTTTAAAGACTAGCATCCTTCACTATAAATTATGTTATACAATTTCTGGGTCTTCAAGAAAAAGAGAATAAAGTGTGTGTCCTAACCCTGAAGGCCCTGACTGCCCCAGAGAGACTCCTGGCTTCATGAAAGGAGGCAGAATATGAGCATACAGATGTGATTGCCAAAAATCAATACAAAAGTAAGCAATAGACTTAGGTAAAGCATTTTGGTATACTTTATAAAATTTTGATTTATTAGCCAATCATGAAACTTTAAAATATTTAACAGCATCTTCTTCTCTTTCTTGTCAGTGTTTGGGTATTGAACCCAGAATATTGTGCAAGATAGGTAATCTCTGAACTAATGAGCTATATCTTAATAAAGTCACTACTAGATAATTTGTGATTTGAGAGGACCAGAAAGAGGAAGTGATGATCCACTATTTTTGGCTTTCTTCACATAAAGTATGTCAAGAGAACAAAATTAAGATTCTATCTCAAAAGGCACAGGCTGCATTTCCTTTTAAAGATTCACATAATCTAAAAGTATGTGGGGATTAGATCTCATTTTCAAAATGGTTCTCATTGGTCTTGGATCCCAGACCCTAAGCATCAAGAATGTCTGCAGGATTCTGCTAACCATCCCACATAGCAGCCTAAACTGAAAATATGTTGTTCAATGCTCCTGCAAGAAATGAGCTTTCTGGTGTTGATAGTTTCCTTTGCGTAAGTGCCTCTTTAATTCTTTTTCCCAAGTTGGAAGCTTAACTGGGTGGGATCTTGTCCTGAGGTTCCCACTCCCCTTTTTTCCATTTAGTATCAGGTAAAATGTTCTATAAACATCTTATACCCATGATCACTGACTTATTTCCACCATGGCATTTCATGATGACCCTTTTTCCCTCAAACTGTATATTTTTAAATTTTTCTTTGTACATCTTGCTCCCTTTCATTATAGATCTGCTAAAGAATGACTACTAATAACCACACAACACAGTCAATGCTAGGCTGTCTTGAAATCTTCTCTGCCAGCACCATTAATTCAAAACTCTTCAATTAGCTTCTGGTAAATTTTTAGGACAAAAGCAGAAAACAAGCACATCCTTTGCCAAAATATCACAAGAACAGTCTATAGGCCAGCTGATAATATTCTGCCCCTCTAAAACCTCTTGAGATGGGTGGGCATTGCCCTCATCACTACTGTTCTTGCTCCTACAAAGACATCCCATTAAACCCTGTTTAAAACATTCAACCACCTTTCTTCCTTCCTTTTTTCTTTCATTCTTTCTTTCATTCTTCCTTCCTTCCCTCCTTCCTTCCTTCCTTCCTTCCCTCCTTCTTTCTTTCCTTTTTCATTTTGTTTTATGATACATGGTTTCTTTGTGTAGCCTTGGCTGTCCTGAAACTTACTCTATAGATCAGGCTGGCCTTGAACTCATAGGGATCCTCCTGCCTCTGCCCCCTGAGTGCTAGGGTTAAGGGCCTGCACCACCACTACCTGCTTCAACAACTTTTCTAAAAGTGTCAAAGTCTTCTACATTCTACCATGAAGCAACATAGTCAAGTCTATCATAGCAATATGCCATTTTCTGGTGCTAACTTTTGTCTTAGTCACTGTTCTAGTGCTGTGAAGAGATACTATGACTAAGGGAACTCTAATAAAAGAAAGCATTTATTTGGGGTTTTGCTTAAAGTCTCAAAGTCTTAGTCCATTATCACCATGGGAGGTAGCACGTCAGTACATAGGCAGGCATCGTGCTAGAGTGGTAGCTGAAAGCTACATCCTGATTTGCAAGCAGAGGGGTGGGGAGGAGGAAGGGGGAGAGGGAGAGAGGGGAAAGAAAGGGAGAGGGAGAGAGAGAGGGAGAGGGAGAAGGAGAGGGAGAGGGAGGAAAAGCCTGAAGCTGGCACTTCTTTCAATGTGGCCACATCTAATATTCCTTCTAATCATTTCAGTTTCCTGCTGACTAAGCACTTAAAAAATATGAGCCTAAAATACAACCATTCTCACTCAAACCACCACACACAGTAAGAGATTAGCAATAATAACAGTATAGAATAGATTTAACCATATGTATAATATAAATTACTTTAAACTTATTTCTGGAAGCTCCCAGTCAAGTTTCCGAACCAAGGTGAGTGTGGTAAATAAAAATCACAAATAGTAAAACTATAGATAAGAGGCTGCTATGTTCATACCCCAAGAGCTGAACTTGCTTGCAACCTTCTCCTTCCTATGTTTCCATTTTGTTCTGTTTGTGTGTATGTATGCTTGCCGAAGACAGACGTAACACTGCTTTGCTTAGAAAAGCCCTAAACTTCGTGAAGATAAGACCCATAAGCCAAAAAGCACAAGACCATGTATTGAGGGATTATGTGGTAATCAAAATGTTGTTCTATCACAGAGAAGGACTGAATTTCTGGGATGTGGCAGAGATATGCTGGGATAAGGTAGAGTTGGGATGAGGTGAAATGAGTGGGGCTATGGTGGGGTGTAGTGTGGCTGTGATGGAGTGAATGGTCCTGGAATGCTGTAGGGTGGAGCTCTAAGAGTGGGATGAAGTTGTAATGGGATAGGGTTTGATGGAGTGAAGTGGAGCTATGATGGGGTGAAGTTGTGATGGAGTGGGTCTGTGATGGGTGGGATATGGTGTGATAGGATATGATGGGGTGAGTAGAGCTCTTATTGGGTAGAGTGAAGTTTTGATGGAGTGGGGTAGGGCTAGGATGGAGTGAGGTGGGGCTGAGATGAAATGGGATGGGCTGTCTTGAGCTTCAGGAGGAAGTCTGTTAAACAATTGGGCTTGTGAATAGTCAGCTCAAAGTTTGTCTTCACTAACATAATCATTATGGTTTTGTCAATAATGTCACCCAAAGATTTCTATGAAATGCCTTCATGATAGGGAAGAGGTGGAGACTTTAGAAGGCAGGGTCTAGTTGGGAGAAGTCAAAGGTGTGTCTTTGAAGGGTATTGGGGTAATGGGACTCTAGTCTCTTTCCTTTTCTCATCTTGCTTCCTATGTTCTCCTGAGCAGATAACCCTGTGCATCCCACCAAGCTGTCTGTCCTTGAAAGTGACTGGAGCAAAAAAAAAAAAAAATGACCAGAAACTAACCTGTGTATAACTGAAAGCTGAAACAAGCTTTTCTCCTTTAATGTGATCAGTTTCAAGTATTTTATCGGAGCAATGGAAGTCTAATGTGATACCACTCAAATGCAGTTTTTAAAGCATGTAGGAAGAAGTAGTGATATGGAAGAATCAGATTAGAATTTTCACCCATAAGACTTGATAGGATGAAAGGACAGTGGTGTCAGGTACCCCTGAGAGCAACAGGTAGCCTCTGGCTCCCCCTCAACCATGCATTTTCATGTCTGACAAGAATTTATTCCCCAATTCTGTCAGAGATAAATCCCATTTCCAGCAACAGCCAAGGCCACAACATTTGGCACAGCTCAGAGCATAGGAATAAAATGATCCATTGTTAGAAATCCACATTGAGAAATAAATACCCCCCCATCCTTTGAAGGTAAAAACCAAATTGATTAAATGTTTAGTTTCTGTTGCTGTGACAAAATGCCTGCTTCCACACCTTAGGGAGAAGAGGTTGATTTGTGTCTCTTCCTTTCAGTCCATGTGCAATGGCTTTAGTGGTCTCCATGCAAGGCAGGACATCATGAGAGTAGGAACAGGTGGCAGAGGAGCCTACTCACCTTCACGGTGGCTATGGAAAGCTGCAAGAGAACAAGGAAGGAGCCAATGAACAAGATACATCCTCAGGCTTACCTCAACTCACCTACCTGCCCCAATTAGTCCCCACCTCCTAACATACCCACCTCCTTCCAGTAAGACCATCCAGTTATGAATCTATTGATGGGTGAATCCACTAATGATCCAGTTATTTCCATGAAGTCCCACTTCTGTACACTGGGACCTCAGTACACCATTGCACTGGGGTCTCTGTACACTGCAGGACTGGGGTCTCTGAACATTGCTGCACTGGGGTCTCTGAACACTGTGACCTCTATACACTGTGACCTCCATATACCATTTTACGGGGTCCCTATACACTACTGCACTGGGGTCTCTACATTGCTGCACTGGGGTCTCGGTACACTGCTGCATGGGGGCCTCTGTACACTCTACATAGAGGCCTCTGTACACCACAGCACTGGGATCTCTGTACACTATTGTACTGGGGTCTCTGTATACTGCGACCTCTGTGCACTATACACTGGAGACTTTGTACACCACTGTAATGGGACCTCTATACACTCTGCACGGGGACCTCTGTACACCACTGGTCTGCAGTCTCTGTACACCATTGCACTGGGGTCTCTGTACATCACTGTACTGGGACCTCTGTACACTGCTGCATAGAAGTCTCTGTATACTCTACAAAGAGGCCTCTGTACATCACTGTACTAGGACCAAGCCTTCTGCACAGAAGTCTTTACTGGAGAGGACTCTTGTATCCAAACCTTTGTAAGATGCTTTAGATTTGTAGACAAGACAACATCAAAATCACTGAGGATATTCTAGACTCTGCCTAGACATTGTGAGTCAGACAGACTAGAGGTAGATGCCATTGGTCATTCTAGAATAACTGTTTCAGACAACTGTATTGTCACTTGGAGGAAGATTGAAACATTAACTGAGGGTTTAAATTCCAAATAGAGGAAAAGCCCTTCTATATGACAATATTCGGATAGGGAAGATGTTGGGGCATTAGGGCAATTGGCACTGAGTCACTTATTTAATACAATCTCATCTGTCACTTCACGTTTTTGAGATAAACTAATGTTCTTAAACTCCAAGAGCACAAAAGTCTTAATAAAGTTGAGTGGGCTGTAAAAGCATGCACCCATGCATTTCTCCGTGTTGACTCTTCAGTTACAAACATTTATAGCACCTCAGAAGCCAGCTGAGGAACTTCGTGGACCCATGAGAAAGCCTTCACAGCAACTGAGGCCTGATGAACCTGGCAGGTCTGGAGGCTTGGCATCCTAAATTCAGGGGAAGACAGTGAAGTGCCAGGCTGCATCAGTAAATATTTACAAGCAAGTCATTAAAGAATGAGAGCAAATTCTTTCTAGTTAAAAGGCAACAGGTCATTTTGAATAGTGGCATCTGAAACTGGAAGTGAATTTGTTGCTGGAATACAAATTGGAGGAAATTGCTTTTGTTGGAAAACATTTCCTCTCTGCGGTGGGCTTCTCTTTTGTGCTTTGCCTGTCTGGATTGTGGGATTTTTAAGGCCTGGAGCTACTGATAGGATAGGGGCCTGGCTTCTGTTCCAACCTTCCTGTGGTAGCCTCAGGCAAGGTTCCTTTATCCTGCATCTGCTTTTTCTCCTGGGAGATAATGACCTTAAAGCTGAACTCTGTCAGATGTTCTAAGATCTGCAGGTGACTTTTCCTAAAGGCAGAGCATTGCATAAAGAAGGGAGTCTAAGGAACTGGGCAGGTCACCCAGGTCCTTCCCTCCACCTTCACAGAGGTCACACAACCACCCTTACTTTAAATACTGGCTTTGAGCTAGGTGCTATTGGGACACATAGTTCTAGACATAAGAAGGAGTTTGTGTTTTGAAAAATATTAGTACCAGGGAACAAAAAACAAAACAAAACAAAAAAACAGTCTATTTGTTCTTAAAACCTGACAATTGCTTAGAGCTGGTATCACACACAGGGGAGTTTTCTTTAGACAGTATTTACAGAGATAATGGAGAAGGGTTGGTGTACACTGCGAGGAGGAATGGAGTGAGGGGGCTCCTAATGTATCTGGCTTTCCAAATAGTGCTTTTGCTGGGAAGGAAAGACAGACAAACAAACAGACAGACAAAGGGCAACAGAGAGACAGAGAGAAACAGACACACACACACAGAGGGAGCAAGCGAGTAAGAGAGAGAGAGAGAGAGAGAGAGAGAGAGAGAGAGAGAGGCAGAGAGACAGACAGACAGAGACACAGAGACACACAGAAAGGCAGAGACAGAAAGACAGGGACAGAGACACACAGAAAGACAGAGACAGAAAGACAGGGACAGAGAGAGATAGACACAGGGAGAAAGAGAATGAATTTAGAGCTGTGTTGTAAAATACCACACAGCAAGCATTAATCATATACGAAGAGATAGTTTAGTTTAACTCAATCAAAATTTCAAGATTTTGCTTCTCAAAGGACACATACTGTGAAATGAAGATCTTTAGAAGATGAGAAAGTATTTAGAAGACATTTGCCTGTTGAAAGGTCTCTCTGGATGTAAAGAACTCTTACCACTCTATAATAAAAGTGGGAGGGTGCCTCAGTCAAAATGGCTGAAGACTTGACCAGCAGCCTCACAAAAGAAGGTATTCAAATGCCCGACACACATCCTCAACAGGATTCAGGATCCTCCAACTTCTTCAGCAGTCAAGAGAAGTTAAAGCTCCAATGAATTCTCATAAAGTACACACAAGGCTGCTCAGAATTAAACAGAAAAGACTGACTTCACATATGCTGGCGGTTGTGGGACAGGAGGAATGCTCAGATGTCATTGGTGAGACGATAACCCAGAAAAATCACTGTGGGGAAAAAAGCCTTCACTCTCTTCGGAAACTAAACTTGCACCTGCTTCATTATCCAGCAACTCCACGTTAACGCATGAGCCTGGGAGAAATGAGAACCCATGTGTATGAAGAGCCTGGGAAAGAAGCATCCTCAGCACAGGTGTGTTTCAGCAGGGTAATGACGAAGCAAACTGTAAGATGTGTAGAGATGCTCTTCAACATTTGAGATGGGGCACATGCTGAGATGTGCAGTACTAATGATCCCAAAAATATGTAGATGAAAGCAACTTTGCATGCAGGTGTACACACTCAAATATCCCTCATATGAAGTTCCATAATGAGCAAATGCAGCAGTGTTGGGAAAAAATAAAACAAAGAGTGACTCATGTTAGAGTCTGAGCTGCCCTTTTAGTTTGAAGGACCAGGAGGAGTCTTTCTGCAGTGATGTTATTTGACATACATACACAGACTCGGGTTATATATGCATGGTGCATTGTCAAGTTCACCTTTGTGTATTTAAGATATGGCCATTTCATTGTACATAAACTACTTGGAAAGAAGAAAGAACTCCCGTAAGCAAGCACTTCTACAAACTGAGTGTGTACCATCATAAAGCGACACTGCTGCTGTTTGCAAAGCCTCAACACCCTGAGATGCACTAGAAAAAGCAAAGACGTGGTACTGATGATGAAGAGGTCTGGATGATTGAATAGATGCGAGATAAAGCAAACAGAGCTGAAATAGGAAGAAGGATATAGGGGAGGACCACAGGAAACTGCTGAACTACAAAAACATTGTATGCATATGAATCACCTGGAAAGTTTGCCAAACTCATGCACCCCTGGGACAGATCTCTAGACAGTCTGATCATGGGGCTCAGGATATATCTCCAGATGAATCACAAGTGATGTCTTTGAAATGTATACTGAGGATGGCTTTCATGGTGCGCTTCAAGTACAGGCTACAAATGTGACAGTTTCCCTTTGCTGTTTCTTAGACCTCACATTCCAAGCCACAGTGTATTCTGATAGAATTTAGGGTTGTGTAAAAGAGTTGAAAGCATTCTATTAGACATACACACACACACACACACACACACACACACACACACACATACACAGAAAGAGAGGGAGAGAGAGAGAGAGGGAGAGAGAGAGAGGTGTGTGTGTGTGTGTGTGTGTGTGTGTGTGTTGCTGCTTTTCATAGCCAGGAAAGGGTATCTGATCCCTTAGATATGGAAGTATAGGTGGTCGTGAACCCTGTGATGAGGGTGCTAGGAACTGAACTCTGGTCCTTTCTAAGAGTAGCAAGTGTTCTTAATTGTGGAGCCATCTCTCCTGCCCCTGTAGTTTTAGTTATTAGGAATCTGGGGTGCATTGTTTCTTAAGTCTCATTAACTTGGGTAGGTAAGTGTTATTGAAGACATTGAGGCTCAAAGAAGATTATGCATCCTCTTCTCAAGGTCACAGAATCTAGACCTTGTAACAAGGTGTCAGGGTCTTGAAACCAGTTCAGGCAGCCACATGGGACACAACATTCAGTAAAGCCCCATGTGGAAAATCAAAGCTCTGTGGTTCTTTCTTTACCTTCTTTATTATTCCTTTCATTTAATCTGCATTCTTTTCTCAGTAAAGTGTAAGAGGGCCACGGAACATTCATTTCCCAGGATCATAGAGCCTCATCAGAAAGTGTCCCTACCGCCCATCACCTAGACGGATGCCACTGGCCTTCCTTCCCCTTGCTGCTTTTCCTGTGCTTGCTGCTGAGACATGACCAGAGAAGCGACAGTCAGTGCTCCATGGCAGATTCAGTTTGCACTGCCTTCTGGCACAAATGAAGCCCACTTTGCATGGAACCAATAAACAACAGGCAACTCTCTAACTCAAGTCTGTCTTATTACAAGCAGTGACTTCTTAAGTAAAACTCATCCTGTATGCTCATTGTGTATGGTATTGTGTTACATGGGGACACTTTTATAAAAGTACACCCGCCACCCTTTCTACTCTTCCCTTTCTCACACTTCCTATTAGTCTCCTGGAGGCTTGTATTTTCATGTTACATATGATACGTGACTTTATGTACCTACAGAAAACCTAGGAGCCACATTTGAGAGAAAGCATGGTATTTGTGTCGAGACCGGTTTCATTCACTTAAAATGATGATCTTCAGGGACATTCATCTTCCTGAAAATAGTTTTATTGTTTTTTATGGTTGAAAAAAATCCTCTATATGCATGTGAGTGCATGTGTTTGTGTGTGTGTGTGTGTGTGTGTGTGTGTGTGTGTCCATCCTACATTTTCTATATCCATTCCTTAATTGTTAGACATAAAAGTTAGTTATGCTGACTTGGAGTTCTTCGTATAAACACAGAGAAATGATGTAGTGGGTCATGTCTAGTTATTCCTAGTCTTCTGAGAAACCTCCACATTGACTCCCAACATGCTCTGCTCACATCCTCAACAGCATTTGCCTTTTGTTTTCATGATGATTGGCATTCTGGTGGTGATATAAAATCTCAGTGTGGTTTTAACTTGTACTCCTCTGAAGACTAGTGAGTTCATATGTTTCTTTTTCAAAATAGGGTTTATGCTCTATACATTATTTTATCAGCTGAATTTTTACTTAATGAGATGACTTGGAAAACTTGGTGTAACATCTGTCTGTCCATCTCTCTATCTATTCATTGTCTCATCCATTTATTTATCTCTGCATCTACTTATTCATTGATCTACTTATTTATCCACCTATGTATCTATTGGGGGTTGGTGTGGTGCTGTTATATATTCAAATGCTAAATTTTCTACCCCAAGATCTGGTTGCTCCAAGCTGAGTAAATTCCCACATACAGTCTTTGTTGTAAAAACTTTGCTCCCCAATTTAAAGTTATTGGTTAAATTGAAATGGCTACAGCCAATTACTAGGGAGAATAGAGACAGGCAGAGTTTCAGTTACCAGGTTGGGCTGGAGTCTGCAGGTAGGGACCACAAGGAGAGAGCAGGAGGTTGCCATGAGGAGAATGGATCATGAGCATGTGGAGAAGGTGACCAACCATGAGGACAGGCTGATGGATCAGACTCAAAGAGTGAGTTGTTGGGGGGCACAGCTGGGGAATTAACAATCTAGCATGTAGATTAGGGGTGATTTGCCCAGCAATTGTGCTAAAGCTGATTTTAAAATTCATAGAAGGGCTGGTGAGATGACACAGTGGTTAAAAGCATTGGCTGCTCTTCCAGAGGTTCTGAGTTCAATTCCCAGCGACCATATGGTAGCTCATAACAATCTATAATGGGATATGACGCTCTCTTCTGGGGTGCAAGCACATATGCAAATAGAACACTCGTATATTAAATAAATCTTTAAAAATTATTTAAAAAATTCATAGGACTCTGCCTCGACTATTGGGTGGGCTGGCGGGGTCATATTAATAAATAATAGAGTTATTAAAATCCATTTACAGCATCATGCATCACCTATCAACTACTTATCTATATATCTATCCCTCCAAATATCATCTATCTATCCATCAATCCATCATTTATTCTTATATCATTTGTTTATCCATCCACCTATCATCTATCTACCTACCTGTTATATCTATCTATCTATCTATCTATCATCTGTCTATCTGTCTTTCTTTCTATCATTATATATCTATAATCTATTCCCTTTCTTTCTTCTGTCCTTCCTTCCTTCCTTCCTTTCTCTCTCTCTGTCTCTCTCTGTCTCTCTGTCTCTCTCTGTCTCTCTCTGTCTCTCTCCCTCCCTCCCTCCCTCCCTCCCTCCCTCTCTCTCTTCTTCTTCTTCTTCTTCTTCTCTTCTTTCCTATCTCTGCAGGCTGTGAATTCAGAGAAGAGGAGATAACACCACAATGACCTATTAAGAAGTCGATGCCAAGGATCCAGGAAAAGGCTGTTTTCTTGGACTCTGCTATAAAGCCAGGAAGGGAGGGGTGGCTAAACCTTACAGGTTTGATTTAGTGACCATGCTGAGTAGCTTATGTGAAAAAGCGGTGGGAAAATTTTAATGTGGTGTATAATTTATTATCACGTGATTATATTTGATGTCAGGAAACCAACTCGAGAAGCAGTTGTAGCTCCTGACTGACTCTGTTAGAGAGAGTATTAAAGGCTCTCTTGGTATTCCTCTAAATCCTTTTCATGGATTACATGTGGTGGTAGCAGAGGTGATATACTCTCTGCTGCTATCTGTTCATTTGCTCCAAGTGTGAGAAGAGAATCATTATACAGCATTTTAAAGATGCCTGTTTGTTTCCTAACTGGGGGGGGGGGA
>NW_022196913.1:46852438-46889549 GCF_008632895.1 Mastomys coucha | reverse complement strand
AGAGAGAGAGAGAGAGAGAGAGAGAGAGAGAACAAGAAAGGATGTGGATTTGGGTAGATGGGTGGGAAGGATCCAGAAGAGAGCAGAAACTGTAATCAGGATGTATTATATGAAAAAAAATATATTTTCAATAAAACTGAAGTGTTTTCACCACATTGCTACACAAGACTTTAATAATAATTATTAATAGTGCCTTGGTTCTATGCCTGTCCTATTTGTTCTTACTGCTTCTGCATTGTTTGGATGACATATACATCTTTTCTCTTAACCCTTCATATTTCTTCTCCTGTCTCAGCCCTTTAATTCTTTGCATGTATATTTGCCACTCTCTCCCACATATTTCTAGATTCCTATAAGGTCAATAACAAACCATAAGTTTAGATCTGTAGTGTGGCTAGCAGGTAAAGGAACTTGTTCCTAACTTGATGGCCTAACATCAGTTTCCAGGACCCATGAAGTAGAAGAAGAGTAACTCCCACAGGCTGTCTTCTGACCCCCACTCACTGGCACACATACATACAGAGAGACACATAAATCAATACACACACACACACACACACACACACACACACACACACAGACCAAAAAACACATACATGCTAAATGTAAAAAGCTTTTAAAATAATAGTAGATTTGCTCTGACTTCAGGTTAACTTATGGTCAAACACCTGATGATGGCCTGTGAATATTTCTTAGGTGGTACATTCAAATCTTGCTTTTCCTTAATTTCAGTATGGGATAATAATGAGAAAAGGAGATAAGGGATATGCATTTGTCTTAGAATAGTGCAGTTGGTTCTCTTTACTAATAGCAAGACAATATTCATTAACTGCATACTTGCCCAACATTGAGAACAGTTCGGTGAAAATTTATTCTCATTTTCCTCATAAATGGTTTAGGGTTTCTAGAGTGAAAATGGTTCCTATCAGTTTGCAGCTGTAGGTAATAGATCTTAAGTTAATTAAAACTCTGCCTGTTTTAAGTAATCAAAAAATTTCAAACAGAATCAGACACTGGAAAAACACACCATATCTCTGCCACAATAAAAACAAATACAGGAGCCAAGAAGCCAGAGTCCTAAGCTTATCTGTAACTCAGGCCTCAGACTGTCACTACCTTGCACATGGCTCTCTGGTAATATAGAATGAACTGTGATCTGGGAATGAAAGATGGAATCATAAGTACACTGACAGATTCTGAGCCCAGGAGCCCCTGTAACATCTGCTTAGAAAATAGATGTCTGACCTACCCGCAGCCTTCTTTGTTGCCAACTTCAGCTATTCTAGTAGTGATTTTCAGTATTTTTCATGAATCTCTTGACAATTTAATTTCTCACATTTTAGAAAGATGTCTTTAGGTCTCTTGCTCATTTCAACACTGGTGTGTGTGTCTTACTACCATGTTGTTATGTTGCTTGTGTATGTTGACTACTAATGCTTCACTAGATTTGGCTTGTAAATATTTTTTTTTTCCAAAATGGTAGCTTGACTCTTTCCCAATGTTGGCTATTTTCCTTTTCTGGGTAGAGCTTTTTTTTTTTGTTCAATGCAACCCCATTTTGACCTATGCTTTTATTCCTATGGTTTTGGAAGCAAACCTATCATTCAGACAAAGTGGTGTACTATTGTGCCCAATGTCTTCTCATGTTTTTTATAGCTTATTGTCTCAAGTTTGATGCTGAGCCATTTTGTGTTAATTGTTTTTTGTCTGAAGTAAAATGAGGGTTTGATTTCATTCTGTGTGCACATATCCAGTTTTCCTGGCATATTTAATGAAGAGACTGAACTTCTCTAATTGTATATTCTTGGCTCCTGTGTCAAAAATCCTTTGGTTGCTCATGCATGAATTCATGTGGGGGGGGGACTTTCAATTCTATTCCATCGTTTAATGTGTTCATTTGAATGCCAGAACCATACTGGACTGTGTGTAAGAATTAGAAAAGGGCTAATTAAGTGCTCCATGTTAGGAAAAATAATAGTAAAGGCCTATTTAATATACTATTTTCAATAATAGCTATCACAAGTATGTTTGGTCAAAATAATTTGTGCATTGTCCCTGGGGGACTATGACCATAAGTCATGAACAAAATTAATGACCACCAAAAAGGCCTAGAAGACAGCAGAGGGAGAGCAAGTGAAAATGATACTCACCTGATACACATTAATCAAAGAATCAGTGTGTTTTACATAATTCAACCTTCCCAGAAACTGTAAATGGCAAGAATCACAAATGGATGGTAGATGTGAAGAAACTGAAATGAGAGTATTTGAAATAGCATCCTGAAGCTAGCTACCTGTGCAGGCAGGACCTTCTGTGGCCTCATGTCTGGCCATAGCACCTGAAAATAAGACCAGCTGTTTTTTAGTACCTGGATGATTTGTTAGCCATGTATCTTATTTGGGATATTGGAGCATTTTAGTTATCAGAAGAATATGTCCCTCTGATTTTCATCCTCTCCATGCCTGCCTCTGCTCTCCTCTCTCCTCTTTTTGATAAGTCTCCTTTGACCCTGCAAGCTAGATGGCTTCTCTGCCTTTCATGACGTGCATGTTTCCATTTCCCTCTTGTTTCTGCCCTCCTTTTAGATCTCTTCCTCACATCTAAAAATCTCATTATACTTTCATGTCCAAGACAGAGATGTTGTAGAAATTCTTTAATTCCAACCTGTGGTTTCTACCCTGCCTTAGGTCATTGAGTTCTCAGATTAAAAGCAAAGACTACAGCCTTTATATTTACAATAAGCCTTAAACAGCACAAAAGCTGGGAAACTGCCTACCTTCCATACTGTTAGACTCTACTTTCCTATCAATAACCCCAAGTGTTTACTTAGTATGCTTCATTTGGGCTGTCTCAACTGCACTGGCCAGCCTCAGGACCACGTTTGCTTTACTCTTAACCCATGGCAGTTTCTCCCTCTTTCTCCTTCCTTGTGATTCCTCTCCAACCCCCAAAGTGTTTGTGTCGACTCATCTCTGCAACAACCAGGTCTTGGAGGCCCACATTTAACATTACAGTAGATAGCAAAGGACCAAACCTTAATGCAGAGACTATGTATGCATAATATACATACATACATATATATATGCCTACATGTCTATATAAATTTAAATCTATGTTCTACTCATGAGTAAGTTTGAAGCTGGTTTACCTGAGTCTGGCTTATTTTTAATATGGTGATCTCCAGTTCCACATATTTTTTTGTTGTTGTTGTTGTTGTTTTTTCAAGTCATGGTTTCTCTGTATAGCCCTGGCTGTCCTGAAACTCACTCTGTAGACCAGGCTGGCCTTGAACTCAGAAATCAGCCTGCCTCTGCCTTCCAAGTGCTGGGATTAAAGGCGTGTGCCACCACCACCCAGCTCAGTTCCACATATTTTCTTGTGAATATAACAATCTCCTTTAAAGCTGAACAAGATTCTATTAAGTGTACCTGCCATAGACACCAGGCTACGTCTCTATTTTGAGAATTGTGAAGAGCACAACAATAGGTATGGATGTTCAGGTATCCATGTGCTGTACTGACTGAGAATCCTTTGTGATATGCCTAGGAGTGGTGCAAATGGATCATATGGTAGTTCTATTTTTGTTAGTTATTTTTAGTTAGCATACAGAATAACCATTTTCCTTATGACATTTTCGGGATGCTTAGTTTTGGTTCCTTCTCTCCTGCATGCTCCTGTCTCCTCTCCCCACTTGTTCCATTTCATCCCTGGCATCCCCCTTTCCATTTTCACATCATGTATGTTCTATTAACTTCCTCAACTCTGCTCTTAAAGCTACATATTTCCTCTCCTGCTCCCCTTTCTACTTCCACAACCTCTGCCCACATCCACTCTCACATAAGTGCACATATGTAAAAATAAGAAACTACTGTCTACATATGAAAGCAGACACTTATGTCTGGCTGATCTGAGTTTTCCAGTTGTGCTCATTTTCCTGCAGACTCCATAATTTCATTTTTATGGCTGGATGAATTTCCACTGTGTATATGTACCATATTTTCATTATCACTTCATTCATTGATTGGCATCTAGGATGGTTCCATATCCTTGCTATTGTGAACAGCAGCAATGAACACAGATATATAAATGTCTCTGAGGTAGTAGAATCTACCAAAGCAGCTTCAAAGGTTTGCATTCCACCATCACTGTAAGTCTCCTCTTTCTCCATATTGGAAGAATATTTCTTTTAAAAAATGAGCCCTATGCCTACACACTCCACATACATTTTTGTGAATGGTTTGGAAATCAAGGCTTAGTTTAATAGGAAGCCGTTTTTCTTTTAGAAATGTTGATGAAGCCATTATTATTATCATAGTCTCTTTTAAAACATGGAATTTGGGTACCTCAAGTAATTGATTTATTTTTACACATATTCTTTCTAGGCCTATCTTACCATATTTTTCAATTTTTAAAAAATTAATTTAATTTTTACACTCCATATTCCATTCCCTGCCCCCTCCATCCACCCTCTGACTGCTCCATATCCCACACCTCCTCCCCAACTCATCCCCTGTCTGCATGTGGATGCTCCCAACCCCCACCCCACCTGACCTCTAAACTCCCTGGGGCCTCCAGTCTCTTGAGGATTAGGTGCATCGTCTCTGAATGAATACAGACCTGGAAGTCCTATACTGTATGTGTATTGGGGCCTTCATATCAGCTGGTGTATGCTGTCTGTTTGGTGGTCCAGTATTTGAGAGATCTCGAGGGTCCAGATTAATTGAGATTGCTGGTCCTCCTACAGAATTGCCCTTCTCAGCTTCTTTCAGACTTCCCTAATTCAACCTCAGACTTCCCTAATTCAACCACAGGGGTCAGCTGCTTCTGTCCATTGGTTGGGTGCAAATATCTGCATCTGACTCTTTCAGCTGCTTGTTGGTTCTTTTGGATGGCAGTCATGCTAGGTACCTTTTTGTGAGCATTCCATAGCCTCATTAATAGTGTTAAACCTTGGGACCTCCCCTTGAGCGGGATCCCACTTTAGGCCTGTTGCTAGACCTTCTTTTCCTCAGGCTCATCTCCATTTCCAATCCTGTAATTCTTTCTGACAGGAACAATTATAGGTCAGAGATGTGACTGTGGGATGACAACCCCATCCCTCACTTGATGTCCTGTCTTCCTGCTGGAGTTCCCTCTCCCTACTGTCGGGCATTTCATCTGAGGTCTATCTCTTTGATTCCTGAAAGTCTCTCACCTCCCAGGTCTCTGGTGCATTCTAGAGGGTCCCTCCAACCTTCCTGATGTTGCCTGTTTCCATTCTTCCTGCTGGCCCTCAGGGCTTCAGTCCTTTTCCCTCACCCAATACCAAATCAGGTTCTCCTCTGAATGGACAAATAAAATATAGTATATTTGCACTCAGCTGTTAAAAACAAGGACATCATGAAACTTGCTAGCAAATGGCTGGACCTAAAAATTATCATCCTGACTAATGTAACTCAGACCCAGAAGGACAAATATGGTATGTCTTCATTTATAAGTGTATATTAGCAATAAAGTAAAGGATAACCATGCTACAATCCATAGACACAGAGAAGCTAAGTGACAAGGAAGGCTCAAGAGAGGATGCATAAATCTCCTTGTGAAAGGAAACTAGAATAGACATCTCTAGTAGACCAGGCTGGGGACTGGGTAATGGTGGTGTCTGGGTACAGGAACAGGAGAGATCAAGTAGGGAGTGGAGGGTATCTAGGTATGGTTACAGGAGAGATCAGGCTGGGTTAGGATAGAGGAAAAGTACTGGGAGGAACAACTAGATTGGGGGCCATCTCTGGGACAAGCAATGGAAATTCCTAGTGCAATGGAAACTCCCAGGAATTTACAAGGTGACCCTAGCTAAGACTCCTAGCAATGAGGGATATGGAGCCTGAACTGGCCATCTCTTATAACCAGGCAAGACTTCCAGTGGAGAGATTAGGACACTGACCCAGACACAAAACCCTGGACCTACAATTTGTCCTGCCCGCAAGATGTGCTATGTTAAGGATAGCACAGAAATTGTGAGATCATCAAACAAATGACTGATCCATCTTGAGATCCATGTCATGTGAAGGAGCCCACCCTGACACTGCCTGGAGGGCCAAGACCTAGAAGCTAGATTAGACCAGAGACCCAGGTTAGAAAATGATTAACATTATTCAGAATGTTAATCAGTATTAATAAATAGTATTCTAATGATATTCTGCTATATTCACAGATTGATGCCTATCACAATTGTCATCAGAGAGGATTCATCCAGCAACTGATAGAAACAGATGGAAACAGATGGAAACAGATGCAGAGACCCACAGCCAAACATTAGGCAAAGCTCAGGGAATCCTGCAAAAGAGGAGAGGAAGGATTGTAGGAGCTCTAGGGGTCAAGGATACTACAAGAATATCAACAGAGTCAACTAACTTGGGCTCAAAAGGGCTCACAGAGATTGAACCAACAACCAGGGAGCCTGCATGGGACTGACCTAGGTCTTCTGCATATATGTTATAGTTGTATAGTTTGGTCTTCTTGTGGAACCCCTAACAGTGGAAGCAGGGTTATCTCTGAGTCTTTTGCAGGGTTTTTGAGTGCCTTTTCTCCTACTGGATTGACTAATTCAGCCTCAATATGAGGGGATATGCCTAGTCTTATGGTTGGTTGGTAGCCATGAGAGGCCTGCCTTTTCTGAACAGAAATAGGGGAGGAATGCATAGGTGAAGTGGTGGGGAGAAACAGGGAGGAGGGGAGGAAGGGGAATCTGCAGTTGGAATGTAATACACACACACACACACACACACACACACACACACACACACACACATATATATATAACATGTTATATAAAAATATATTACATATATAATATATAAAAAGAAATTCAATTTGAAAGTTGTTTTCTTCTTCTTCTTTTAATTAAAGTTCTAAGGGAAGCCTGGGTGTGTGACATTCTTTAGTGAGGTGCCTTCTTGCCTAATCCTCCACCTCACCCTTGTGGTAACATGTTAAAATGACTAAAGCTACCTGGCCTGTCAATACCACAGATATTCAGACAAATAGCACAGACCTTACTGAAGACAAATGGTGGATGTAGTGGTTAGAATACTCTTGGCCCAGGGAGTAACACTCTTAGAAGGTGTGGTCTTGTTGGAGTAAGTGTGTCACTGAGGGGGTGGGCTTTGAGACCCTCCTCCTAGATGCCTGGAGACAAGTCTTCTGGTTGCCTTCAGAACAAGATGTAGAACTCTTAGCTCCTCCAGCACCATGCCTGTCTGGATGCTGTCATGCTTCCAACCTTGATGATAATGGACTGAACTTCAGAGCCTATAAGCCAGCCCCAAGTAAATGTCATCCTTTATAAAAGTTGCCTTGGGCCTGGTGTCTCTTCACAGCAATAAAACCCAAACTAAGACAGCAGGATGCTGTATAATTTTAGACATTTGAGATTTTTTTTAATGTCTTCATGCCACAAAGTATCATTTAATTAAAGCACAAGGGATGTCTACTGAACTCAACGAGTATGAGTATTCTGAAATTTACAATGCTTTGTATCTTAATTATGGTGTCATAGTATGCCTTTTCTTCTTGGCTGTAGAAATAAAAGATTTTTTAGCAGTAATAACATAAATTAAACTCTTCTGCATCTATATGGCTAACAATAAACATCCCAAACATTCCAGAATATTACTAGTGTTCTTGGTTAACCTGCAGAACTTAAATGTAAAACCCTATTGTTTAAAACATTCTATAGTTGAATCATAACACGGGGAGTAATCAAGCTGGTCCTGACCTAGAAGCTTTATTCCTACTGGCTAATACCATATTGTTGGAAAGTATGGTACTAGCATGCTACTGAAGGAGAAAATAATCACCAATATTGCATAGATGTTAACACTTTGGGCTACAACAATGACTGGCCTGGCAATACTGGTGTGAATGTTTTTGGGGTTGTCAACCACTTTCTCTTTGCATTTAAGTCTCATCCCACAAGATGAAACCCATACCGGGCACCATTTATTCTGGCAAGAATCTATGGCAGGTCCTAGGTCCTAGGGGAGAACCTACTGCTATTATTTTGTTCAATATGCATAATATTAAACTGACTGTTAATGACTTACATTATACTCATAGATTAATGCATCTCTCAAATTTCATCACAGAAGTTTTCATTTGCATTAGTGGGTTATTAATACAGACTTGAAACTTTCCGAGGTGCAGAGAATAGGGCACTGCAGAATGCTCAGCCCTAAAGGGAGTATATAAACAGAATTACTTCCTTCCAAAGCTCAGGGAAAGAATATAAGAACCAGAGGTGGTAGAAGAAAGCAAGAACCTAGTGTCTTCTGCACACAGTAAGGCATCTATGTCTAAGAACTCATTGTAGTTGTAAGAGCATGCACCAGAACTGGGAAAGCCCAAGCAAGGACAAATTCCAGGATGAAGAGAATAGATGGACAGGAAGTCCCACCCCTAGCTGAAATCCTGGGATGCAGAGAATAGATGGACAGAAAGTCCCATACCTAGCTAAAATCCCAGGATGGAGAGAATAGAAGAGCTGAAGAGCTATTGCCAGTGGTTATTGACCATGCTCCAGTAGAAGGCTACATGTCCAAAAATATTTGAGCAGCATAGATTAGTTTTAGCTTGTTAAAAAAAAGAACATAAAGTTGGGTGTTTAGGGAAGGGGAATTGGATCTGAGGAGATCTGAGAGATGGCTATGATCAAAACACATTGTATAAAAACTCAAAGAACTAATAAAATTATATCTGTATATAATAGGCTAAAAATCTTAGGGGAAGTAAAAAGGAAACAGTATAAGTTCAAGGAAAAATAAACAATGTCACAGTTTTAACTCTTATTATTTTTGTTCATATATTTTTTAAATAGCTAAATGAAACTATTTTAGTTAAACTGTTAGTTGTTTAAGTTTTTTAACCATATCAATTTTAATTATACCTCTAATTAATCATGTATGGTCTTTTGTGCAATTCTTCCTTAAAAAGAAGTGATCTTAATTGTGTATGGTAACTCATGCCTAAAATCCCAGCACTTAGGCTAAGCAAGAGGATTATGAGTTCAAAGTTATGTTCTACAGCAAAGTGAGTTCAAATTCATTTGGGGCTACATTAGACCCTGAATCAAACCAACCAACCAAACAAACAAATAAACAAATCCTACAAAGAAAAAGGAGAGAGATGACTTCTCATAATGTCAACCTATATTTGAAAAACTGCTGTGAAGTATTAGAATTTTGAATATGAACAGGCTCTGTTAATATATATATATATATATTAACATGTAATATATATATATTACAATGTTTATTTTTAAATGATAGAAATAAAATGGAGGGCAGAAGTTGGATCTTAGGCTCATGACTTCCCCTCCAATTAGGTGATTATTTTCAAATATATCATTATTTTCACAGGACAGAATTTCCAATGTTCATAACATCCCTGAGTAAATCCATACAACACGATGAATTCCACAAGTAGTTAGGAAGTGGCAGCCCAATTGATAAACTTCCCTAGTCCACAGAAATTGAGCCATAACATTCCCATTAACTTTGTTTTGAGCAATGATTAATGATACAGGGTAGCGACAAATCCAAGCTAATATAGATAGGGAGCTGTTATTTTCCTCATCCTCCAAAATTTGGCTATCATTGAATAAACATTCCCTTCCTTGGAAGCCTTCCTTCTTCCCCCCACACTGGTATGCCAGCAATGTTGCCTACAGTCTATAGAAGGATATAGAAGGTATTCTGGCCTGACCTAGTGCCCCAACCTTCCAAGCAAATGTACTCTGCATGTTACGGGTACTTCAATCTCCCCAACATACCCATCCACATTCACAATTCTTTTGCTCACAAGGTATTTAAACTTTCTAAAACTAAAACACAAATTTAGAGCTAAACTTTCTTCACACATACACATGTAAGGGAACATGAGGATTTGGCTCCAGATAAAAGACCATCTTCCTAATCCATGGAAAGAACCTATTATGGCACGAGGTTTGGTAAACAGTGCCATGAACTTTGAAACAACGTTTTTGTTAAATGTGAAGAACAGACCTGAATTAACCAAAGCTGGGTCTCAGTCACATGGCTCCAAAATATGACAGTGCTGTGAGAGACAGACTGTCACCAGCACTGAGTGTTCATGCTGACATTAGTGAACTTGTTCCCCTATAGTCAAACCTCCGTGGGGAAACACATCACAGTCAGAATTTGCTTAGACACACACAAGGGCTTCTGTGAACTGAGTGGTGACATATATATCAACCTCTCAGTGGGAGACCCTTAGCTTAGCAAGGATTTCAGAATTCAATGAAATCTGTATTTGTAAGACGCCCCCCCACCAAGACTTGCTGAGGCATTAGCTAGAATTATATGTAACTGAGCAATTGTCTTCTGGTTCATATAAGACACAGAGGATCACTAAGACACAATTTTAATGAAAAGATGATTTCTGTCCAAATAAAAGTTCTGAAACTATGCTTGGCCAGATAGCAGGAAAAAAACAAAAAACAAATACAAACAAGTCCAACAGGTGTGGACAAGATAAAAATTAGCTTTCAAAGCTAGACCCTGTCAACTGACTCAAAACCGTACAATAACAGCAATCTCAAGAATTATATTGAAAAGCTGGATTGATGGCTCAGTCAGGAAAGTGCCTGTTACATGAAGACCTAGAATCCAGTGCCCCAGAAGTTATATGAAAAAAAAATTCCTTTAACACCAGTGCTAGAGAGGTAGGGGCAGGCTTGTTGGCCAGCCAAGTTTAGAACAGCAAGCTCCAGATTCGTTGAGAAACTTCAAATAAAAGGTAGAAAGCAATTGAAGAAGACAATTGGCTTTACACTCTGGCCTCCACACTCACACACACAATGCATACACACACACACAACACATACACACACACGCACACACACACACACACACCCCATACCTTCCACCATAACATACACACAAAAAATGTATACACACATCTATATACATAAACCCAAGCAGTATCAGTTTCTTGGGTTCGTGACATCTGGTATTGGACAGACCATATTGTACAGTTATTCTGCTGTCAGCTGGCAGATATCTAGAAATCTTGTTCATTAGGACCAGCGGGCTATGCCCACAAATAACAATCACAGATTGTATCTTGTGCCATGTGGAGTCTGTCTCTATCCATCACACCCATTATAAGATTTCACAAATATTTCTAAACAGGCATTTGTACAAAGAATTTCAACTGCCTGACAGAAATTAGACTCATGAAGAAACATCCATGTAGTATTACTTCTGTGAGTAATTACTTCACATGTCAAAAGAGAAAAAGAAAAAGAAAAAGAAAAAGAAAAAAATAGTTGGCTGTCTTAAAGTGTTGGGTAGAACAAGCCAGTGCTTGCAGCTGGGGCTCTGGCTTCCTCCGAGGGTAAGATCAGGTACAAGCAGTGGCAGAGATTGAAATGGGTTTTCATGCCCACTTATCTCCACACGTGTTTTCAGATGGATGGAACATTCTCCTTAGCCACTGCCAAAAGGCTTTTCTAACATGCTTTGTGGTGCAGAGTTGCTAGGGGACATGGAGATTCAAAATAAATAGTTCTTCCTTGTTTAAAGTGTGTACAAATCGCACTGAGTGGTTGTGCTTGGGATCATCCAAGTCCTCGCCGCTGGCACTGCATGTCGTGCCTCGGTGCTTTTTTGGCAAAACCAGATTCCTTGGTTATTTTCAAATGTGTAATGTGCTAGAAACGTGCATATGGCTATCCTTTGAAATTATCCTAATATAAAGGATGCTTTTTCCTGACCATTCCCTAAGGGCTGCTCAACAGGGATTTAATAAGCTCAAGGTGATTTGCAATCATAGAGCGCAATGAATCATGCCGAGCACCGGGGTGCTATTCCTCTGCTGTTTCCAGGGCTCGGCCTGTGGTGAACACGGGACAATGATTCTCTGTCCTCCTAGTCATCCCTGTTGATTGCTGAGGGTGACCTGGAACTTTTGGCACTGTGTCTCCAGATAAAAGCCTGCCAAGGAGTCATGTATAATCTGATCTGACATCTATCTCTGCTTCCTTCAGAACCAGAAGCCAATGATCAAGTTACCAAGGATCTGTGTACAGTAAAGTCCAGGTGGATCTGTATAGATCAAGGAGACATGAACATTGTCATCAAGGTAGACAACAAAGAAAACAGTTTATGATGTTTCTCTGGGCTCCTCTTTGGATACCATGATTAAGGGACCTAGTGACAATTATTTTCTCACTTGAGTTGTTTTTTTTTTTTCTCTCATTCCTAGTTAAACACAAATTTTAAATCTATCAAACTTTTTCTTCTCTCATCTTTAAACCCTATGGCCTCAGGCTTTAAAAATAGACTACATGATTGCACAATTTAAACTTGAGGATGATTCAGAAACCATCTCTAAGAAAAGGAGCCACGTGTACTTGTAAACAGAATGCCTGCTTCACGGTGATTTCTGTGTCTAAATTTTACCCCTGGATAATTAGCAACAGTCCTATCATACTTTACAAATTTGTTTTTATTCCATTTTCTCACTCAATAGTCTGACATTCCCAGGTTTTCTCACTGACTAAAGTAAAATTACTTCAGATTTGATGTATTGATGGGTTTCTAATTGATGTGCTTATCGGGGCTCTATCTTTATTACTCTTTTTAACCACTTGCTGTGTATCTCAAGTAATGACTTTTCTTTGCTTTTCTGTGACACAGGTGTCAGGAAGAAGAAAGCCTTCTTTATCAAGCAATAAAAGCCAGTGGTGGACAGAAAAGGATGATCCTTTGCTCCAAGTGGAGTTGCCAGTGATTGTGAACTAACTGTAAGGATGCTGGGAACTGAACTCTGGTCCTCTGGAAGAACAGTACATGCTCTTAACTGGTGAGACTTCTCCCATCCCATCCAGCGTATATTTTAGTATTAAGAAAATAAAGATGGAGACCACAGAGGTGGCTCAATGATTAAGAGCACATACTACTTTCGGCTCCTAGCACCTACAGTGAGTAGCTCATATTTCCCCTAACACAAGCTCCTGGAAGATACAAATTCCTTTGGCCTTTGCAGAAAGAGGGATACATACATACATATGATTTAGAAAATAATAATACATATTTAAAAGGGGGAAACAAAGACGAGTGACCAAGTGAAACAGACAAACAGCTTGGTAATGATATAGTAGGTAGAAACTAGGTAGAAAACTAAAGCATGGAGAAAAAGTCAGAGAAGGGTGTTTGAGGGAATAGGTCGGCGGTTGGTTACAATTCTGAATAGTGTTATGGGGGAGACTGAGCTGAGCTGATGTTCTTCCCGTACAGGTCAGGATGAATAAAAGAAAAGAAATATCAGAGATTCTTGTGGAAGCAGAACAGCACAGCCTAAGGAGTGTTGCATGTAAGAATCTGAAATGGGGATGTGTATGCTATGCTGCGGAAGTGCAATAGACTCTCTTCCTTACATATTATGCTAGCATGAAACAAAGGCACAGAAGCATGCACACACCATTCCGTCTCAATCCTGGGACCGTCTTTTTAGGCTTGATTCAAGTAAAGTCATTGTACCATGGGACTTATCTTTACTTGGAAGACAGATCTGTCTTAAAGAGTATACATTTTAAAACTAATAAAGAAAGCAAATTTACAATGAAGAACAATCGTTGTGTGTGTGTGTGTGTGTGTGTGTGTGTGTGTGTGTTTAATGTGCCTGAATTTGAAGGCTTCTACAGGCCCTGAGTTATCTCAGAAGAATTTACTAAAGTTCATGATGATTAATAAGAGTGATTTAATAGAGCATTTGGCAGCTGTTAGCTTGCTGAAAATATAAGGGATTATTTTTATTAATAAAGAAATGGAGTTTGCAACACTGGCTGCAATGTTTTTCTTGCCATAAATTTCACAAGTACTTTTTAAATTCACAGCATTTATTTGTAAGTTAAAGGTGACGTCTCCTTCATTGTATCTTAAATGAAAATATTTTAATTATTTTCCTTAATACATTATATTTACCATAAGGATCAACTCTTCTGGCCCCACAACTAAATTTAAAAAATAAGTACACATCTCATATGTTCATAAATTTTTATTGGAGATAGACTATGATAATCTTTCTAGTTAACACTGTGACAATAAATGTCATTAATGCCAGATAAATTATACTTCTGGCCATGCCATTTTACTCCAGAGTCTAAAGAAAAATAACAATAATAAAAGAAAAGAGAATTGCTGTGAGGAAATTTTGTACAAAATTATTTATAATAAAACCAATACTCTATTAGTTACTGATGTAAAGAATATAAGAAAGGAAGGAATTGTTTTGGCTCATGGTTGTTTTGGCTCTTTTGGTTCATAGTGAGTTGGCTCCATGTGTTTGGGAAGATCATGGCAGTGAGAGCATGTTTTAGACAACTGTCCGTATCGCAATGGATGGGGAGAAGAGAGAGGGAAGGGACCATAAGACCAAGAAGATAGTCCTTAAAGGTCTAACTCTAGTGATAACTTTCTGCAGTGTAGCTTCATCTCCTAAAAGTTCACCATCCTCCCCTATCCACCCACACACACGAATTGCAACACACAACGAGTGATGGCATTCAAAACATGAACCTTATGGGGGACATTTCTGATAGAAACCATAACAATAGCAAACAAGCTTACAGTATTACAGTTTACCTACACACTGGGAAGGGGGGCTCTTCAGGGAAAATGACCTCAGCATGGACTTTTAATAACATAAGACATGTTTATGCTTCTAATTATTAATTCTTTTATTTAGTTAACATTCCTAATGGTGCTCGCCTCTCAGTCCCCCATCACAGAATTATTTTCCCCTCCCCTTTGCCTCTGAGAGGGTGCCCCTCCCTGGAGCATCAAGTCTCTATAGGATTAGGCACATCCTCTCCCACTGAGGCCAGACAAGGCAGTGCTCTGCTACATATGTGGCAGTGGCCTCAGACCAGCTCTTTGATTGCTGTCTTAGTCTCTGGGATCTCCAAGAGGTCCAGGTTAGTTGACTCTGTTGTTCTTCCTCTGGGGTTGTCATCCCCTTCCGCTCCTTTAATCCTTCCCCTAACTCTTCCATAGGAGTCCTCAACCTCAGTCCAATGGTTACCTGTGAGTATCTGCACCTGTCTCAGTCAGCTGCTGGTAGAGCCTCTCAGAGGACATCCATGCTAGGCTCCTGTCTACAAGCACAACCTAGCATCAGAGACATGCTTGTGTTTTAAAATGAAATAAAACCTGGATGTAAATTTACAGATAAATGTGGGCTTCAGTAGTGAAAAAGGCAAAGGACTAGTAAAATGTCAGCTATTGACTGCTTTGGGGTTGGGGCTTAGACTATGTCAACATATTTCACACCCTGGCAGTTTGTTGATAGTTGTATCTATGATATTAGACAAAGGCACATATCCCACCTTTTGCTACTTGAATGGTCTTAGGAACATTTCACCAGATGTTGACTTAACCACATACAACAATTCTTTTCTCTGAGCCTTGTCAACAAGGGATGACATCATAATGCCCCAGCAAACAAAGAAGCTGATAATAGGTCGACATGATTAAGAAGCTAAAAATCATGACCTCAAAGCAATCCTCATACTACAACCTACAGAAGGCCCCAGGTCTGTATCTCCTCACCATCTACACATGGAAGACACGTTTTCAGATACCTGTGACTTAACTGACCTCCTGGCTTTCTCACCTGACTTTCCTGGCTACTTCAAAGGCACCAAAGAGGATATATACTTCAAAAAAAAAAAAAAAAAAAAAAAAAAAAAAAAAAAGCATGTGCATCTCTCTTATTAGGCTTGCCATTGCAATGTAACTGGTGAAAAGCTAAGGGGATGTGTTGTAATAAACTGGCTATATGCTTAAATTTGAAGATTTATAATGAACAAGTAGACCATGTTTGGCCATCCACTTTCTTACCTATTCAAAGAAAGTCTTCATCGAAGACTGCTGGGGCTCTAGTTTCTACAAAAGGCCTGGTTAGGAGAGGGATGGAAATGACACCAGCATCTCAACTGTAAACAACTACTGGCACCCCTTGCCTGTGACTCTGCTTCCACTACAAACACATGACCTCATCATGAGCATCCCGGTGGAAGCATCACTTCAAGATCTAAGTGTCCCATCACCACTTATCAGCCCTTAGCTCCCACCATGTGCTTCCAGAGAACAGACAGCTCACATGGGCAGGACGTGCTTCCCTCATTCCCAGAATGCTCTAGCATCCTTGCTCCTATTTCTTGTCCTCATAGGAGTACCACAAGTACCACAACTTCAGTTTCAGCTGCCTCTCTTGAGTAAGCTTCCCTCTGCTCTCTCACTTAAGTTCTGTGTCTGGAGCAGCTCCACGGCCTCATTATTAGCAAGAACGTCTTTGTTGCCAACTTGTCCATTTTTACCATTTTCTGGAGTAAGTGACAGATATATGAGACTCTCTACCACCAAAAATAGAAGCCTCGATCTAAGTGGCCCAGCCAAAACTGTGCACTAGACAGTAATTTATGTCTTTAATAGTAGTCAGCACGGGCCTTCAGAAAGTCTACTATTGAGTTCTTATCAGACCAACTACAGAAATAGGAGTTTTGTTTCCTGTTATTGCAGCCCTCGTGGAGTTGAAGAAATGTTCTTGGTTTCCTTTCATAAAGTTTTCTTTCTAAAACAATCAAGACTGTAGTAAACACTGACCCCAGGAGAAAAAAAAAGGTTCATTTAATGAATTTCCAGTAATGCCTGCACTTTGAGTATTGTTTCCAGTCCTAAAAGATATGAAAGTTTAATTATGAATGTCACAGAGGCATTCCATTTGCTTCAGTACCCCCTCATACTGTCACCAGAGATTTTCCATAGCCAGGGACTGCTTGGCCCAGAAGAAATGGTTGGGCAAACCCTGGGTGTCTGAGCTGTTTGCCCCAAAGTTTCAATTTAGAAACAAGATAACCAAAGCCTATGCACCTTCCAACACTTGGAAGGCATTGAAGAATTGTATATTTTCCACTATTGTTTTTCCCAGAACTTAGTCTGAGATTCTACTTTTAAGCTCTTAGAGCCCTAAAAGTGCTATGTTGCCTTGGCCTGTCACCCTAGCTCCTCCTTCGATTTCAGGCTTCTTCCTTCCTTGGTCTTTCAGTAGAAGAGGAAGGATGCTATGAGCCTGTTTCATCCAGATCTCTTAAATGGCTAAAAAGTTGACTTGAAAGCCTGTATTTGGAGATTTATCCATCCCTATGGTATTTCCCTCCTCTGCCTGGAGTTCACATTTATATTTTTATTTACCTTCTTCCTCTTCTTTTCCTCTTTGTCTATTCTTTAATTCTTTCTGTGCTGGGGACTGCTACTACTGTATTACCTTAAGTGTCTAGAGTTTTGAGACAGGGCCTCATGACCATCCTTCCTCATACTCCTGGATATGGGAATCACAGGCATCCATCATTGTGACTGGTTACAATGGGATTTTTCTTGTTTGCTGGGGTGAAGTCCTGCCACCCGGTATATATATAATTCCTACTTTCCCTTAGAGGCATTCTTTGTTATTTTCCATGGTTTCTTCACTTTTCTCTCCCTTTTCCTTATTAAATCCATTAATTCTCATCCAGTGTGCCTTTATCTGGTATAGCTCTATATCTTACTATTGAATGTTGATTAATGAATATCATCAACACACTCAAAGTCACAAGAAAATAGTGAAGACAACAGCCACCCTATTGGGAGGAAGATCTCACCCATTTCTTTCCTTCAATTCTTGTATTACAATGTAAATTAACTGCCATCATAAACATTCTGATGCTCACATTGGACTTAGCTGCTTCTCTCCATGGTCTGACATTCTCTAGACAATCAAGTCCATCCTGCTCCTAAAAATCTGACCCCTCATCTCCAGGAAATCAGGTCCTAAATTTCCTCTCTGGAGAGTCAACCCATGTTTTGATAATTAGCTTGATAATTCAATGTGTCTTGAGTGGAGTTTAACAATGTAACATGAGCAGACTGGAAGCCATCATTAACTTTGACACCATTAACCTTGATTACTACCTTAAATGTTTTTGTTAATGGAAGTGCTGTGGGTCTCCTTAGTGGACCATGCTGGCCTTACCATACGTCTGCCTCTGTCCCGTGAGTCTTAGGATTACTTGCATACGACCCAATTTTTTTGGCACTATGATATGAAGTCTACAAATGTATTAGGATACATTCATAGTGATCTAGGATGCAGGCTATTCAAGGAGCACAGGTTAGACCTGCCTGGTACAGGATTGCACTGTCACATCCGGTTTTTACAATCTCATTTGCTTAAGTGCTCCATCTTCTGGTCCAGACTTCTTCTTATGACATCTCATTTTCTAGGTCACTAGTTATAAGAATGGCATAGGTTCAGAGTTGCTGCAGCCTGTCTGTGAACATGTACTACCAAGGAAAAACGCTCAACTCACATGCTCTTATCGTGTTATTTGGGTTTAAGCTTGACCAAGTTAGGGTTCAATCATTTCTGATCAAATCTTGGGTAGCAATGGATATTTGTCACGTTAGGAATGTCTATCTAAGAACATTTCTAGATCAGCCTGCTTCTAACTTGCCACATAACTTTATCAGGAGAGGGTGAGGCCAGTTTCTTTCCAGGGACACATTCTGCATATTGTCCAGAAGGAAGGATGGCATAGGCCAGAGATCTGAGACATGCTGGAATGTGTGTAAGACTCATGATGAAGACACAGAATTGTTTACTATATTTTCTTCAGCTCCTCCATAATAATTTATATTTCATTGAGTTCTTCTGTGCTCACAAAGCACCAAATAAATCCTCAGGAGTTCCACGTTGGCTCATTGGAAACTTTTTCAGAAGGCCAGAGAGACATCTTGTGACAAATGCTCACACTCACAGACTTGACTCAAGAGTTCTTTCTGTCCCAACAGCATTCTTTTATTTTAAAAATTAAAAAAGGCATAATTGTGTGTATGCTTATGAACACCTGCAGGCAAGCATGTCTGTGTATATGCATGTGACTCAAGCATGTCTGTATATGTATATGATATATATGTTGTGGGTATGTGTATGTCTGTGTCCATGTATGTAAATGTATGTGTATTGTTTGTGTATGAATGTACATGTATATACAGCTGCACATCCATGTTTATATATGTATGTATATGTGCTCTCCCCTGGAACTGGAGTGCCAAGCCATTGTGAGCCATCTAATGTGGGTGCTGGGAATCAAATTCAGGTCCTCTGCAAGTGCATGCTATTAACTGCTGAGCCATCTCTCCAGCCCCCAACAGCTGCCTTCGGATAAGCAGAGGGGAGGGTACTGGAACACAGAACATCTGTTTGCTGGGCAGTTGGGAAACATGGTTGCTTCCAAGTTAAAAACGTCTTGAAAAATCTTCATTGGCTACCTCCTCCCTGGAGGGGAAAAAACTGTCTTAACAACAGTAAAATTTATTCCTACATGAAAGATATTTGGAGTGCTTCATTCAAGATCAGAAATAAAAATAAACAAAACAAACATTGCCAGGGAAAAGATGAATCATGTGGACTGACAATCAGGATGATCTTTTTTCTTCCTTGGTGTCCACTGACAACATGTGGGAATTTTCAGTGATTGACAGATGAAATGACTAACAAGGGATAGAAGCAAAATTGTTTGCTTATGATTGTAATGGGTAAATTTCTATTTGCTGATGTTTTTGAAAGCTGGTGGCTATTTTGGCAATAAGAACTCTCTCACTAGAGCTGGGAGAGTCACAATCATGAATTTGAAAGTGGTAACATAGCATGTAAATGAAACTTCCAAACAAAAATCCATAAATCTCTCTCCAAAGAGAACCAACATTCTGCTCACTCCTACCAGAGGACTTGGCCTAGTACCTAAAGTGATTTAGGAGGTAGCCAACAGCAAGATGGTGAGAAGAAAAGAAAAAGAATACAGAGCCCTCAAGGGCTCTGAGAAGGAAGGAGTTTTAAATACTAGTTGGAGATCTGTGAGTTGAGGTTCCGAAATAAAAGCGCAATCCCCTACATACTACTTCATTTACTGCAGTGCGCTGTTAACGGAGTCTAACAGACCAGCCCATCTGCAACTGGCATAAGCTGGATGTGATATCACTGATCATATTTGCCACAGGTGCCTTTTTCTTTTCCTCTCCCAAGGCAAACTTCAGTCTCAATCACATCCTTAGTAAATAGTACTCAGGTTCCACAGCCTTAGAAATCCAAATTTAGAGAGGGAAAGCCCCATCCCAGTATAGCTTTTCTTCTGCTCCACAGGCTTTTCACACTGCAGACAATGTCTTAGAGTTATCTATTTTACCATCCTTCTAGGCTGCTCTTACCATGCTAGAATACAGCTAGCAGATCATCTCCTGTAACTCCGGGAAGAGAGTGACCCATGCTATGAGTGAAGTCACACCGTGCAATGCCTTCTTTAAAATTGGCCTTTTATTGCACTTAGTAAAACTCTAAGGATCTGACCAATACCCATCCTCTATAGCAAGACAAAATTGTCACTCAAACCAAGAATCTGTAGATATGACCACAAGAAAATATTATTGATATAAAGGAGGGAATCTCCTTGAAGTAGGTACTCCAAGTAGAGTACCTAAGCTGCAGAATTTTTACTGTCTATACAGGTTGAAAATTACTGCTCTTTAACCTTGTATCGTGTATCTGAGTCTTCACAAGTTAGCATTAAGGTCCTGGCTGTAAGAACATGTCCAGGCAAACTAAACCTAGCACAGCCGCTAGAAAACAGCAAAGGGAGACCCTAGACATTGTAAGTTTCTCTGCAGATAATGGACAGATGTGCAGGTAGTTGCTGCATATATGCGGATATCCTTGCTGTATTTATCTTTATCATACACCCTTCTGGCATTACACTGTTGTGGAGGAGAACCTGCTTCTGTTACCTGTGGCTGAATAAGAAACAGCAGGAAAGGAAAGAATTAGATTACTTAGCTAGGTCTCACACTGAAGATTTTTTGACACCATGCCCCTTGGTGAAGCCTGTTTTCAGATTTTCCATCACCTTCTTGCTTGCTTTAAGAAGATTATAGGGCCCTTTAGTCCAGAAGTGGGTAGTGGAATTTGATATTTATATAATTAGGTATGGTTATCAAACTTGGAATAGATGAAACTTTGCAAATAAGTGGACAATCCATTCAAGTCTATGAAGGATGGGGCCTTCTGACATCACCAGCAGCCTTCATGGTCCTAGGTGCACAGAGAGCCAATTGGCTGCTCTATGGAATATTTTCACAGTTATAAAAATTGAGAATGTATCACTCTCAGGTCTAATTCTGTTTCCTAGCCTAGGAGGAAAGGTCTTCCCCTTGTTCTTATTAAACCCGAAAAGTAAACAATCCCAGTGGTATCTCAATGGGCCTCAAAGCTTGTTTTATGCTACAAGAAGGTGAAATAATTGGGCCATAAGTCACAGGAGCAGTGAGGAGGAGAACAGCTTGTTTCGTTGAATAAATTAACTCTGGCTAGGCTTGCTGAAGAGACGGATATTGACAGGTAGGTATCTTGTCCATGACCTTACACTTGACGGGGAAATACAAGTTATTCCCAAGTTGTAGCAATGAAGTGGCTGTAAATGACTTAGCGTAATTGCTTCATAGGAAAAGTACAAAGGTTTCAATTTCCCATCATTTGTTTTGAATGAGGGAAAAGGAAGCTTATTTGAGAGATAAGCGACTTACTGGACTTACTGTAAGAATACTGAAGGGATTTAAAGGCAAACTTGCTAGTATGTGTAGGCATAATGTTTTTTTGTGCACAGTATTAAGGTTATCCTTGTTTTATACAAATGCTGACTTCTCCGCCCTTTATTTTAATCCAGATGGGGCATTGTAATCCTTAGGTTAAGGATCTTCTGTCTCAAGTTTATGTAAATAGTTCTTACCATTTATTCTCTGCCTTGTCAATAAGCCTAGATCATCCCATGATCATGTCTTCTGGGCAGGAGAGAGAATAGGTTGGAAGCTCCCACCAGCTAGGGGAGCAAGAGGAGGTCATTTCAGACTGGCCATGAGAAAGAGAGGGTCTGAGAAGCCACCATAAAAAGAGACATCTGAAGCAGAAAGAGCCAGAACAATATTAAACTGCAAGTATCACCAGGATGGGTCTGGGAAGTATCCAGGTTAGCATAGGAGTTCTTATAGATCATTTAACTGCCCAGTACTGAGGGGCAGCTTGATAAAAATCTTGGTTTCTCTGTATGGTTATTGGGGACTAGGAAAGTAAAGAAATACATATGCCAGATTAACTCGCCACTCACATTTATATTAAAATAATTCATTTTACAGTTATGGGCATGGGTATCAATGTCCTTGAAACACATGCATTGTTTCCTTGTTCGTTTAAGGAAATGTTTTCCTTAACTAAAGCTGACCACCCAAATGCTCGAAATATGAACTAGGAAACCTTCTCTGTCATCTCTGCACTGGTTAAAAATGTTTCCTCTTTAAGAGATACAAGGCTTAGTCACTAAGGTACCAGCAAGGGGCAACCTTGAAAAAATTGTCATTGAATCTTTTTTAAAGTGACTCACCACGATGGGAGTTAATGACTGTTATTACTTATAATTATTATTTTTAAGTCTATGGTTTAAGGGGCTTCCAGAACTTTCTCATGCTGACAGCACCTGTCAGAGAAACATAAAGGGGAAGAAGATGTTTTCAAGGCACCAAGGGCTTCTGAAGCTTGCCTGGGGTCAAAAGTCACTGAGGGAACAGAAAGTGTACCCACAACGTCGCTACAAGATGTGTGCATTTCTTCTAAAAAATAAGTAGATTTAGCCATAGAAAGCTGAGGACTGTAAATAGAAGCACTGACAGGAGTCCTACAGATGTCAAGGCTATTACCCAGAATACAGTTTCTCCCAAAGATACCAGCTTGAGGACTATTGATCTGCAATAGCCAATAGCCAGTGTCCACAGATGACCTTTGACTTAGTGACTAAGCTAAGCAACCCAACCCAGTCATGGCAGAGCATACCTGGTATCCCAGAACTTAGGAGATCAGTCCTAGTTCACCTTCCTCAGCTACATAGCAAGTCTGGGGGTGGCCTGTGCTGTATGAGTCCCTGTAAACAAACAAACGAGAAAACAAATGATACAACGACAAAATGAAAAAGAAGATCCCAAGGAGCCACATGGAACGCCATGGATACAGGATTAACTACCTGATTTTAGTCAAAGCCCCCCAAAGTGTGGGAGGCTTGAGCGTGCTTTTGTCCTTAGTGATCATTAGTGATCATTATTTTCATGATGCTTATCAATCATAATCAAAATGATTATTGATGATTCTTGATCATCAACTGTAGTCATCATAACTTCCATAGTATGATATCACCCTCTGCTTTTTTTAAATGGAAGTTCTGTACTTCTGATAAAGTTTTCTTACCATAAAGGGTATTATCATTTGAAGCATTTTATAACACATGAAGCTCCTGTGCCAAAGGAAACCTGATTGGTTCTTGGTATTTCATAAACATGAAATAACATAAAAGTAGAGGAGGGAACCTAAGACAAAGCTGAAGACACAGCTCTCTTCATCTCAATGCAGGAAAGACTTTGAAGTCATATATCCCAGGGTGAGTGAAGAGCCAAGACTTAGGAACAAAAGCAACAGTGAGGCAGTTGTCCCTGAGACAAAAAGAATCCAGGTAGCCTTACTCTAAAGAGATGAAGAATGCCGGCAGGTCTGTGCAGCTCAAAAGGCAGAGCTTGGGTTAGATCTCTAGGGGTAATTGGCTCCTCTTTCTCCTACAGAGATTATCTGCTAGCAGAAGAACCTAATTCTTTGATTAGGAGAATTAGCATAATACTCACCTACCTCAGAAACTTCAGGGAAAATATTGCCCAAATGATGCATTCCTCTTTGAGTGTGCATTTCTTTTTCATCCTCATTCTTGACATTATGATGATCCTCTTCCTTTTAGAACGTAAGTCTTCCTTTGCTTCCCTGGGATGGTTTTCTTTAAAAAAAAAAAAAAAGATTTATTTATTTGTTTGTTTATTTATTTATTTATGTATTTACTTATTTTTTATTGTATATGAGTACACTGTAGCTGTACTGATGGTTGTGAGCCATCATGTGGTTGCTGGGAGTGAAGGTTGCTTGCTTCGGTCAGCCTTGCTCGCTCTAGCCCTGCTCACTCTGGCCTAAAGATTTATTTCTTATTATATCTAAATACACTGTAGCTGACTTCAGATACATCTGAAGAGAGGGTCAGGTCTCAATCTGGATGGTTGTGAGCCACTATGTGATTGCTGAGATTTGAATGGAGGACCTTCAGAAGAGCAGACAGTGCTCTCAACTGCTGAGCCATCTCTCCAGCCCCCTGGGTTGGCTTTCAATGACCTAGAGGCAGTGTGAACGTCCTTGAATATCAAAGAAGCATACCATGTAGTCAAGTTAAAAGTGAAACTTTGTAGAGATTTTGAAATTGAGCACACACACGCTACGCGAGTGCACACACACACACACACATACACACATACACACGCACACATCACCACCACCACCACCACCACTACCACAGCTGTTCAGGATGAAGAAACATGTTTTTTAGAAGGCAAGAGATCAAGAACTTTAATTCTAATGTATCAAAAGAACATAGAAGTATCTGCAACCATGTAAGACATAAACAGTGATAGCCCTGAGCTCCTGGCTGATCATATTTCCTGTCCTCCTTGGACATCCCTAAGAGGCCTTTGACCCAGAAGCCCCCTATCAGCATCTAGGGACATTGCAGACTCCCTCCTTACCCATTCCCCTGCACTTTGTGACCCCATTTGTTTTTATTGCCAACATCTCTTGGATCTCCATTACCATTACCACTATAAGCAATGGCTCTTAACCACTCCTCCTTCAGATGACCAAACTCTCACCTAGGCTACCTTTTTGTTGCCTTCTTAGAAATGCATTCTGGAGCTAACACAATTTCACTAAATGTATTCAATCTTGCTCCAAGAAGCCCAGTCTTTCCCCATTCCTTGTCACATGAAAGCAGAGGAACAGGCTATGAGCCACTCTCTTGCTGTCTTCTCAAAGTTTACTTCTCTTGGATCTGTGCTCCCTTTCAAGGCAAATTGCTTCATCAGCCTCACTTGTGAAAATCTTGTCCATTAATAAGAAATAACATTTTCATTAATTAAAGCTTTATATATACTTCATTTGACTCCACACAGCTAATGACCTGTTCCTAAAATACCGTCTCCACTAACTATGAATTGTTCTCTTTCAGTATTTTCAAAATCCCAAACTCTCTACCCATTCTTCAATTTTAATAAAATGTTGTTTTTCTCTGATTTGTTTTGTAACTGCCGGGGTTTCTAACTCTCATGGCCTTTTTGAAAGTATTTAAATCAGTGTCATTATTTCATGGTAATTTCTTCTCTGAGGCAAAAAATTCTGTGTAGAAGAAGTTTGGCAAATGCCTGAAAATTTAACTCATGGAAGTTAACAATCTGGGGAAAGCTCATTATTTGCATAACACAATAAAGGTCAATATGAATTGAGAGCTTGCTTTATTAAATAGAGCCCTAAAGCCTAGGCTTTCAAGGACATAGAGAATGGGTAAAGTTGGGCCATGCAACAACACTGAATTTGAATCTTTAGGATTTCCATTTTCCTGAAAGGTTAACAAAGTTCATAATTATTGTACTAGTTGGAAGGGCATTGCTGTTTTAAAGCTCTGAAAATATACATTTTGAAGTCTTGCTTATTTTGTTGACTTCATTGACAAATATTTTCTCCCTAGATGAAAAGGACAGAGTAAAAAACAAAACAAACAAACAAACAAACAAACACCCATGGGTCCATGAAGGATATAGATGGAAGGATATAGGTGGGGATATAGATGGAAGCTTCCTTCTCAAGGCCAGAGTTGGGGGAAATATTCTCCTTAGATACCAAAAATTGCTTGCCACAATACAATTCATAATAACCACGACTGTTTTCCATGGCTGGACATATTCATTCTGCCTCCAACATCTAGCCAAATAACCTTGTTAACTTTTATGGCCTAGACTCATATTAATTAATACATAGTACTATTGCTCCAAGGTACTGCCTTGCATATGAGACAGTTGCTTTACTGCAAGCTTTTTCTCTTCTTTCTACCTTAAGGCATGCTTGGCATTTCCCTCCCTTAGCTTTGTTTTTAACTGGTTCTGCTCTTTCCATTTTAGCCCATTTCATCTACATAAGCAGCAAGAGGAAAATCAGTGCCATGTGGTCCTTGAAGTCTTCCTTGATCTCTCTTGTCTAGAGTGGAAACATGTTCCAGTAGGTCACGCTCTAGAGTATGTGCTCCCCTTCTCAGACTGATCATCCTTGCTCTGAGCATTTAGCCCTTGCCTGCCTCCTGCACGTCAGCAATAACTCTCTCAGAAAAAGCCTCAAAGACCTTGAGGAAAGAGGACACCTACACCTCATTTTTAATATCACTCTTTTCTTCATCAGAAAAACATCTTTTCTGTGGCCAGATTGTATTGAACTAAGAGAAGAAGTTCATGGTTGCTGTGATGGTTTGAATATGGTTGACCCAGGGAATAGCACTATTAGGAGGTGTATCCCTGTTGGAGGAAGTGTGTCATTGTGGGCATGTCATCCTAGCTCTCTGGAAGGCAATATTCTGCTAGCAGCCTTCAGGTGAAGATGTAGAACTCTCAGCTCCTCCTGCACCATGCCTGACTGGATGCTGCCATGTTCCTGCCTTGATGATACTGGACTGAACCTCTGAACCTGTAAGCCAGCCTCATTTGTAAATGCTGTCCTTATATGACTTGCCTTGGTCATGGTCTGTTCACAGTAACAAAACCCTAACTGAGACAGATGCTTCAAAGGACCCACAGCCCAAGGTTAGATGAATAAGGAAAGGTCTAGAAAGATTGAGGAGGCTGACTGACCATACAAAATTGAATGGGAGAGACCTGAATGTGGAAAGGAGACCCAATGTGTGGAGGAGCCTTCCACTTCATGAAAACTGTCTTCTTTCTGCACCTTATGACAGCATCTGGCATGGAAGACTGCATCCCTGCTTATGTGACTGGAAATGTGTTTGCTTTTCTACTGCAGCATTCCTTTGCTGGGGTTACCATAGCAATCTACCCCAACTGGAAGCCTTGAACTTCCCCACGGCTTTGAAGCTACTGCTGGGGACAAAGTTTCAGACAGGACTTTTCTCCACTCTCTTTCCCCACCTCTATCTGTCCCTCTCTTCCCTCCACCCCCAACCTCATGCATGGCTAGTAGATTTTCATCTTCCCCTTGTACCTTTATCGCTCCTTCCCTCTGTGAGAGCACCATACTTGACTCATCCTACTGAACTCCCTTCATGGTGTCATTTCAAAGTAAGTACTTCTGTAGACCCTGCTTTCAGATAATCCAGGTGTTGAGGGCTAAAGCTTTATTGTATAAATTGGGCCCAAAGTTCTACTTTTAACCATTATTTTCTTCCCTTTGAGTTGTAGTGAAGGTTTTTCTGAGACTCCTAAAATAAGTGTGAACTATCGACATTGTACACCTAGTCAATACTATGTCAAGAGTTATTTTTTTTTCTAACAAGTTAGCTAGCTTTTCTTAGGAAGGAAATGGATTCTTCATATTCTAACAGAAATAGAATTACTGTTATAGTTCCCAAAGTCTCCATGATGTATTACTATACAGTTTCCAAAGTCTCTCTGACATTTTATTTACTGAGGTGGTGGTGGGGGGATAGGGTTTAACCTCATACATACATATGCTGTGCTGAGTCATACCTCAGCTCCTTGTTGTCTCTCTTACCACTGTATGTCCCATCAGAGACCATTGCAAATAGTACCAACTTGATTTTATGAGTGTTAAAAGGTAGCCAAGGCAGTTATTAGAAAATGTCTGTAGAACCATCTCCAATCCAAGGAAAGAGAGCAATCATGAGCAATACAAGAATTAAATAATGAAGCACTCTAAAGACAATCATTTGTCTTGGGGAGTTTTTATCTAATGGGCACTACAAGCAAGCATTCACCAAAGGAAAGAGAGTGACCTATGCATCAGGACATGGCTTTCAGAGAATTGTGGACTTTCTCTTTTTATCTTATTATGTCAAAGGGCATTGTCTGACTGATAACCTTTATTGTCCATGGTAGCTTAGGGCAAAGATGTGTCTTTTTCTATTCAGCAGGCTACTGTGCTAGTTTAGCACCACAAGAAAGAAGCCCAAGGAGCCGATCACTGGTCAGAATGTTGTCATATTGTCTGGTGAGAAGGAGCCAAAGTGACAAAGGCTGCGGTGTTGTGGGTTGCCACAGGAACCAGCTCAGACTCACGCTGAGTCTGGACCCATTCATTCAACAAATGATGATTACTAAATAGCATGCTTCAGTACTTTGCCTACAGCATAGAATTTATTTTTGTGTTTGCCAAGACTTAACTTCACTCTAATCTGAAACTATATAGAAAATTTTCATGTTTGAGGTAGTTTTATCAAACACCTATATGGAGGGTTTGTTTTTATTTTTTTTTAATATACCAGGTATTTTTAAACATGACACACATACTAACTCAGCCAACAGAGAATCAGAGCCCATTAAAAACAATTATTGTTGATGCTTTACAATAGGAGAAACTGAGGCCAGCATGAGTAAAATAAACTCCCCATGATCATGGTCATATTACTACTATAAGTTGTAAAGATAAGCTACTACATGTTGGCTCCAGAAGTAATACTATCATTCTTTGTGGGTTGGGAATCATCTTTACAAAATCTCATGTAACTTGATACCAGGACATAATTTTGTTTTTTTATTCATTTATTTACTTATAGTAACAGATTAAAAGAGGTCTGTGAGGGATATCTTTCATTAGATATATTTATACATTCAAGGATATTTACACAGATCAATATTAACATCATCATGAATTAAAGGCATTATTTAAGCATTTACAATCTCAAGATATCAAGGGATACATTTATTTCAATAAGGAAATTAAAAAATGAAAGATACTATATCCAGATCAACTTCAACAGCCCACTGTATAAAGTTTTATCAAATTTTAGAAATTGGAAACATAGCTCATGGAAGCTTTCAGTATCTAAGTAAATTCTATATATCTGGATATCTTAGTACCAACTGTCAGTGTGGCTCAGCCTAGAGTCCTGAGAGAAAAGCTTCCATTGAGGGATGGCCTAGATCAGGTTGGCCTATGGCCATGATTGCATGGGATTGTCATGATAGTTAATTGATGTAGGAGGCCGCACATCACTCTGAGCATTATTATCCCCAGGCAGGTATTCAGAACAGTACAAGAAAGCTAGCTTAGCATAAGTCTACCTGCCAGTCAGCATCCTCCGTGGTTCATGCTCTATTTCTCTGGCAGTGAGCCAACCTCCTTGATCCGAGGTAATATACTGCATGGAATAGTAAGCAGGCTGGCTGCTAGACTCCTGCCTTGAGTTTCTGCCTTGACTCCCCTCAGTGACAGACTATGACCTGGAGTTGTAAGTCAAGGAAATCTCATCCTCTTCTAAATTGCTTTTGGTCAGAGGGGTTGTCACAGAAACAGAGATTGAATTAGAATAAGAGGTTTGTAGAATTATTCAATTCTGACGTGGAATGTGCAAATAATGATCAAGGAAACTGAAAGAGAAAATAAGAATGCACATTTCAGGGCTGATGAGATGTCTCAGCAGGTAAGAGCACTGACTGCTCTTCCGAAGGTCCTGAGTTCAAATCCCAGCAACCACATGGTGGCTCACAACCATCTATCATGAGATCTGATGCCCTTTTCTAGTGTGTCTGAAGACAGCTACACTGTACTTATGTATAATAGATAAATAAACCTTAAAAAAAAAAAGAATGCACATTTCAGTGCTAACTTAAACTGGTATTGCTCCATTCAAAAACCAATACTTTAGAAAGACAATTTTACCTATCTTCATTCCTATTTTTCTTATAATAAAATATACTTCAGCAAGTTTTTATATGCTTACTAACTTTATTAATAGCCAAATTCAAATGGAAATTTGTGCTCTAGAAAAGAGGCACCGAAGGGGTGAATACCGGAGGCTCATGAGTTCAAGTACAACCTGGGATATAAGATAAGATTCTCTTCCAAAAACTCCAAGCAGATAAACAGAAAGAGTGATACCTCTTCATTTTGTTACCATTATCTTTCTATATTAGCATTCATAGAATGCTAACTAGTAACAGAATCATAGCATCATATAAATTAAGATTATAGGTTTCAAAGTAAAATTCATGTTAGGATGTTGCTTGGGGTCATTTATTGCATTTAGTCTATGTATTTGACATAAACATTGGATCCTTACTTTCTCAATGATGCAACAAATGCAACTTGAGTATGGAAGGATTTATTTATTTGTGATTTGAAGATACAATCTATCATGGTGGGAAGGCATAGCAGTGGGAATGTTAGATCACTGCCCACATTGTATCTAAAGTTGACAAGCAGAGATGCATCTGACACTTCCTACACTTTCCTCTTAAACTTCAGTCTGGGACCCCACATGCAGAATACGTCTTCCTCTCTCAGTTGAATGCCTCGGATACTCCAAAAGCTAGATCTCCTAGGTTATTGTAAGCCTCAGCAACATGACAAGAAAGAGTAACTATCATTCATCAAGGGAACACGCATGCTTTAGAAGAGTATCTCTAGAGGTCTCGTGTTCTGTGTATTTGATGAGTAGATTTCCTTTATTTGAAATAATATTTTTATTTGAAATAATATTTTTTGACCCAGAGAGTCAAAAATGGGGATATGGTTGTTGTTCTCCATGGAGGATTCTATTTCCCTAAGCTCATGGTTCATTTTATGTAGTAAAGTCTACTGTTCATGCTGACTCTTTTTGCATCATGCTCATGGGACCAGCCATATAGATGTTAATACCTATATAGGACTATGGCATGAGAGCCAGATTCTCTGACCTATTGGTTCATGACTCCTGCAAACTCATGAAACTGTGGCATACTCATTTCTCAGCTTATTCTTAAAGTAAAACTTTAAGCCATTCTTCATTATTCTCCCAATTTAACTGCATTAATTATCATTGTGTTTGTGTGTACCTATGTGAGGTAGTGGGCCTGCTGTGTCAACACATATGTGTGAAGTTACAGGGCAATTCTCAGAAATCTGTTCTTTCCTACCACAGTGTTCTCCAGGCATCCAACATGGATCTTTAGGCTTCTAAAATAAGTGCTTTGGGCACAGAGCTTTTGGCTGGCTCCCTTTCCCCAGTGATTTTGGAACATGGGATATGTAATAGTTTCATTTGAACAGATGCACATTGTAAAGAAACAAACATAATGTATTTCTTCCTAGGACTCATTTACCAACAAACAGCACTATTTTCTTTCAAATCACATATCAAAGAAAAATGAGAATTGTCTAGACACTGAGTTTTCATCCCCAAATCTCATTAGTGCAATAACCCTAAAACAGGGGCTTACATGACCAAAGAAAGTTCTTTCTTGCATATTGTCTTTAATCTTGTGACACATTTGCCAAAGAATGGGATATTTATGCACAAGATTCTTAAGGCTGTGGCAAACCCAGTGAACAAAAGGCCAGGAGCCAAGATTTTCCCAGGTTTCAGATCATTGTATTAAGGTAATAAGTTTCATTGGTTAGAATGCCAGGTGGTAAAAGAGAATAGAAGAAAAAAACTTGGAGGTTGGTGTGCTTATTGAGACAGGAGAGCTTTTCCCTTGCTTGGAGATCTCTCCATAGTAGGGACAAATTCTCCACAGCTGTTGATAATCAAAACTGGCAAGTCTTAACCAAATCTCTCCTCCCAAACTGCCTGCTTCACTCTTCAGTTCCCCATGTAACCTTGACCATACTTGGTTAGTAAAAGAGAGTGGCCATAATCAGCAAAGGGTATGTGGTCACTTGGAAATTTCTGGAAAAGCAATATCCCACTTAACTGTTATTACGTAACCACTACTAGAAGGTTCCCCTTGGTTCCCATTCTCTTTCACCCAGGGGCTTAAAACCCTCAAAAGTCACTTTAGTAACTGAAACTTCCTAACGAGGACAAAGAAAAGAGATGAAAAATAATGTTCTCAGTACCCACCATACTTGTTCAGGACTAACCCAGATTCAGATTCGGAGCCTCTCCTCTCTCCACCCAGCCTACCCATTGTGTGACTAGCTATGTCCTGAAAATATCTGCTTCGCCAGTACTCTCTTCAAACAGGTTGGAGAGATTTCAACAGTTGGCTCAGAGGCATCATCTCCAACATGTGGGTACAAAGAAACCAATACTGAGTAATGAGCTGAAATTTACCAGCTCACTGCACCGAGTTGCATAACCAGGACCTCGCCCTGCCACCCCAAGTCTCTCCCAGTTACTTCTGAAATCCCCTTTGGTGGGTCTCACCTGTGGGATATGGAGTCTTGCTTGCTTGTTCCACAGGAAATCCACTCCTGCCTGTACCTTTGGGCATTTTGATCCCAATTCACTGAGCCCAACTGCCCGTATGCAGGTGCACAGCCGTGCTGTGTAAGCCCTATTTGTAAGTATAGATATTTTTTTTCTCCATACCTGGTATGGCTATTTACTGTTACTAAGGCTTCAGAGAAGCTGTGTGTCTGTCCATCTCTCAGGGTCCTCTTATTCCTCTTTTTGTCTTTACATCTCTTGACAAAGCTGATCTCTTCCTAGTCCATGGGCTAGGCTGGGAGATAAGCACATGGTACCTGCTGTATGTAACTCCAGGTTGGGAGACAGGAGGTATAACAGTATTTTCCTTGTCCAATCACACTAAAATATTAGGGCAATAGGAGGCCATGATTGGACAGGGAAAAGGGAGGCAGCACTAAGAGTTGCAGAGACAGAGAGCATCTCAGGGAGAGGAGAGAAGGCCAAGATGGAGGAGGATGGACAGGAGAAAGAACCTGATCCAGCAAGGCTGTAGATAAGTATACCATAAGTTTAGAATAATTGGGATAAAGCTTTTATCATTATCAATTGGTTCTGAAATTATTGTATTGGCATCTAGTACACTGAGACTTTATTGATACATAAATCTGATTGGTTAATTATAAGCTTCAAGAGTTTTGATTTACTTGGTTACTGGAATATGGGACTGCCAATTACAGGGGTTTATGACCAAGAAGGAACTAGCGGCTCTAGGGACAAGCAAGTCAGAGCTGGGAACACATCGATTGGGCTAGCTGGAGAGAGTTGCTGGTGGCAAGAGCGTGGGAAGCCTGCTGGCCCAACCAGGGAGTTGGTGGGCTGAGAGAAGCAGAAGCAAAGAAAGTTGGCAGCTTCTTTTTTAATTTCCCACAACAAAGAGGTATATGGTACCTCCTGAAACTCCAAATCTTTTCAAGCAACTTCTTTCTCAAAGGTTCTCATTTCCCTGCAGATTGGCATGCATATAGTGAGGAGGCCACTTGCCTACCACTTTTTCATTGTCTTCATGCCAATCATTCAACATCAGTCAAGAGTGCACCTTATTTTCTGTCTTTGGCCACTACCAGAGCTGAGAAATCACACAGCATTTGAGAACAAGGAGATAAACAGCTGTTGACTCATGGTGTATATTAACACATGCTTTCCATGCTGTAGACAGGAAATGGGGATTGAACTAGCATCTGTAGTTCCCGTGGGAACACTGAAAAGTGGGAGCATCTGTGGGTCATTTGATGACTTCTAGAGAACAAAATGAACATGTCTCCATCAATATTCCTCCACAAATCCCTTAGCCAGCAGAATGGGGACTGTGCTGCTTCTTGGTATAGAAAATCTTAGCCAGTATTTGTCCCTGAACCAAGTCATCTGACTCATGGATCCCAGTACCAGGTAAGCCATCCTGGTGTTAAGCTGCCTGCCTAGTCATGCTTGGGCAAGCACTTCATCTTCATTAAACACTTGTTTCCAATGCCTCTTCAACAATGTGCATAGACCAAAGGGGAACTTAGGAAGGAGGTTACCTTGGCTTCAGCTGTTTCAGGACTTCTGAAGTCAGTTAGTGTTGGGTGAGTCAGGGATTGCTATGGCAACAGAAAAATACTTTTTCCAGCTTGTCTGCTCCATGTCAGGCTGGAGAGGGGCATTCCAAGATATGCGGCTTGGAGAGCAGATCCATCTCGTTTCCTTACTGTTAAAATTTTCTCATAGTCTAAGGAAACAGAAATCTTGAGAAGAAACTTATGGAGCTCTGTTGGGAATCACTTGGAAACAGAAGTGGCAAAAGTCCAAACGTTCCAAGATGCTGAGTTTACTGGTGAGTTGTTCTTGTCAGCTTGACACAAACTAGAGTCACCTGGAAACGGGGAACTTTAATTGGGAGTTTTCCTCCACTGCAAGGCCTGTGGCATGTCTATCGGTCATTTTCTTTTATTGCTAAGTGATGTAGGAGGTCCCAGCCTACCGTGGATGAAGCCATCTCTGGACAGGTGGCCTTGGGTTGTCTAAGAACACTGGTGAGCATGAGGTAATGAGCACCATTACTCCATGGATTCTTCCTAGTCTCCTACTTGAGTTCCTGCCATTCTTCCTTTAGTGATGGAATAAAAGTGTAAGAGAAACCCTTGCCTTCTCCCAGTTGCTTTTGATCAATGTTTGATCACTGCCATAGAAAGCAAACTAGAACATTGGACTTTGGGGAACACATGTTTCTGAGTTCATAGGAATAAAATAGTCAATGTGAATGGTTTGGCGTAGGGCAGTTCACACTGTTAAGACAGTACTCTGTTTGTCTTGGATATGTGCAATGGAGAAGATTAGGATAAGGTACTAAAGCACATTTTGAGTTCCCATCAGAATATGTCACCAGGAATCATGATTTCCTGATAGTCATGCAAAGAATGTCGCAAAATGCAGGTGAAGCTTAAAGGATTAGCGGGACTAATCTCTTCCACTCACTTGGTTTCATCTCCCATGGTGCATAAAAAAAAAGATGGGTCAGGTCTAAGAATCTGATCTGTTTTTAAAAATCTTTAAGAACATGTTGTATGGAAATGCAGAGCACTCAGCTATAGGAACAGCTGTCTCCAAGCATGTAACAAACTTAGGACAAATTCTTTTTTGCTAACTTTTGTGTTAAGCATACATGTGATTTATACATCCCATTAGACAACACGCAGACCGGAAGTCAGTGCCCACTTATTGAAGGACCATTGCTTCTCCTTCAGCTTCTATTCCTTGCTCATGCCAAGGTCAGCAGGTCCTTTCCAGAGTGGGCACCTGCCCACCCTTTGCGCACCTCTTTGTGCACACCTTTGAGGGATTGGTGCTTTGCAAAGCCAAGGCTTCTGTATGTCACTTTCCTCTTTGCTGTGACACAAATACCCAAAAAACATCCTAGAGAAGGCACTATAGGGCACTTTTGATCGAGGCAAGGAAATCATGGCCACAGACATGGAAGATTGCTCCTCGCATCCACAGTCAGAAAGCAGAGAGAGCTGCATGTTGGTCCTCATCTCATTTCCTTCAATTTATGTAGTAGGAAACCCAAGCCCATGAAATGTATTGCTTGCTTTCGGGGTGGAGCGTTCCTTCTCACCTCACTTAAGTGTTCCTGGAAACACGTTCACAGACACACCCAGATGAGTGTTTCCTCGGCGATTCTAAATCCATCCAAAATGACAAAGATGGGGGCAGATTCTGACAGGTTTCAATGAGCACATCCCTTGAAGGAGGGGCTGGCTGCTGCTGTCTCACCTCTCATCTTCATCCATCTGTTCTCTGGTTTGATACGCGACACCTTTCTTACTTCCCCCAGCCACTGGAAGCAGGCAGCCTAATCTGAGAGGTCCAGTGATTCCTCCAATCAACAGCAATCTACAGACTGCACACAACCAATCTGCTATCATCACCAACGCTGAGGATTCAATCGTGGGCAGCACGGATGAGAGCTTTGATCATTTTGGGGCTTTTTCTTGATCAATAAATAAAGTATTGTGAGGTGGTATGTGCTGCCAGAAATATAGCCAGGCTGGATGAGACAGGCTACTGGGGAATTCTATCTTTTAATACTTAGGGGAGGCCTCCATTGAGAGGGTATGTAATAAACCGTGGCTTTCTAAAGATAGGCTATCAAACTAAGAGGGCATCTGGGAAAACACCAAGGCAGAGGGAAGAGATGGAGCAAGGGAATGAGGCAGGAGGGAGCCTGGCTGACTCAGAAATATCTGGAGGCTTTGAGGAAAGGTCAGGTGACTTGGGGCAGGAAGTAGGAAAGACATCCTATGGATACAGACTACAGTGCATGGTCTGGGCTTTAACAGCAAGGGCTCCCAGCAAATGGGACATGGATTCTGCTAAGGTTACTTGGTAATACTGTGTGTATGGAACTTGGTTTTGCATTCTGCTATACCCTCATGCTTTGCCCTCACAGAGGTTTAGCAGTTAGTTGGCACTATTGGACACACCCACATTTCTCTTAAGCCTCAAATTTAGCAACTCCTCCCACACAGATCAGCTCTAGTACAGAAGAGGGCTACTTTGCCATTTTTCATATCTCAGAGGGCTGTGGCTGGCTGGGCATCATCTTGAAAGGGAACCTACTGTCTAAAATTGAGATCTCCTGCCCATCCCAACCCCAAACAAAAACAATGACAGCTCATGAAGCCTAGAGTCCACAGGCCAGCCCCCACACCACTTGGGAGGAAGACGTTCTTGAGAGGGTATGCTAGGACTCTCAGATGGGGTCTGTGCTCTGTTGCTTTTGTCTCCTTTCTGAGTCATAAGCACAGTGGAGACCCACAGACCCAGCCTGAAGTGTGGACTGTTTAAACTCCATGGCAAGCCATTCAATTTTTCACTGGATGGGGGAACTCTAAAACTCTTGATACTATGTGGATACTATGAACAGCCTAGTCCCACCCTCAGAGTGTTCAATACTGAGGAAGGTTCTCCTGAAAATCTCAGTGCCCTGCTTAGCTCTTCCACATCCAAGCAGACTTGAGAAATACCCCTTAGTTTATACAGCCACCCCAAGATGGACAGATTGGGGAGACTATGGATAGCAGGAAGATCAGTCTGGACATAGACTGTAAAGCTAGAAGTCACAAGAGATTCATCCTTGCCAGACTGTGGTGGCGCCCGCCTTTAATTCCAGCACTTGGGAGGCAGAGGCAGGTGGATTTCTGAGTTCAAGGCCAGCCTGGTCTA
>NW_022196913.1:46842026-46852378 GCF_008632895.1 Mastomys coucha | reverse complement strand
GAGAGAGAGAGAGAGAGAGAGAGAGAGAGAGAGAAAGAGAGAGAGAAAGATTCATCCTAGTACAGAAAAGGGGGGCTATACCTAGAGTGGTCTCAATGCTGATGGACAACTGCCCCCTCAGTCTCTCCAGAGTCGGAACCAGGATGAAATAAGAGTCTCCAGCCTTAGGGGATGACTTTTTCCTCCTGCAGCCGCCATTGTCAGAGTCTGCAGAGATACTACTCCAACATGCTTTTCTGTTTGGGACTTAAAAAGAAATGTTTTGCCTTTTTTTTTTTCCTGTAGAGAATTTACTATATTCTCCATTTACTCCATGTACCATTGATTTTACTTTATTTATAAAGTCAGTTTATAAGTTTTTATTCCTCTTCTTAGGTCTATTCAATTTTTCTTATACACTTTTTTCTTTATTGTATGCCTTTAAAAATCTTTTAGTGTATCCTAGTTTGAGTTCTGATTTAATAAAACACTCAAACTAAAAGCAGTTTGTGGGAGGGCAGGGAGTTTTGTTCTTTTCTTTTGGTTTGTTTTTGGCCTACACCTTCCAAGTCTTAGTCATTGATCCAGACAGGAACCTGAAGGCAGGAATCACTGGAGGAACATACCTGTTGGTTCATACTCTAGCTTACCCACAGGCTCTTGTCTAGCTAGTACCTCAGTTAGGGTTTCTATTGCTATGATAAACACCACGACCAAAATCAACCTGGACAGGAAAGGGTTCACAGCAGTAAATCTCAGTGCCCTACTTAGCCACCCCACATCCAAGCACAGCTCTCAGGTCACAGTATCACTGAGGGATGTCCTAGCAGGAACTCAGACCCAGTACCTGGAGGCAGGAGCTGATGATGAGGCCATGGAAGAATGCTGCTCACTGGCTTGCTCTCCATGGCTTGCTCAACCTGCTCTCTTATAGCACCCAGAACTACCAACCCAGGAGTGGCACTGGCCACAATGAGCTGGTTCTTGCCACCTCAAAAAAAAAAAAAAAAATGCTCCACAGTCTTGCCTATAGGCCAATCTGCTGGGAAGCATTTTCTCAATTAAGGGTCTCAATTCCCAAACAACCCTAGTGTTTATGTCAAGTTAACGTAAAATTCGTCAGCACTCTTAGCTCTCTTGCATTGCCCAGAACTACCTATGTAGGGATGGCGCTGCCTATCTGGCTCTCCTATTGGCCAATCTGATATAGGACACTCTCTAATTAACATTTTCCTCTCGGAGGACTTTAGACCCTGTGAAATTGGCAGTTAACTTTAATAGGTTCTCCCATCTTTCTAACATCAGTCCCTTGCCTTTGTGACACTTCTCCCTAACTAGATTCTTCTTTCGCTCCCTCCTTTCTTGTCTGTCCCAGGCTTTTTATTTTATTTTATTTTATTTTATTTTATTTTATTTTATTTTATTTTTAAGTTATTGAATGTATAAGCACTCTGCTGCACATACATCTGTGAGCCAGAAGAGGGCATCAGATCCTCTTACAGGTGGTTGTGAGCCATCATGTGGTTGCTGGGAATTGAACTCAGGACCTCTGGAAGGGCAGCCAGTGCTCTTAACCTCTGAGTCAGCTCTCCAGCTCCATTGCTTCCCCTTTTTTATTTCATTCAATTATCACTTTTACTCTGTAAGCAATTCTTAACTGCAGGGATTTTTTTTCCATTTTATTGTCTTTGGTTATTTAAGCCATAGTAATTGGCTTTATTTGATTTACAGTATGTTTCCCTATCTGGTTCTGCTTGCTGTTATTGCTGTAACATTGGTTTATTTTCTCCTTTATGAGTGATAATGGGGTGAGCCCTGACCCCTGCTCTGAAAGCATTGTTCACTAAAACACTCCCGAATAAATCAGAAGAAATATCCATCCCAAGAGATACACAAATCACATCACAGAGCAAACCCAGAATAAACAACACTTCAGAGGCTTGGTGAAGTGTGGTGGGTCTTCACTGAGGAGCTGTGTATGCCACTTGGCTCCAATCCCCTCGGTGCTCTCCCTGAGCTAGCCTCCTTCACGCCTCAGCACCATGACCACTGCTATCACCTTTAACCATGCTGACCACAATAACAGGAACAGCTTTCAAATTTTGCAACCTCCAGGTGATGGGCCCAATTGTTTATTAGGCTTTGGTGAATCAACAAAACAGTCTGTGGGGAAGAATAAATAAATGGCCTCTAACATCTCTGAGACACCTGAAGAAAGTTCCCCATCTTGGGCCATGTCAGCAGGTGACAAGCCTAGTGGAGATAGGGAAGGTTTGGAGTGGCCTAGAACACAGAGAATTAACTCCTCTGACACAAACTCTGGAGACTTCTTAGGTCTCAAGGGAGACAGTGAGATGGATGAAAATGTGGGCACAGACTTCCAAGTTAACATGGGGCAGATGGAAGGGAAGCCTGTGCCCACTGCTTCTTTGCCCAGCTCAGTGGTCCTGGCCCCAGTGTCATCCGGGAGACACCCTTCTGGTGACACACCCAGCCTGGTCTTGAGTTAGCTTCTTCTGTTGAACTCTGTCCTTCCGTCTATCTGTTTGTTTGCTTGTTTTTTTTTTTTCTTTCATGCTTGTGAAATGTGCAACATGAGCCTGACTATACTTTAAAAGAGAAACACTGAGAACAAAGTCGCTCACTCAAGTCAAATAGTTTTGACCATAGAAGGAAGTCTGTATCCAAAAATTGTGCCTACAACTCATTCCTTGGTGCAGCAGAACTGTCAACTCTCAGCTTAGCTATGATGAAGGTAAAATCCTTTGGTGATGTGAGGGTCATTGAAGGCCTTATTACAATGAAATCCAGTGTCTAAAAATTGTTCTTATTTTGGGCATGTCCCACAGTAAGAGCCAGATTTTAAGCTCTACTAAGTACAAAACAAACAAACAAAAAGACTTTATATATTTATGTTCATTTATGAAAATACTATTAGTGATGTATTATTTTGAAATATAATATGAAGTTAATATGTTTGGAGTTATTTAAAATTTATATTGAGAATGTATTTTCAGTATTGCTGTAGACAAGCATCTACATAGGACTGTTAAATTGATTGTTGTTTTATATCAAACAACTTTTATAATACTCATTTTATTTTATAAATTTTAAAGAATATGACAAAAAAGATATTGTAGGTATTGAAGGGGGTTCTCTGGGAGGAGTTGGGGTACAAAAGGGAAACAAGAATGTGATTTAATTCTATATGCTTAAAATATGTTTTTAAATGTTAACAAATTCAGATAAATTGAAATCATGTAACTTTTCTCATAATACAATAAAACTTAAAAAAATAAAAGAGAGACACTTAAAAGAGAAAGAAGGAAGGAAGAAAGAGGAAAGAGAAAAGAGGAGAGGAGGGAAGAGAAAGGAAAAGGAAAGAAACAAAATGAAAAGAAAAGAAAAGAAGAGAAGAGAAAAGAAAAGAAGATTATGATGAAGAAGGACATCAATACCCATCCAATTTCTATCCTGGATTTAAATTCAGGGAATGTAAATCCTTGACTGCTGAGTCTAAAGATACTGAAATGAATAAAGCACTATATGAAGAATGTAAACATTATTTACAAGATTATAGCTGGCAAGACGCCTCAATGGATGAAGATAACCTGCTGAGAGCTAAATAATAAAATAACACAAAAAGTAAACAAATATCCAATGACTTTTTACTCCAGTTTGGAGGAAAAAGTAGGGAGTTTGCTTAACCTATAGACACGCATAAGGGCCTTCTCAATATGACTATGCTGGCCCAGGAAAAAACAACCATCCACAAATGGGATCTCATGGGAACATTTTCATTTCTGTACATCAAAGGAAAGCATTGTGCCAATAAAAAGGCAGCACACAGAAGATGGGAAAATCTCTACCAGGTCTTCTAACAGGATATAAAACAAAACAAAACAAACCACCCCAAACCACTAAATGTCTTCAGACTCTTCACAGCTGGTTGTAAACTTATGCAAGCACAATGAGGATCAGTGTGGAGTTCCTTTAAAAACTGAAAATAGGCCTGCCATGTGACTCAGACATACCACTTCTGGGAATTTACTCAAAGGCCTCCAAGTTTGCATATCACAGAGACACCTTCACACTCATCTTAAATATACACAGCTTTAATTTACCAATTTAGCAATTAAGTAAGAACACTTATTTACTTATTGACAGAGAGTCTGCCAACAAGAGAAATACAGATACAACTTGATAAAAGTGTACATAGGTATTAAAGTTTCCCAAGGTGAAACTATAGCTCATCCGCATCATGAAAAAACAATTTCACTGACAACCAAAAGTGGGAATTAAGGTATTTTTCCCTATTATTGTCAGTATTTTTTAGATAAATCTGGAAAAGTACTGATAAAGATACCCAGAAGAATGAACCACTTTACTCTTTTTGTTGTTCATAATTATATAGGCTAATAGGACATAGAGTTCTATCAATAGTCTATCATCGTCAGAGGCCTTTGCTTTCAGAGTAAATGGAATTCAAAGTAACTGTTTTAGTTCATAAGGTGTTGTTGGAAAAATCAGTGCCATGCACTAACATATACCCAGAGCTTGAACAACAAACCCATTAAATGTTTATTTCCTATTCATAGAGATATGGACACAACAAGGAGATCCCAAATATAATATATTCCTGGTGATAAGTTACAAGAAAAATCTATGTGAATCATATAATGGTTGGAGCTGCCCAGCCTGTGTTTATGAGGATTCCTACTTTCTGTTTCAATTGAAGGTCAGAGAAGGGAGAGCTAAAGAATGCTTCTCCTCCATCTGCACTAAAATAGATGCAATTCTGACTCACATGGTCTCCCCTAAATCCAGAAGTTGAATCCAATTGAAACATACCACGTGGCATGTTCAAATCAATATTCATCCCAAGATGATTTCCACTTGAGGGGAAAAAAACAAATGACCCACACAGTATTCTTTGTTGTGCCTTCTGTTTATATGTGAACTAGTTTTGTTGTTGTTGTTGTTTGAGTTTTTTGTTGTTGTTTGCTTTGGGTTTGTGGGGGGGAGGTGTTAATGTGGCTTTGAGTCACCATCCTGAATATTTTCATTGTTCTAATGGAATTTGTTTTGGTCAATACTATTTACTACAAGTTGATTTCAGCAAAGGTCAACTTCTTGAGCCTGAGTTTAGGTTGGTTGGTAATTATGTCTCAAGATAAATAAGAAATGAGGTTATTTTACTTAAGAAGAGTTTATAGTGCCTTATGAGACACACTCAGAATATGAGTAATGCCTTACTAGGAAAGTTACCCATCAGAATAGTGACAATTCACACAAAACTTGAGCTCATACAATCTAAAGCCCTTTCTTTTAACTTGGAATCACCCAACCTATTTTAAATAAATACAATTCTTATCTAGAAGCTGACATTTGTAGAAGACCTGAAGGAGATAAATTAATCAAATAGGTATTAGAGAAAGACCTTCAAGAAAGGGACAGCGAGGGCCAATTTCCTGAAGCAGAGTATGTCTGGGATCCAGCAATGAAACTGAGGACAGTGTGGCTGCAGAGGAGGGAAGGAGTGGCAGAAACCAGAGATAGAGGACCAAGGGTTGTATGATAATAGGCATAGTATGATGCTTCAAGATTCTATCCTTTACTGTCTATGCAATGAAGAGACATTACTGGCTATTCAGATGTTAATATCCCTCAGAAAACTGAAAGCACTTTAGGTTCCCTATAGGGTTCAAGGATAGAATCTGGGCAGCTATAACAGTGATTTAGGTGAGGGATGATGGTGTGCAAACCAGAGTGGTCACAGCAGAGGAGGGAGGCATTGTCGAGTGCTGATGTACTTTAAACACAGGATTTCCTAAGGGATGGGAAAGCCAGATGAGCTGAAGGTTTTGGCTTTGAACAAATGGAAACACAAATTTATAATCAACTGCATTAAGGAAAACAAATTTCTATAAATATTGGATTTATAGAATAAACAGAATTTCGCTTATAACTGGATATGGTGGGATTGAAGAATCAAAAATCCAAGGTTATCTTCAACTACATATGAAATTCAAGGCTAATCTTTGCTACCTAGAAACCTTTTCTCACTTAAAACAAAAAGTACAAGATAGAAGGGAAAGTGGAAAAATAAATTTTAATCAGATATATGTTGAACTTTAGTTGCGAAGAGAAGTCCAGGAGGCAACTGACTGAATGAAGTTTGGAATGTATGTGGAATTGATCTGTATAGTTACCGTTGTTAGCATATGAATGACGTTTGAATCGATAGCTTTAGGGAAGAAGGGGTAGAGAAGGGATTCTAGTTTCATCTCTGCTCCTGTGACAAATATTCTAACAAAAAGGAACTTAGGGAAGAAAGGCTTTATGTGGCTCACAATCCCAAGTTTCAGCCTTTTATTCCAAGGAACTTAGAACAGGAACTTAAACTATCACATTCAATATCCACAGCAGAGAGAATAAACACTTGGATCCTTACTTGCTCTCTACTAACTCTTCCTCTTATATGGTTATGGATTCCCTATCTAGAGAGTGGTGCCACCCACAATGGACTCAGTCTTCCTCTGTAGATTACCAGTCAAGACAACTTCCCATGGACATGTTCACAGGCCAACCTAATCAAAAGAATTCCTCATTAAGACCCCCCTCCTAGTGATTTGAGGTTGTACCAAGTTGACAGATAAAACTAACCAACATAAATTCATTGATACTCCAGTATTCACCGACTCAGATCTAGGGAACTAGAGAGAAAGCTGGTGAGTTGGGGAGTAGAAAAAACAAGAGAAGCAAGTCTCTTACAAAAAAAAAAAAAAACCAACCAAACAAACAAAATTAATCATGGAGAAGGGAGCCAGCAACTGTGCCACCAACAGTTTGCCTGGGTCCTGTAACATAGGGCCATAATGGAGTATGATTCATTGGATCAAGCTACTTGAGATCAAGTTGCAATTTCAGTGAAGTTATGAGGTGCCAGCCTGGCTAGGGTTGCTTTAAGAGTAAAAATTGTAGAATAAAAGACAATAGAAGCAGATAACGTCATTGAGTATTCCTTCCAGGGGAAACAAAAACATCATAGTAGCAATAGGAAAATGGCTATTTTGGTGGATTTGGGTTTCTATAACAAAACTACCACAAACTAAGTGGTTTTTAAAACAACAAAATCATTATGTCTTATGGTTCTGAACCACTCTATACCCAAGATCAAGGCACTGACATGTGTAAGGACCATCTTCTTCTTGTAACTTCATGTGGAGAAAGGCATGAGAGGTCCCCTGGGCTCAGTTCATTTAAGAGAACCCTACCACCTTCCAAAAGATTCATCTTGTAATATCATCACTCTGGGAGCTAAACTTTTAACACACAAATGTAGGAGGGATATAAACAATTGCTCCATTTCAAGGGTTTAGGGTGAATTTTCAAATAGAGTAGTTTTGTATTCATGGCAAAACTTCAGTGATTCAATGGAGAAGGAAAACAGACTTTGTTTACTGAGAGGGTTGGCCATGGGCAAGAGTCTGAGGTGTCCAAACTTTATAGCTGGCATCTTAAAATCTCTTTCAGTTCACTTATTCACAATAATCCTGGAAGGTAGAAACTGTCTCTATAGATGAGGAAACTATGATGCATTAAAGCTTTATAACCTGTTGGGACACACACTATCTTTATGTCCGTCAACACTGTCACCAACGCCCACTCCCAACTGAATACCCACAGCCCAGTGCTACATCATTTGGACGGCTCATTTAAATGTGCTGCGCCTACCTCTGGAATTCTCTTTTCATCTGGCATTGAACTTTTATAGCCAATTATGCTTGTATTCTGAGCCAGGTAAATGATTTCTGCCAAAGGTGTGGAATGCCTTGTGCCTGAAGGGAAATTCATATTTCCATCTCATTCCTAGAGAGATAAGAGAAAGTTTCTTTCAGAGCCCCGGGTTCAAACACCAAGTGCATGCCTTCATAGGTACTTGTGTCGGACCCACTTCAAATCATATTTTCAGTGGTACATCAGAAAGAATTTCTAGGCTGCAGAGACAAATGGAAAAAAGAGCATTCCACAGTTTCTTTTTAAATTTTTATTTATTTACTTTGTGTGGTGAGATATGGCCACAAGTGATAGGGTCATATGTGTAGAGGTGAAGGGACAACTTGAAGGATTAGATTTTTTCATTTTTACCAAGGACTCCTAGGGATCACACTTGGGTCATGAGCTCTGCAGCAAATGCCTTAACCCACTGAGCTCTCTCACTGGCTCCTCAAACAGAGAGAGAGAGAGAGAGAGAGAGAGAGAGAGAGAGAGAGAGAGAGAGAGAGAGAGAGAGAGAGAGAAGAGAGAATGACACAATACTCTGATGCATATGGTGTATGGTGGGGATCAGGAAATTTTCTAAATAGTTATTTCAAATTCTGTCCCACATTGGGGCCTCCTAAATAACCAAGTAGCTACCTACCTATCCAGTGGTTTCCTTTTCAAGGACAGGACTTACATCAGTTACATCAGATTCTCACCCATCCTAAAAAAAACTAGTATTTTCAACTACTTCATGGCATGAAGACAGAGAGGGGAAGATTCTGGAAGCCTCTTTGTAATTGGCATTCATCATCTCCACCCTTCTGGTCCCCCAAAGATCTAGACTTTGTCTTTGTTCCGAGTGGGGTTTCTTTCAAATTTAATTGTAAGCATTTATGCAATCGTATTGGGTTACATAAAGACATTCTCATACAAGAATATCATGTCCATCATTACTTTCTCCCATTGAGTAGCCCTCTACATTAATCTCTCCTTTCCCTACCCAGATAGTTTGGCTTCTAATTTCAAGTCATATATGCATACATGATTTTATGTAACTATATAAAATATGGGAACTATGAATGAGAGAAAATATGAAGTATTTGTCTTTAATTTATTATGTTTATCTCCAGTTGCATCCCTTTCTCTGCAAATGGCATAACTTCACTCTTTTTTATAGCTAAAAAAAAGTTCCATTGTATCACATTTTCCCATCTGTTTCTCTGCTGACAGACACGTGTTAATCCTTTAACTTAGATCATGTGATTAATATGCAATAATTATCAGGTGCTAAATATCTCTGTGATACGTGGACTTTTAGTCCCATGGCTGAATACCCAGAAGTCGTTCACCTGTGTCTACCATGATCTACACTTTGATTTTTGAAGGATTCTCAAACTCATTTCCATAGTGAATAAACAGTTAGTTACCTTTCCCACCAGAACTAGGGAATGGGGGTTCCCTCTTGTTTAAATCCTCTGAAGTATTTATTATTAGTTTCATAAATAACTGGAATTCTGATCAGAGTGAGATGGAATACCAGTGTAGTTACAAATTTCATTTTTCTGACTGCTAATGATATTGAACATTATTTTCATGTTTATTTTCCACTTGCATTTCATCTTTTAAGAACTGTCTGCTTATTTATATTTATGTGTTTACAAATGCATGTGTGGTTAGTAAAAAAATGAAACCATAAATTTGAAAGAGAGCAAGGATGGATATATGGGAGGGCTTAGAGGGAGAAAGGGGAAGAGAGGAGATTGTATAACTATATTATAATCTCAAAGAAACAAGAAACTTTTTAGTGAACTGTCTGTTCATTTCATTAGCCCATTTATTAATTCAGTTATTTGACCTCTTGTTATTTAATTTTATGAGTTATTTGTATATTTTAAATACCAATGTTCTGTCAAATGTTTAGCTTGCAAGTCTTTTCTCCTGCTCCGTGGGCTGTTTCTTCTCTTGTTTAACGGCTTCCTTTGATGTTCAGAAGGTTTTTAATTTCATGACACCCCACTTGTCCATTGCTGACATTCTGTCCTGAGCAGCTGGATTCCTATGCATAAAGTCCTTTCCTGTTCTTATATCTTGAAGTGTTTTCACTACATTTTTTTTTAAATAATTTCAGAGCATCTTGGTCAGTATCAGATGGCTATAGCTGCACAGGATTGTAGCTGGCTCCTCTATTCTATTCCAGTCATCTGTGTTTCTGGTTTGTATCAGTGGCCTGCTGGTTTTGTAATTACGTCTATGTGTCACGTGAAATCAGATATAGTGATCTCCAACCTTATTCTTTTGACTCAGGAATGCTTTAGCTTCTGTGCTTCTATATGAATTTTGAGATGGCTTTTCTGTCTCTATGAAGGATGTTATTGGCACGTCGATTGAGTCTATAGTGTATCTATTTTCACAATGTTAGTCTTCCAATCCAGGAGCGAGGGAGTTGTAGAGCTCTGCTTGTAAGTTGGAAATGAAAGCAGCTTTGAAGATGCCTCCTCCACAAACCAACCTGTGCATTCAGGGCAAGTGCTGTAAGGTTTAGTATGCTTGGCTAAATGTTGCTGCCACCAGAACATTCTTTTGCTTCTCTTTTTTCTTTCTTTCTT
>NW_022196913.1:46712015-46842016 GCF_008632895.1 Mastomys coucha | reverse complement strand
TTGACAACATCTATGTTTGTTAGATAAAGATATTACTGTACATATTTTAGATTCAGATGTCCTTACGATTGTCTCTAAGACATTGTTATTTTACAACTTTTGTTATAGTATTCAAGGGACCTGACTTGTGTTATTTTCAACTTCTATGATATAAACATTATATATGAGTTAAACGTTTATTTCTTCATCCAGAGTTTTACTGCCAGCATTTAAGATCAGTGTTGTCTTGGTAAATAGAATTTTCTATATCTGTAAAGTTCAGCACATTCATCTGAGGTAAATTTAAAAAAAAAAACAACAGATTGCCTTTTCCAGGAAGTTAAATTTTTATTTCACTGTAATCTGGTGTGAAGGGTGAGTTGTTTGTCCAACAAACATAAGACCTGGTTATGATCACTGGACTTCAAAGAAGGAAAGCAGAAGGCAGAAGCAGTTTGGGCATGTTTGCACACCTTAAGCATAGTATAGGTTGTAGAGTTCAAGTGGAGGAATGTGAAATAAAATGGAAAATAGAAAAAGCAAAGTAATTGGGTGGTAGTGGTAGCACATGCTTTTAATCCCAGCACTTGGGAGGCAGAGGCAGTCATGTTTTCGTGAGATCGAGACCAGACTGATCTACAGAGCAAGTTCTCAGATAGCCAGGGCTACACAGAGAAACACTGGCTTAAAAAAAACCAAAACAGCAAAGTACCACAAAGAGTGTAGCATATCCACAACTCGGCAAAGATGTGGGTTTTTTTAAAGGTTATTTTTCCCATTAAGAAACAGCCCATCCCTTCTACTAACATAAATGTACCTCTCATTGCCATGGATCACCAAAGAACACTATGAGGTTGTTTTAGGCTTATGGCCTCATACGGTGGTATCAACTGAATTCTTCATATTAAAAACAATCTAACAAAATATTTAATGGTGTTTTGTTAAGATAACATGTTGGCTAAAGTTTTTTTTTGTAAGAACTAGTGTTCATACCATAAAACATTTGAGAAATAACAATTTGAAACAGATAAAATGATTAACATAAGCTTATCTGAATTTGGATACTAGATGGGAAGCTCAGTGGGTAGACCACTTGCCTAGCATTCATGAAGGCCTGGGCTTGATCTCCAGCACCACATAGAGTGGGCATGGAGTCATAAAACTGTATTACCAACTCAGAGTAGAAAGAGGAGGATCAGGAGTTCAAGGTCATCTTTGGCTACATAGTCACTTTGAGGCTAGGTCAGGATAGAGGCCCTTTCTCAAAAACAATCTACAAACAACAGCAACAAACTCCTCCAAAGTTATCTGACTTTTGCATGCATGTAATGATATCCAGGATGGATGATTATATCGTCATATGTAGGATGGAGGTATGTAAACGTGGGTGAACACATGTGTGCAGAGAAGTATGGAGACAGTTTCAATAAACGTATTTCTGTGTATGGAGCCTTCTTGACATATTGATTTATTTGAAAGTTTCTTAACTTTCATTTCAACTCATTGTATATACCTGTATATCTATCTGTTGTTTAAAGTGTTCCATGGTGGGCACTTATATAAATTGAGTTCTACCAACAAGATAAAAGCCCAAAATGCTTCAAATACTAAATAACTAAAAATCATATTTCCAGTCATCATTATTCAAAGTCTCTCTACTTCCATGTTCTTAAGAAACAAATAGTTCTTCATACCATAGGCCCTGAAACTATTGCCCTGGGGCTGAAACCAGCCCAGCATCCATTTTATTGTGATAACATGAGCACAAATGGACTTTATGTTGTTTGATTTCCTTTGTTTGTTCATTTTGCAATTGTTTTTTTTTTTTCAGTACTAGGCATGGAAGTAGGGCCCCTGTGTATTATTGGTAGGTGACTCCCTAGAGAAATAGAGCTTGACATTTTATTTGGGTCTGGATCTTATGAACTTTACCCGGCTGGTCTTAATCTCATTCTATCTCAAGCAGGCCTTCAAAGTGTAATTCTCCTAACTCAGCTGCCTAAGAAAGATTTTACCACCTCTTTATTTTTTATTATTTTGGCATTTGCATACATAATTCGTTTGGGTTTGATTTGATTGACTCTCCCTTGCCCATTTCTCTCCCTCATTTTCCTGTTCCCCTCTCCCTCTACTGTACAGTTTTGCCTCCAGGATTTCCCCCCTCACTAGAATATCTCATGTTGGATTGTCTTTGCCACAGGGTTCCTGAACTGTTTATTCCATGTCATGAACCCCTTTTTAGTTTGCTTGTTTTTATTCAAGATTGACTGCATCATTTTAACTATTTTATGCTTTGAGCTAAGCTAGTCAAACCTAAATCTTTTGGTTGCTCATAATATGGTGATAAATATAAATACAAATAGCCACACAGAGAGAAAACTACAGACAGGAACAGGTACGATTGCATAGCCATGAATCCAAAAAGGGCATTTCCATATTGGTAGAGAGTGTGAGGGGGTGACTATTGAAATTCCTAAATCAAAATAGAATCAACACCAAACAAAGAAGTAGACATTCTTTTCAGTGAGTAACACTTGGCCCCAAGCTATAGGTAGTAATACATGCACTTCATGAGAGATTATCTGTAACTTACTAAGAATGCTAAGATGTCTCCATTGATTCTTCCACTGAAATGACAGGAGAAAACACAGTGTAAATACTAACGACTAAATAAATGTTTAATCCTCAACTTGAATAACAATCAACTCTTCACACCTGTCACTCTGACAGAGTTGTCTATTTAAAGAAAAATTCCCCCAACAAACTGTCTGAGGAAAGGGAAGGGCATACCAATGCTTCAACAGCTCACAACAACACCATGTAGAATGAACACAGGAGAGAGGTTGATTAATACATCAGATACAAAGGTCTCCTGGAGAATGCCAGCATCACCAATAGGCAGAATCAGTGAAAGAAAAAATCTTAGAGGAAATGATACTCCTGGTAGGATTTTGCCATGGAAACTCTAAGGCCGGGTCCATTACATGCCACCATGTGTTATAACTTTAGGTTTGATCACACCCTGCTTGATCTATGTGTGCATGAATGAAGTCGCAAATCAATTGCAGGCCAGTCCTGCACACAGACGCTCATTCAAAGGATGTGTTTTAAAGACTCTGGGAAATGTGTTAAAAATATAGGGAACAGAGAGAAGACTGAGGTAGGTCCCTTCTCCTGGTAGCTCATAGAGTAATGTTCGGATAGTTATGCAAGCAAATAGCTTCAATCTTGTATTGAAGCATCTCAAGGAAGCAATGCAGACATATTGTATGGTTATGGAATCTGGGAGCAGAACCAGTTTAAGGGTGATCCTAGAACACATCACCTGAAGCAGCTCACTAGGTCTGAAGCTATGGTTGAGGGTCCTCGGGTGAACAAATGTGGGATGACATAGCAGTGCACTGGAAGGAGCTAATGTATGTACTTTTAGTGTAAGATGTTGGGAATGGCATGGGCCTGAGAAACTTGAAATATATGTGGTTTGGAAAAGGATGATAGGGTCAGTTGTGTATTTACTTGAACAATATGGCAGCTGAGTTCAAAGTGGTTTCTTTTGTGGGTAATACAAACCTGTCAGTCATGAACTGGTCACAATGAGGTAGATGGCAACATGTTGCAGAGTGTGCATTCAGTGTTTGCAGTGATATATATATTCCACCCTCCCATACATACATACATATTTGTGGATTCAACCTACTTTGGATGAAAATACCTGGGGAAATACATGATTTACCCATAGTCTAACATATATAGACTTCTTATATTGCCATCTTTCCCTGGATAATCTAATACACCAGCTCCCTCCATGTCAGTCACACCACACTAGGTATTGTAAGTCATCTATAGGTGATTTAAAGTAGACAGGAAGATGGCCATAGATGCTGAGCACATATTACGCTACTTAGTATATGTGACTTGATCATCTGGATTCTGAGGGATAGTTGTGTATCCTGTGTTCACTTTGTGGGCTCATAAGAGTATGTGCCTGAAATTAAGGGTAACATCTTATTTACAAGGGTACTGGGACAATATTTTATCCTGTAAAAGGACATTATTTATTCACAACACAATGGCATTCCAAATTAGACTGCGTTAACATTTAACAAAATAAGCATGGATGCCTGGATGCCTGTCTTCCAGTCATATGGCAGACAAGAGAGGACACATGCCTTCTGCTGGGGCCTCAGCTAGCAGGCAGAATTCCACAAAAGAGACTGACTATCTGACCTTAGAGGGGCATCTGAAATAAAGAATGGGAAAAAGGCAAATGGACTGAGAATCTGTCTTTTTGTTATTGTTGTTGCCGTTGTTGTTTTACTAAAAATCTAATCTCTGTTGTTTAACCATTAGGCAGCTACTCCTTATCTACTCAAAACCATGAGACAAGACAGACCCTCCTAGCCTGCTGAGGACTGTCAGTAGAGCCACAGGAAGACTGCAATAGATCTGAGAGCCAGTATGTAGCCTTGATGGCCCTAAGGCAGGGCTGCTCTGTATGAATCTGAGAGATGTAAGCTGACTTGCTATGATCTTCTCTGTAGGACCAGGAGCAGAGAAACTCCGAATAATCTCTGAATGATAATCCGAATGAATCCAGAGAGAACTTGAGAACGTGATGAGTGAAGTCTTCAACTCTATGGCGTCAGGATAAGCCCGTTGGGGTTTGTAAGGTAAAAGAGTCTCTCCAAGACCTTCCTTTAGGTTAAAGCAAAAGAGCAGACTTCCGTGCAGAGTAGCACTGTGCACACTGGAATCAGGACCACACAGAACAACACTAAGTTGGCCAACAGGTACCAAGACAACAGCATAACTTTTGAGGACTAGGAGTAATAAACAACTAGCATGAAAATACCAGGGTGTATAGCAGGCCCAGACATCAGAGAGTAAAAACTAAAGAAGCACCCAAGAAGGAGACAAGGTAAAGTGGACCAGGGTCATTAAAGAAGAGATTAGTGTCTTCGACAGATGGCTCCATCTTCACTGAGGAGAGAATGAAGCTGGAAGGAGAGAGGAGTGATCTGACAGGAAGAGAACAAGGGGCATAAGTCGTGGAGAATCATTGGATTTATCTATATGAACAAATGAGTGTAAAGTTGCATGACAAGAATAATCTTTTCAGTGAAGATGGCGTTGTCCGCAAGACTAAGGTCCGGTACCCACTGAGAGCATCCACAGAAATGGCACCTGCCTAGGAGGATAAGAATAGAGATTTGAGCATGTGCTTAGTGTGATCTAGAGTGCTGATTCTGGAGCCTCAAAGCACTCAAATCCATCCCTAGAGCCCCAGGAGCACCCAAATTCATCCCTAGAGCTCTGAGAGCACTCAAATCCAGTACTAGAGCCCCAGGAGCATTCAAATTCATCCGTAGAGCCCTGGGAGTACTCAAATCCATCCCTAGAGCCTTCTTAAAATGACAAGGAACACTTCACTTCCCAGGTATCAACTTCTTCATAGAAAATGTGCTGTGGAATGAAAGTCAAGGAAAATGACTAGGTTAACCCAAGCTATACGATTTAACCTGGGAAATCTCAAAAGGAACAGCTTTTATCATTAGGACCATGCTGAATTGGAACCATTTAAAAGAGGTTACAAGCATACTCATCAATATAAGTCAGGGTTCAAGGTCAGTTTATACCCAAGAACTCTGTTTGACTTCTCCCAGGTTTCAAGTGCAAATTCTGATGTAAGCAGCCCCTAACCTTTTAAGTAATCCATTGAGAAGACAGGGTACAATTTTTTCATCTCTAACCTGCAATTCTCTTAAACTCCTCATTACCTCTAGTCATGCAACTGAATTAAGAAGGAGAAAGAATCTCCAAGCACGGACAGCTACTAATGGGAATTATAATAGAACATGAGACCAGAAAGACAGCTTTGGTTATTATAAGAGTTCTAACATTTTCCAAATCTGTCAGCCTGACAATGCGGTGTTTCAATAAGGGTTGAGTCATGAATCCATTTCAATTAGTGCACAAAAGAGCAAAAATTGTACGTGACAGTAAACCACGGACTCTCTACTATGGCTAAATCTGCACAAAGAAAGAGCAGGGGATGAGTGCTGTCTTAGAAATGTAGAAAAGAACAGTAAAGTAATTGAAAGCAAGGTGTGGTGTGACAGTGATGGTGATAGTGTGTGTGTGTGTGTGTGTGTGTGTGTGAGAGAGAGAGAGAGAGAGAGAGAGAGAGAGAGCAGCAAAAAGGAAATGTTGAAGGAGAGAGAATCCTACAGATGTTCTATAGTATATTGTATTAATCTCTATTCCATCCTCTTTATTATTATTAATCATAGCATTGTGGTGGTAATAATTCTACCAATAACTTTATCTCTTTACATCTATAGCTCCTAGATTAATTGTCTCTTTCAATTGTATTGAAAATGCAAATGAAGAGCAGAAAATGACTTTGATCATTCACCTAGATCTGACATTGTGTCCTCTGCATACTAAGTCTGCATTATGCAGTAGAAAGTCATGAAGGTTTTGGTGGCTTGACACTCTGGCATAGAGGTGAGTACATATCAGGATGTAATTTGCATAGTGACAGAAGATATGGGATCACAAATGAGAAAGGTCTTAGAAATGATGACAGCTTAACAGCTTAACACCCAGAAGGAAAGAACAAATGCTATTGCAAAGAAGTATAAATTAATGGAAAAGATTGGGATTTAATGACATAAAATTTTGGATTCTCAAGATAGTGGAAGGTTAATAAACAAAAAGTAAATTTTAGAGAGTGTAAACACATGATGATGACCTAATATTACTGTCTATAATATATAAAATATGCTCTAAGTCAGTTTTGTTACTCTACAAAATCACTAGAATGGAGAGAGAGAAAGAGAAAGAGAGAGGAAGAGCTAAAGCAGAGATTGATCTGACGCATCCAGCTACTTTTTTTTTTTTTCTTTGGTTTTAGGAGACAGGGTTTCTCTGTGTAGCCCTAGCTGCTCTGGAACTCATTCTGTAGACCAGGCTGGCCTCGAACTCAGAAATCCACCTGCCTCTGCCTCCCAAGTACTGGGATTAAAGACATGTGCCACTACTGCCTGGCCATATATATTGTTTATAGGTAAAATTTATTTACAGATTTTCAGAATACCCATAGACAGAGGGATCTAAGATTATCTTACTTTGTTCAAATTATTAAACCAAAATACCATGAACCAGGAACCTTTTAAACTGATTGAAGTCCTGGAAGGTGAGATGTGTGAAATCAAAATGCCAGCAGATTAGATGCCAGGAGATAGCACCTTCCTCATAAAGAGGACATTCTTGCTATGCTGTCATTGGTGTAAGAGGTTAAGTGAGCTCTCTGTGGTGCCTTATAAAAAGGGGCCAATGAATTGGATGCAGACACTAGCACATAATCTAATTTACCACAGAGCCCACACCTCCTCGTATCAGTGCTGCACTGTACAGTAACAGAGATCCACGTGTGAGCTCATATTGCAATTGCTATACTGTGAGATCACTATAATACATATGCCAAACCCAATTCTTTATTGTGACATCATGGTACCAATGTGCTATCATAATGTCACTTTATGATATCCAAACTTCCAGTGTGCCATCACATTGTTACCTTGAAGTATCTAAAGTCTTTTTTTTATGACATAAATTTCCTGTGTGTTCACATAACTTTATTATGATGTCGTATTGCTTCATTATGATGTCACAAATCTCCATTGTGTCATCACAATGCTCTATTTTAATAGTACAAAGGTCCATTGAGTCATCTGAATGTTTCATTATGAAGTCACAATGATCCACTGACACATCGAAGGGCTTCACTGTGCTACTACCACAATTCTACATTGTGGCAACACAACATTCTTTCTGTCATCACAGTGCTCCGTTTTGTCATTATTCTGTATTTTGACATCACAACACTGATTCAATCATCACAGTGTTCTGTTGTGTCATCATAATGTTCCACTGTGTCTGCACAATCCTTCAATATATATTAAAATGTTCTATCCAGTGTGACTTCACAGTGCTTTGGTATGTCATCACAATACCTCAGTGTGACATCACAATATTTCAGCGTGTCATTGTCATCCTCCAGTGTGACTTCACAGTGCTTCAGTGTGTCATTACAACACTCCATGTCATCAGAATGTTCCACTATGACTTCTCAATGCTCTATTATGATCTCAAAATGTCCTACTGTGACTTGACAGTGCTCTGTTGTGATTTCAAAATGTTCCATTGGACTGTCTCAATGCTGCACTGTGATAGCAGTTTGATGAGCTGTGGCAACATAATATTAAATTGTGACATCACAGTGCTGTACTCTTCAGTTTTACTATCACAGCAATGCATTGTGACACTGCAATGGTATACTTGGCTATTACAATGCACTTTGGGAGCTAATGACTAGGGATATCAGTCACTCCCACTATACTATCATGTATTCATCCATCCATCTATCATCTATCTATCCAACTATCTATCTATCTATCTATCTATCTATCTATCTATCTATCTATCATCTATCCATCAATCCCCTTGCACAAATCACAAAAACCAAAGTGGAAGTAGTCTCCATGAACAATCCTAGTATATATCCTAGCATTTTCATTTTCTCAATCTCAAAAAATGGTTTTAACATTATATTCAAATTTAAAAATTCTTTATCCACCACTTAAGAAAATCTCTATTGTATTTTGAGAAGCCAGGGTTCTCTTGGTTTTCCTCTTATCTTTCTGGTCATTCTTTTCTGAATACTCTCAAAAAGTTGGAACCCTCTAGAGATAGGATGCTGGACCTCTTGTCTATCTAATCTATTTCAGGTCACCTCATTCAACTTCATGAACTTAAATACCATTGGTCATATGTTGAACTGCCTTTTTCCAAATAATACAGGAGCTGTAACTCTTAGTTGTTGTGAATGTAAATTTACTTGGAAATTGCTTATTGCTGTACCCACCTTGGGATTAAATATTTAGGGTAAGTTCTAACTTGGTATCATATTTCTGAATAGAGACAAAAATCTTTAGATGAGCAGGAAAAAAAGCAGAGTCAGAGATTGGCATGGTATGCCTTCTTTTTCCAATGACAAAATATCAAGGAATAGAACGAGAAGCATGAAGCAATTTTTTTTTTTTTGTTACTTGAAAACATACCTGATGACAAACCTTGACTTCTAACTTAAGCTTCTGTGTGATAACCTGGTGTGATAGCATGCTCTGTTTGTTTGTTTGCTTGCTTGCTTGCTTGCTTTACTCCATATAGTTTAGGGAATGTTGATACTACAGCCTGTGTTAACTAGTACACCAGCCATACATACTATTAATTCCCATAGAAATTTCCAACTCTGACCAAACTTGACTTACCCACTGCATATCTGACTGCTCACTTATCTTTAAATGTACAAAAGATACCTCAAAACAGAAAATGTGGTTTTCATACTATAACCCAATTTCTGTTTTATTTACTTTGATAAATAGCCCACAATTTGTTCAGGTTGCTGTGGTAGAAACTTAGGTGTCGCTATGGATTCCTTTCCTTTATCCTATGTCAACCACAAACATAAGAAAGACTTGTCAGATTTACTTCTAAAAAAGATTCCAGACTTGCCCTTCCTTTCCACTGGGATTGGCCTCACTCCATTGGGAATCATCAGCACTGGCCTATCTGGACTCCAGTTTTACCTGGTGCTCCAGATGGTGCTGCAACCCACAAGCAATGGTCCTGAACAACAAGCAGTCCCGAAGAAGTCAGTTTCTTGCTTACACCCTCCAGACGACCTTGCTAACCTTCTCTTTAAGATTCTACTTGTCTTGACTCCTCTGAACATCTCTGCTATCATCTTACACTCTTGTCTGACATGACCTATCCAGTAACACTTACTGTCTTTCTATTCTACAGAACTCAAAGCTTACCCTGTCTCAAAGCCTGTGCCCTGCACTCTTCCTCTGCCTGGATCAATTTACCAAGATTATTTTATGTTTGACTCTCCCTTCCTTGTTACTCATATTTCACTAAAAATTCCCCCCATCTTAGTCAGTAAAGTACTTGATTTGTAAACATGAGAACTTGCGTTGGCTCCTGGTATCAACATTTAAGAAATAGCCAGGAGCAATGGTAGAGTTCTAGAATCCCATTACAGAAGAGGTGGGGACATGTGGATCCACAAGACCAACTGTTCAAACAAAATAACCTACTTGACAAGTTCTAGGCCAATGAGAGACCTTATCTCAATTTATAAAAAAGTAATGGTACCGTACATATGTTCACACACATGTGCAAACATATATACATGTGCACACATGTATATGTATGTATATATGTATGTATACAAAAGTCACCTATTGAATACTCAAAAAATCATAGGTCATTGGCTCTGCTCTACATGTTCTGACACTTCCCCTGTCTTCTCCCGTTGTATTTTATGTTTCATGAGATTTAGGTTTCATTGTCCTATTCATTACTGTATTCACAGATCTTACAAGAGTGTCTGAGCTTAAGATTTGATAAGTAGCTTTTGTGTGCATAGATTATGGAAGCTGCTGTAACTCTTCATTTCCCAGAGGAACAGCAGTAGACAAGTGGCTGAACTGTACAAGCTGTGAAGCAATATGGCTATAGTGTTTTCCTTTGTAATTTAGTGCTTCCTTCAAAGAGACTTTTACCCCTATATCTATCTGTTGATTCATTTCTTTATTCTAAACCACAATTTGAAGGAGATAACCAAAAAGTTAACTGTCTATTCAATAAGCCCATTGATTAATCATTCCTCATGAACGTCCTACTGTATGCCAAGGAATAAAAAGCCAAATTACTGTAGGTCCCCAATGGCAGAATTTCAGCTCAAAACATAAAACTGTAGCATAAAATTAAGTAATGTTTAGAGGGCTGCAATGCAATGCTTCCAGAGCAAAAAAAAAAAAAATAGTATGGTAAGTGATATAATGGTGGTTAATAAAACCTGTCCACAACATTTCACACAAGATAGATTCCAATGGCTGTTACTGCTTAGAAAGTGGGCAGCTTGGCCAACCACTTCAGTAATTGAGGTATTTTAAATAGAGCTGGGTGCTTACTATATTCCAGGCATGATGTTTCTTGCTGGCATACCCTATGATATAGACACTATATTAATCTCCTTGGGTTGCTGTAATGAATGAGACCAAAACTTGGTGGCTTAAAACAAAAAAGAAACTTGCTGAACCAATTTTTTCAGGATACATTTTATGGACTGAAAATCAAAACAAAACAAAACAAAAAGATCTATGCCATAGTTCAGAACCATTACCATTTTTACATAGCAAAGACTTTATTTATATGATTAAAATAACATGTCAAAAATCCATTGCCTCAATGCTATGTCAATACTTTTCTTGCTTCTTTGGTATTCGGTGACTGCAGCCTACCTTGTCTTTAGCTTCATCAGTTCAATTTCTGCCCCTGTGACCATTTGTCTTCTCTTTCTCATATGTCTGTAATCTCCTCCCACCTCTCTGCTGAAAGTGGCTTACTTTATTTAGGAGCCATAAGAACAATTTTCCCATCTTAAGAACTTAAACTTCCATCTATACTGTCTTCATTATAGGAGAAAATATTCTGGGTTAACAGATGTGCCATTTTGGGCTATCATTTATTCAATTTATCACAGATATCAATAATTATATCCATTTAACCTAGTAACAAGTTGTTTTAGGCCACTACTCTGTATAGTCATAGTTATAAACACAACTTTCTATTTTCTTTATTATTTGCTTAACATCACACCCCTGACAAACTCATTTTCTGAGAACAGGAGCACATTTGTCTGCCTGTGTGTCCAAATAATCCAAATTCTACTTTCATATTTTGTGACATGTAATAGATGCTCAACAAATATTTACTGAATATAAAACAGGCTTATAGTTGAAGAAGGGGATAAGGTGATTTGCTCAAGTTCAGAACTAGTAAGCTGCTCAGCAAGACCCTGAACCCACAATTCACCAGTTCCATTCACCCTCCTTGGCAGGAGTCTGGAAATGTTCATGGCACATCTTTTCAGTTCTATGATTGTGATTCTCAAATATTACAATTTTCCTTGTAAAATGTTTCTTCCATCCTTATATTTAAGATAAATGTTTTCATACAATGATGAAGGATAGTATCACACCCAGTGATGAGAAGCTGGGTTAATGGGAGCTTTGACTGGGATGTTGTTAACCTGCGCAAAATCCTATAAAAATCCATTTTTACACTTTGTGACTCATCGATTCCTGAGGCCACAGGAACATGCCTAAAAACAGCTGCAAATCTAAGCTAACCCTTGACTTCTGTTCTCACAGCTGTTCTTTTGATGTTTATTCTCAGAATCTGTAAAATCAAGCCATTCTCCCAACGGAACTGTAATATATTTTTGAAATCCACTCTTTCTAAAGTTCCACGGGTATTAAAAGACAGCTGGCACATTGAACCAACCCAGCAATTGTGGAGTGAGGACCATGTTTGATGAGAAGAAAACTCACCATTTCCTCCTGTCAAGCCTCAGATCAGCAATAGGGTTTTGGCTCTTTTGTGTGCTGCTAGGGCAGCAGTCAGGAGTGTGGAAGGGCATTTGTCACGTACATTGTTGCCTGTAAGGGTGAAGTGCCAACAGAAGGATTAGGACTTTCTAAAGAATAGAAAATGCCCCTGAAGGAATTTCCAAATCCTGATTCCAGGGTGTCCCTCCTCTAACATCCTCATAGGACTCAAACTACTAAGGAAGTCGCTTTCTCCTTTCACATTATGGTATAATTAAAGATAGCTGAAATAAAATATGTTCACATCTATAGTTATATAAAATACATTCATATTAAAGCCATAGTGATTAAAAAAATCTAGGAAACTGTGATTTGAGGCTAATTAGACAAAGAGAAGTTCTGGAGGATTAACCAAACTAAGGAAGGTCAAGCAAGGACCTGAAGGGGCTTTTACAAAAGACAGAAACTGTTATAATTGGAAGAGAGGAAATGAGCCTTTAGTGTAAAAAGGCAAAGCCCTAAGTCATTCTTGCTCTTCTAAGACTGAAAATAGTTCTCTCTCTCTCTTTTTAAGCAAGAAAGGCAAGCTCTTGATTGACAGGCTCTAGCAACTATATGAACATGGTTCCAGAAAGCAGGAAGAAAGTCCAGGATAGCCATTGATAATGAAACAATTTGATCAGCCTCCTTTGGTTCCACAACTCTGTCCTTCATCATTGTCAATGGAGATAAAGAAGAGGGTGGATGGACTCAAATAACATTTAAGAAACATTTCAATGGAACATAGCAATAGGTCAAATATGGAAATGAACACAAATCATGGTAGCTCCCTGGCTCACATCCTCACATCAGGTGAAATTACCATATCTTAGGATGGAAAAATTGGAGATGATAGCATGATAGTATTTATACAGGAATTAAGGACATACAGTTTTAAAAGTGAGATGACCTTCATACATCTGATACACAAACAGAACTTGAGTGACATGTCTGACCTAGAAATAGAAGTTAAAATTTACCAACACTCAAGAAGTATTTCTGTGTGAGGAAAAAAGGTGAGGTAGCTAGGGAAAGACCTTGCTCATAGTCCCGAGAAACTTGACGTGGAGGAGAGAAAGTTTGCCAAGGCTAGATCAATTTCCAGAGAAGAGCATCAGAAAAATAGGGATTTTTTTAGACAATCTCTCTTGAGATTGAATCCTAGCTGTACCACTGACACCCTTGTACACTTCAGAAAATTACAAACATTGCTAAATTCAATGCCAGTTTTGAATTTGGAAAAAAAATTTAAATTGTATATATATTCTCAAGTCTTGAAATGAGCCCCTAATAGTTTCCTCAGGTATTGAATAAACAAAGAACAAATTTTTCTTTTAATTTAATTAAAATAACATTTCTAGTAGAAAATTACATTGGTTAAGTTTTCTAGTATTTTTCTAGTCACAAAGAATATAGTTAAGTTATCTACTTTTTAAATACAGTGAAATTTTATGAAAATGATCAGTATATACATAATGCACTGTACATTTTAATTAAACACAATTAAATCTATAAATTAAAAATTGAGCACAAAAAGTAGCATTTCTTAGAGGCTAAAGTAGCAAACTGATGAATGATAAATATCAGCCTTTATATCTACTGGTTTTGTGTAATTGTCCCAAGAAGATTTTCTCCTATTTATTAAGGGTTCTTTTTCTAGGTGTCTTCTGGACAGAGTTGTGCAATAAGCAGAAAAATCAAACCAAAGGTCAATCTGTCTGTTCATTCTTAAGAATTTCCTTCCTTTTCCAATACATGAGGAATGTAACTCACATAATCATGAATCTCAAGTTGGTTTGGAAAAGGCCAATCAGTTTCTACACAAGGTGAGAAATATGATGAATTTCCTTGTTATAGGAAAAACTCATCTAATTATATTGTCTTATATTATTTAGAATAAAGGATATTAATGAAGCTATCTTAGTTTCTAGATATGTTCCCCAGAACTATAAAAATATATATTCTATTTCAAAAGTAAATTTGGGATCCAAAAATAAATGTAAGAGTCTATTGCTTAGTTTTGAACAATTCCTAACTTCATCCATGTTTTTGAATCTCAGTTATTATTAAATGTTAATAAGCTCATAAAGAATTCTTTTTTAAAATCACTGTTGCTTTTATGTCTATACATGCCACTTTGATTTATTATTAATGTCTGTTGTTATCAACAGTAATATAAATTGCCAGAGATGGGTAATACATATTATTTTTTATACATAAATCTTGACAATCACAATCATTCTCACTATGTACCAGAATGATTTACAAATCCCACTAGAGAAAAACACTTTATCCTCAGAGAGATAACATTTACTTTTAATGTTAATGAAATTCATATATGTTATTTTGAGTAAATATAAATTGCTCCCACATACCTTCATGGGGCCATAACATAGATTTAGTGATCCACTAAGACTTCTTGGACTTTTTAGTTATTTATCAATTTCTTTTAAAGAGTTATAAAAAATAACTTTCATCTTTTCTCTGAGGAGCAAATAGCATGCGTTCTTAAGGTTTGGGTTTATTTTTCTGTAGAGACAGTTATTTCCCATTGAGAAAATTGTACATTTGTCTGGGAGCAGTTAAAATGATGTATTATCCCCAAGATCTGCAAAATGAACTGTTTAATCTCCAGTTATTTTCTTGGGTAAAAATAGCTGATTTTGCATTAGAAAGAATTATATCTACAGGAACAATAAATGGGGTAAAATAAACAATTGCAAAGCAGGTATAAAGGAGCAACTTTCTTCAGAAAGATTATGTTCTAAGCCAGTGAAGTACATCAGGATTTGAAAATCTCATCCTCAACTGAATGCTTGGCACTCACAAGTGACTCCATTCTCTAAGAGTATGAAGCCAGGGTGAAGAGGTATAAGGAAATTATATCAGGTAGCCAGGTGGCCACACAGCTTCTGCAGACTGAGAATTTGAAGGCAAACCCTCTACTCTGTTGTTGGATTGTATTGAATACATTAAGCTCATTTTATAGAGGCAGCATACCTTGCAGCTCCTCCTAGATACTAATTTTGACTCATTTATAGAATTGCAGTTTCCACATGCAAGACAATTTTGATACCTGCCTTTTCATCTCCTCAATGTACATAAAGCCTGGAGGTGACGACTAGGTACTGCATTGCTTGACTTACTTCAAATCTCCCACCTGTTCTTACTGAATGGTACCCAGAGTCCTGAGAATGAGATGCTTCTATAGTGAGGGGGTTGAAAACTGAGAGGCCCAACTTATGGTAAGAGCATTATGTCACAAATGCATTGCGTGTATTGCATGCACCTTAGCAAGTATCAGAGCACAGCAATGCTGTGCTCTATGGACTGCTTTTTCCCTTCTTTGTTGAGCATTGGTATGACTGGGAGTCACCATGACTGCAGCATGGGTCATTGGAGATAATTATATAGCATGACATTACCCTGGGAGAAAGCCAAGTGTGGTTTCTACTGAATTACATAGCTTTTTGAACCATCATAAAGTAACAAATGTTCATTAAGTCAGAACATGGAAGCCCATACTCAATGTCTTTGGAAAATCAGGCACTGCTATTGCAAGTGCATCAATGGGCTGAGTAAACCAGAACTAGGGAGAAATAGTATAGCTCTATGCTTCTTTGAATACAGCCTAAAACTTGTTTGAGTAAAAGTCACTGAGTGTCAATAATCCTGGCCTTGTTGAGTATCGTAATGGAATTCTATGTCCAAATCACGTCAGAGTCTCTTAAATATTCATCCTACACTAAGCTTGTCAGTTCCATGTAACAAAATAAAATTTAAGTCCTTTCCCAAGGTGCCCTTTCCTGGCAAATCAGGAAAGACGCTTATTTATCTTAGTCTAGATTGACATCTACAAGCCAAAGCCAATTGCCTTTGAATATTATCTAAAGTGATTCTGAATAAAAGCTCATGGTTTCGGAGCCAGATATGATGGCACATGCCTAAAATCTCAGCACCAGGGAAGCAGAGGCAGGATAGTAAATTCTAGGACAGTCTAGGTTAAACAATAAAATCCTGTCTCAAATTAAGAGGTAGTTATTAAATAAGGCTATGATATTACTATGCATTTGCAAATGATAGAAATTAAATAAGCAACTTCCTTTTTATTTTATTTTATTTCAAGACAGCTCTCATCCTGTAGCTCAGGCTGACCTACAACTCACTTCAATCCTCCTGCTTCAGCCTTATAAATACTGAGAGTCCAGGCATGAACCATCACTCTGTGTGTGTGTGTGTGTGTGAAAAAGAGAGAGAGAGCATATTTCTAATAAACTAGCTGACAGCGATTCCACTAAAATCCATCTGTCTATACATCAATCTTAAGTATTGATCTCAAAATTCAGCACAAAAAATCCACCTTGGAAAATCATTTTGCAGAGATATTGTCTGTGCATACTTTGGGAGATACAATGTATTTTTCTAAATCTATAAGACAATTACAATGAACAGTATCACACCCTTAAAATATAAAGACTACCTAAGAATCAGATGCTGAGCTGGCAATTGTGATATTGGGCCTTTCTGACTTAACGTGCAGTCTGTCAGCATTGCCTCCCCAAGTCTGTTGTCTGGAGACTCAAACACACTGTTCTGAACAAACAGGAAACTCGTAAGAGCATCCTCTATAGCATGCCTCGATAATATCAGTAGTCAGTGTGCTGGGTACATGCCTCTTGGTCACATACACTCCTACACAAGAAGGCAATAAAGGCAGGAATCTGTGTTTACTCTTCAATAACAAAGCGGAACACACAAAGGATGAAAAATGAAGATAATCTTGACTGCCGACTGTGTGCTAAAGGGGAGAAAATAGCCAGTTATTAGTACAGTCATGACTCTCCAGGTCTCAAGAGGCCTGGACAATTTGTCAAGGGTGGTATGCTCACTGCATCACCTTTTCTCCCATGCTGTGTGATCCCAGTCTCACCTCTAAAGCAGAAGGATCTGGGATAACAGACTCCTTAAGAGCTATATCCTATTCTTGTTTTTTCTCTTATAAGAGAAAGGAGTAATTAATCACTGATGACACTCACACATGTGTATAACAAGGAAGATCCAAGCAAGAAGGAAACAACATCACTGTTACTCACCTATGAGTTACTAGCATGATTTCAGGTTAGGCTATGCTACCCATTGCTGTAAGTGAAAAGTGTCTGCTCTTCTGCCTAAGTTGAAGCTGGAATCGAGAAATATCAACAAGTCAGACATGAAACCTAAGGTTGGTCCTTCAGAGTCAGTCGTCAACCATAATTTAGGTGTGCACAATATTATCCTTTATGTATAATGATGCATACACTTAACCCCAGCTCCTTTTTTTTAGCACATTTTTGCTGTTGACAATTTCATCTATTACTATAATAAGTTTAGTCATTTTCCCATAGACCCCTCCAATTCCTCTCTCTAATTTCCTTTCTCTCCTGCTGGAACCCCTCTTCTCCAAGTTCCCCCACTATTATGGTTTTTATTGTCAAAACTCAACTCTTAAATGAAGATAAGTAGTTAAGATTTGGGGCTGCAAATTACCACCAAAATAAATATATCCTAGCACTTGGGAGGCTGGAGCAGGCAGATCATAAGTTCAATGCCAGCTTGGACTAAAAAAAGATCTGCATAAAACCAAACTAAAACAACCAAGCAACAACAACAACAAAAAACATACAATACAAAATAATACAATTAAAAAAACATACATACACACAGAGGAAAAACTACCCAAAGCCCTGATCCCTTTTCCCATAATATAGATCTATGGGATTTAGCTTCTAAGACTTCCATCACAAAGTGTTATTTAGTGGTTGTTCCAAAGCAAAATAAGTCTATCTCATACACAGTTCTAAAGTTTCTCTATGACAGATATGGGATGACCTACCCAGTCTCAAATTTCTAGCAGTTGTCAGGCATCCTTCACTCTGGCTCTTAGATGCACTGCTTGAACCTCAGCTTCCATCTCACATGGCCTTTCTCGTCTGTGTATTTATGAGCAAATTCCTCTCTTCATGTAACAGTGTTGGTCACTGGGTAAGAGCCTATCTTAATCCAATATAACCTTCTCTTTAATTACATCTTCAAACATTTTTTCCTAACAAAGCCACAGTTATAGATCCTAGGGTTTAGGACCTCAATATATCTTTTAAGGAGAAACAATCCATTATATATATTTTAAAAAATTACATAAAACATAATGACTCACAAAACCAGAAGTAGCAGTGTTGGTAGAATCCTTGGCTGATAAGTGACTGAAAAAATGGGAAGGAGGGTACAAGGCACTTGGCCATAACTTGCCAAGTCATAGGGTATTTGTATATCAGGACCATGGACAGTAGCTCATCTTCCCTCCATTGCTTCAATTGCCTCACCCCTTCACTGGCTGTATGTATGTGTAGGAAGGGAAATACTTTGCAGGGACCAAGCTTCTCAAACAATTGCCACATTCTTCCTCTATGGCTGCTGAGCTTAGACCATATCAATCAATTACCTTACCAAAACTTTGTCTGGTCTGATGTGTGTGAAGATATACTCTATGAAGATTATAGAAGTAGAAAGTCTGCTGGATTAAAAAGATGATTGTTAATTTCCTTGGGAAAGAAAAGTAGGGTTCTATCCTCATTGAAAAGTCCCATTAAGCCAGGTCTAATGACTCAATATATAGTGAAAGACATGAACTTCATTAGCGTTTGCTCCAAAAAGTTAAAGAAGTTCCATTTCAAGGTAGTGCAGGACATAAACTGTCCAACACTGATGATCCTCTTCCTGAGTGGAGGCATATTAAAGTAACATGTAAAAAAAAAAAACACATGTAGATTAGTTATAGTACATGTGAAAGCCAGAAGAGAAGGCTGAAAATGAACAGTGGAAAGGCAGTGAGCAGGGTGTCCACATTTAATGGACAGGTAATGGATGCCATATGCATCCTTCATAAAGTATAATGGTTGAACATCTAGACATGTAGAGGGGTTTTAGGAAAAGGAGTGATATGCTTAACTTTAAATTCTACTCAGATAACCTGCTGATTGAGGAAAAAGATGATTGGAGGTTGTGAAGATGAGAAGTAGACAGAATTTTAACTGGAGTTGTGATAGTGAAAATGAGAAGCAGGTCTTGATTTAAAAAAAAAAAATAGAGAGCATCAGCAAGTGCAAGTTACTGTCTGTGCAGAAGACTCTGCATTACAGGCTGGGTGAAGCAGCAAAAGGATTGATCTGAGGAGATGGCAAATGACTGGTTTGGTCTCTGTTGTTTAAAATCTGACCTTTGGAATTCAAAAATCTGTACTTTTCAAGTTCTTGTATAAAAGTGGCCCCATCTCCTGAATATGCTGATGTCACTACTTCACAAGCTTCTCTTACTCTTGAGTCTAAATATCCATCAATATTGAGATTTCATATTCAATCCGACAGTGCTTAGGGCCTGAGAGATAATAGCTCTAATAAATCTGGTGTCACCTCAAATCCTCAGCTACTTTAGATACAGGGATTGGACCATTTGTTTAATGCCTGATTGTAGATTCTTACTGATTTCGAATACAGAGAAACTCTGGTGTATCTACATCAAAGACTTTCTCCTTGAGGCTTTAGACAAAGAGAAAGGCTGAAGGAACTGGATTTTCTTAGTTGTCCAGCATTTAAAGATCACCCCTTTCTTTGTGCATGTTGCAACTTGTCAACTTGTTTTTGGTTGCTTCTGAATGTCAGAGATTGACATGCCTGGAAGATTAAGGCAAAGGCTGATTCCTTGCTGAGAAGTAGTTAACAGTCTAAAACAACAACTACCCATTATGGGATTTAGGTGTGACAGTCCCATGTTGTCCTGGAAGTCAGAACCCAGGAAGCAAATACCTAAAACCCAACTCAAAGGTTGCTATGCTAAGAGACTGTAGAGATAGAGAATAGGCTCCTGAGAATCTCCCAGTCTCACCTTTCTTCCCACCAGGAACTGGTAAAGGCTGATGGGAATCAATAAATCTATATCAGTAAGTCTACATAACTTCTGGATCATCTCCAATTCTATATAGTAAAAACATAGAAGATAGAAATGAATTGGCATACAATTTCACAATTAAAACCTCATAAAAACCATTTAGTTCCCATTGCTTTATTTTACAAGTGTGGAGAGAGAACCAGAGAACCAATCTCATGTTCAAGATAGCTGCAATGTTTGAACAAGAATCTTCCTTCTTTAATTTAAAAAGCAGAACTATCATCACTCTTGCATTACTTCCTATATCTTTCATGCTTGGATTTTGATGCTGGGTAATACCTGATCCTGATGAGAAGGATCTCACCAGTTTATTATGGGTTTTATTGAACAAGTTTGCCATTAGACAGTTCCATACATGTATAGAACATAGTCATTCATTCTTACCTCCACCCTTGCCTTTTTCTCTCTTAGCTCTTTTTCTCTTCTTCTCATTACAGGTCTTTCCCCCACCTTTGCTCCTTTTTGTTTTGTTTTATGACTCTCTGATTTAATGAGCACAATGTGTGGCCATAGGGTTAGAGCCTTGTAGGTTCACACCACTTGATTCAGAACTGAAGGTGATTGCCACTGGAATCTGGAACTGATTCCTTTGTCACTGAAATGACTACTTCAGTGGGAAGGGGTAATGTCCCATGAACCCCTCCCATATCTATGATTACTTGTTGAGATACCCAGTCTATTACAGGCCAAGTACAGGCAACCACAACTGCTATGAGACCATACTTGCAAAGGCAGTACCAGATCCTGAAGACAGCATCTCACATCGCTTCTTCCTGTCTCTACTTCTTATATTCATTCTTCATTCTCTTCCACAATGCTCTCTGAGCCTTCTCATCTAATTATTTTAACCAACCACAATGCTTGGCCAAATGTGGGTTCTTTACACTGAATTTTTTGTTTAGGAAAGCCATTGGTATTGACTAAGTTCTTTTTGATAACTTTTAAAGATAAACAGTTATACTCATTAACATTTTAAATCCTTTCCTCCTTAAATGCTTGATGTGTATACTTAAGTCTTATTTCATATTTTTATGCCTTTTGTTGGATCTATAACCTCATTATCCATGAGATATATATTTCTATGAAACATCTATGCAGAACTACTTTTAGCTCTAGTATTTGTACCAGTATTTTTATTCTCCATATACACATGATAAACAAATTCTCAAGGAGTTTAATTGGCTTGTCTATGTGACCATGACACTCAAGTTCTCATATGTTTTCCTCTGAAAATTTACTTTGTTACTCTGTGAAACGATTCTTTTTTTCCAGATGTATTAATTATAATTTTGTAGCTATTAAAAGGTGGTTTTAGAATTGACTAAGAGATACAAGGATTGCTGGGCAGTAGTGGCACATGCCTTTAATCCCAGCACTTGGGAGGCAGAGGCAGGTGGATTTCTGAGTTTGAGGCCAGCCTGGTTTATAGAGTGAGTTCCAGGACAGCCAGGACTACACAGAGAAACACTGTCTTGAGAAACAAAAACAAAAACAAACAAAACAAAACAAAAACAAAACCCAAAGAGATACAAGTATGATTGTATTCAATTCTATGCTTTTCAATATACTTATGGGAGCCTTTAAAATAAATTTACTATCTATTTTCTTTGCTCTGAATTCTTGCTAATTGACCCACCTACCTGCTCAGTTAATTGAAGCTTGTATTGTCTATTTAAACCTACCACCTGCAGTGCTATGGGCTACATTGTGGCATGTACCTCAGATGTTTGCAAGTCTCAATCCCCCAATTCCTTGAGGTCTTTACAGTGAGCTCAAATCCTACAAGATCAGTGCCTAAATTAGATGAAATTTGTACAGAAACATGCACTTGTGTGAAACAAAGACTGCTTGAAGACAATGGAAGAGTACTGACATTTATAAGCCAAGGAAAACATCTTCAGAGTAAAACCAGCCCTACCAACTCACTGAACTTCAAGGCTCCAGAATTATATGGAAATAAATGTCACTCTAATGCATGTAGTCTATAGAAATACTAGCTAATTAATGCAAATGCAGGGAGAGAACTAGATTTTAGAATTATGCACGAACTACAAATAAATAAATAAATACCAAATAAGGATTTGCTCCTGACACTCTGTAACATGGCAGGTAGGTCACATTCACAGCTTTTGTTCATTTTGTGACTCGGGGCTATATTACACATGGAGGTCATCCCATGGTAGGTAAGAATCTGACAGCTTATCATAGTTACAAAAGAGTTATAAGATACAAATCATGTGAACTTTTAAAAGGGAATATTTAACTTAATCAGAATGTTCTTCTGACATGCTCCTCTATTGTATATAAGCTTCAATTTAATTTCCCTATCCTTCATCTAACCCCACTCTTTTTAACCATCTGTAACTGTCTCAGCATACAAGAGCATTTTGCTTTTCTTCCCTTCTCCCTGGCCTGCACAGGTAGTTACAGACATTATATGCCCACTACTCATTGATTCCAAACAAATGCTGAAATGGATTCAAGAGTTTGATTGACATCTACCTGCATACAAGCTAACTCTCTACCCCCTTTCTGAGGCCCCTTGGGAGTCATAGCCCTTACTGTAAGGGAAGGATAAATGCAATAAATACATACTGTAGTAGTTCTATAGACCAGTAATGAGCCCCTAGTGGACAGGAAATCCTTCTGGGATTTCAAAACTAGTATGCCGCTGCTAGAGAGGTGCTGAAAATGAACTCTGAGTGTTGGAACAGAGCCTTGAAAGTAAAATCAGACTCAGGTCCTGGAAAAGCCTTAGAGGAGCTTGCAAAAGAATTGCAAAAACATGTACCTGTTTGCATTCCAAGAATAATAGCCAAGTACATGATGCCAAGTTTCAACTTTAAATCAAGCAGTGCACACAGATTCTAGAGTTGATATTTCACCCTTTCCCAGTTAAGGGCTAGTAAAACATACCTAGGTTCAAAGGTCAGTACTTCCAAAGACCTCTCAAAGTCCTGGGCATGAAAACATCTAGTCAAGATGTGACTTCAACTGTAAGGCAAGAAAGACTCTTTATGTTTTGTGTATATGGATATGTATAAATATATGTATTTATGAGCTTTAAAAGCCAATGGAAAATTCAAAGAAAATGTGTTGACTTGGTGTGGCTAATTCAAATCACTACTGATAGAAGCAGGGAACAGAAAACCATGTGATGTTTTATCAGAAACAATGCTTTCATATTCATATTCCTGGCAATGAAAAAAAAAGGAAAGGATTATATTTTGTGTCTGTTTTGAAAAGGACACATGGTAAAAGCAGTGTTCCGGATACGACTGCGATCCAAGTCATTTGAAAACCCAAATTTCCTTCAGCCTTATTATCTCTCACTGTCACAGAGCAAGATAGGAAACAGCAGATCTGTGTTCTGAGCCGTAAATGTTGCGGGTGATGAAATATCAGAATTTGCATGTTAAGCCTAATGCCTCATAGATTTTGGATGTGGCAAAAGTTCAGGTAAAACATTATCTAGCCATCACCATTATCCAATGGGAAATAAATGTACTGCTGCATTTCAACTGAAATAACATGGGGCTAAAAAGGCTACAGAATGCCTTTGAAAGCAAGATTTGTCTCTGTCTCTCTCTGCATCTCTGTGTCTCTGCCTCTTTCTCTCTCTCTCTCTTTCTCTCTCTCTCTCTTTCTCTCTCTCTCTCTCTCTCTCTCTCTCACACACACACACACACACACATACACACACACACACTTCATTTAACTACATAGTAAGAGAAAGCATAAAACTTTACAGCAAGAGGGAGCTGAATTGTTCAACACTTGTCCAGCATTCTTAACATCCTGGGTTTGATTGATGTCTGACAGAAAGACAGATGGCCAGAGAAACATAGCAAACACAATTCTAATCAAACATTCCTTTTAAACTTCATCATCTAGCATTAAAATCTCCACTGGAAGGAATTATACAAAACTAAATGATACAGAAGTATTTTGTGTTATAGGTTGACTATCTGAACTTTATTATCACTCACTGAATAGTCCATATGTAACTAGATCAATCCCCAGAGTTCCTATTATTAGAAAACTTACCCTATGTTCTGTTCACTGTAAGAGCTCCAGTACCTGGGACATTTGCTAATACAGAACAGGTCTATGGTATACATCACATAATGACCCCAAAACAACAAGCACTTACAATACAGAGAAATCTACATGGGGTTTAAAGTGGATTACCTCATGTGATCTTGTCTTCATTGGGAAACAGTTTTATATGATTTGCTTGTGTTCTGTCTTAAGAGCAAAGGCAATGCCTTTGTTCAAGATTACCTACATCAAAGTCAAAGGAAACATCGTCCTGTTCTACTCCAGAAGAAAGATGTATGAGCCTGTTATGAAATACTTGTTTCCTTAAGCATGAGGTCACCTTTTAATAAAACCCACTATACGAATATCTGTTATTTGGCCCTTTTTTGTCATAAGGAAACTGGCATTTGGAATACAGGCGCAAAAAAAAAATACTGAAGCTCTAAATGCTCCCACAGTTGTGAGTTCCAGTCTCAACCTGTGTACCCAGGCATCTTGTGTCTTTGGCCAACATCTCTGAAGTGGTTGCAGGCCATCTTGTTAACTTAAAAGCAGGCAAAACTTCAGCCCCTTTACAACTTTGAAAGTTTTACATACAACACTAATTAAAAATTTCATACTCATATAGTAAGAATTTCTCTTTTTCTTAAAAAAAAAGTATTGCATCTACTTTAGACATGAAAATTTAAATAAAATACATACGCAATTTCTCCTGGGCCCTTTGGGTACTGATCAGCATTTAGACAATATTGTCCTTAGGGGGACTAGAAAGGAAAAGGAGGACAATAAGCAAGCTCAAAATTCCAAAAAAAACCAAAAAACAAAAAACTCCTCCAACAGACTAGAATGTGCACATTTGCTGAGACCATTATAGTGGGGAAACCCCTAGAAAAAGATAACACGGAATTCTTAATCCCAAGAATAAATATGAAGCATTGACAAATATACATGCACACTTACATCTACCGGATTCACACTTCTGAAAACTCCAAATAAAGAACAGATGTAACCGTGTTCAGAGGGAAGAAAGTCTTCCAGACAGAATCAGGCCTCAGAGTCACCAAAGACTTCCGGCCATGAATCTCTGTTGGGAGGTCTATAAATGCTGGAAAGGCACAACAAAACTACTAATCTAGACTTCTTTGCTCAGTAAAAACTTATTTTAAAATAAGGTACACTTTTCCATCAAATAAAAGCTGAATATTCATTTTCAACAAAGCTAAACAGCAAGATGTTAAACAAAATTATTCAGGAAGAATAAATAAAATAGCAGATAATCGGATAGAAACAAAGAAATGGTGAAAGGGTTAAGTGAAAAATCAGTCCTAAAGGTATTCTCTAAACATTGTAAAGATATAATGCTCTAAAAACAAAACAAAACACCAGGGCAGTGGTGGCACGTGCTTTTAATCCCAGCACTCTGAAGGCATAGGCAGGACAATCACTGTGAATTTGGAGGCATCCTGGTTTACAGAGTGAGTTCCAGGACAGCCATGGCTAGACACAGAGAAACTTTGTCTTAAAAAAAAAGTAAGCAAATGAAAAACAAACAAAAAAATAGTAACAATTGAGACCAGCATGCTGGCTCATCAGGGAGCAGTGATGGCTGCCACAGCTGACAACTGCAGTTCAGTCTAGGGGACACGGTAGAAGGGGAGAATCAGCAGGCTGTTCTCAGATCTCCATGCGCAAGAGTACACTCACATAAATAAATAAATGGGACAAGACTCTTTCTTCTTCTTTTCTCATGGAAATATTTGATTGTACAGCAAATTGGGAATCAATCTCAGGTCTTCAGGCTTGGCAGCCAGTGCCTCAAAGGGCAGAGCCAATTGAATTGGTGCAAGCAAAAAAGCCTCAACCAAGAATCAACAATCCTGCCAATAAAAATGAAATGATCATAATTCAAGGCACTTAAACTTTTAATTTAAAAAAAAAAGTGCATTGCTGCATAACTTAGAAATATAGTGTTCTTACCATCAGTGATCCAGTTTGATTTCTATTGCTGTAATTAAACACTGGCCTCAGCAACTTGCCGAGGAAAGTGTTCACTGGGCTTATGTTGAGAGAAATTAAGGCAGAAGTTTGAAGCAAAAGTCACAGAAAAACACTACTTACTGGTTTGGGTCCCTGGCTTGCTCACCTCTCTTTTTTATATACCTTTTTGTTGCCCAAAGGTGACACCATGCATACTGGGCTCTGCCCTCCTATATCAATAAACAATCAAGAAAATGCCTCACAGACATACCCACAGGCTAAGTTGATGAGGGAAATTCCTCAATTGAAATATTCTATTCCAAGGTGTATTGAGGTTTGTGTCGAGTTGACAGAAACTAGCCAGTACAATTGGCATATACTGTAGTGGCTCTTTCTACAAGTCCGCACTCATTTGATTAACATCATGATCGAAAGATGAAATGAATCTGGCTTCACAAGCAAAGATAACCCCCTAACACAGAGAAGGGTAATCAGGATGAGTTTGGGACACTTTTCAATCTATTTTAAAAGATTTATTTGCCTACTTCAGCATATGGCTAAGTAATCCACCATAATTAAGATTCACTAAACTTCTTTTCTCAAAATACGCATAGTAACACTGCTTACAAACGTGTGCATCCATTTGTCCTTAATACATCAACAATTCTACCATCAAAACACTGATCACTTGAAGACACATCATTGTAAGGGAATACTATCCCAAGAGTCATAGTCAATCTTATCTTTGCCAATGTATTCGGTCCAAGAATGGAGCTTAATCAAACCTTTGCAAAAGGAGTTATTACTTGATTAGTATGAATAGCAATTTTGTGGAGGCATTGAGCATAAGTATTAATTAGCCTCATCCCATTCCCAATTAGTAAATAAAGTGCTAAGCCATGCACATGATCAGGAGCAAGCCTGTGATGGAGTCAAGTTATCAGTACAAGGAATGTGTCATTTGGTCAACCCAATTAGAAAGGTCTAAAATACAAGGATTGGATCTTTTTCTGCTCAAGTTCTTTAGTCTATGAATCAAAACCCCCTCACATAATCCTGCAATCTTTGGTCCCTGAAGCTCACGACAGAATAAATTTTCAAGGTCTGTCAAAAATGACCTCCTCCTCAACAAGGACTCTGAAGAGAATGAGTGTAGGGTATCATTATATTTCAGCATCTGTTGAGGAGAGGGCAGTTCCTGTCATGTGTTTGGACAGCATGCTCAAGGTAGCTGAAGCCACCTAAACATTATAATAGGATTACTGTATTATGTCACAGTCTCTGTAGGCTGTAGTTTGAAATAAGTAATGAGGCTCCCTGAATGCATCTCATTTTAGACTAATAAAATCCACATACACTCAAGTCACAGTTGGCAAAAGAGGGGAAAGCAATCAGCTCCTGGAGATTATTTTAAAACGCTTGATGTCTTACTCAGAGTGAGACCTTTGCTGGACCTTAGTTTCTTCTAAACTCACCTGGAATGCTCTAATCGAAGAGGAAGCAATGCTAATTAATTTGTTTACAGGACAACCAAACCCTGCAAACCTGCAAACCTGTCAGTGGCAGACTGACTACAAACACAGTACTGGGGATGGCTTGGGTGGTGAGTTTCAATTTGGCCTTGCAGTACAAAGAGTTGTGTACCTCTTCTGTGCTGACAGGAAGGGATGCTCCGGAGTTCATGGCATTCACTTAACCAATCAGCATGGCAGGGGTCCTTTCTATCCAGCAGCTTGAAATAAAAATGTGAACTTGGGGGAGTCTGCTATTGGGAAAGTTCTGTTCTCCACACTGAGAGACTATAAAGACTTTGTGTGTGTGTGTGTATGTGTGTGTGTGTGTGTGTGTGTGTGTGTGTGTGCGCTCAATAGGATCCATAGTTTAGCTGAACAGACTACATGCCCACATAAGTGTTTCACTAATCACATGGGAGCATTTCTATGAATCTTAAGTTTAGCAGTCTCAACAATATGCATTACAAATGTTATGAGGATGAGAACTATGTTTTGTGAGAGGATCTCCCTCCATGGCCAGAGCTATGGTCCTGGGTTATACATGAAAGCACACTGAGCAAGTCAAGGGAAACAAGACAGTAACCAGTGTTCTTCCATGGTCTCTGCTTCAATTCCTGTGCCCAGGTCCCTGCCTTGAGTTCCTGCCCCAACTCCCTTTAGTGATGGACTGTTACCTGAAAATGTAAGATAAAATAAACACTTTTCTCCCAAAGATGCTCTTGGTCATGATGTTTGATGACAGCGGTAGAAGGGAAATTGAGGCAGAAGGCAAGGCAGACTTAGATGAGTGTGAAGAAGTAAGCAAGAATTTTAATTTAATGAAAGAAGCTTGACTAATGATCACTCAGCCCATTCATCAGCATGTATACCTTCTGGGTACCTCACATACATTAAAGTATTCAAGCACATTCCAGGTGCTTTTCCATACCTTCCATTTGCTTAGACAGGCTTCAAGCTCACATTTTCCAGCATGCTCATTACATTCCATTAGCACAGATGTTTACTTGCACAGATTCACACGAATAAGGCCGAGAGGCAGTTAATGCAGCCCATAACTGTATTGTGCACCCATCACCACACTATACAGAATTATTACTCTTGAGTTGTTACTGATGAAGAAACTAAAGCTGGAGAGACTGTCCCTGGTTTCCAGACACACAGCTGGGGATGGAACTCACACCCATCTGGAGATAAATTTCATCTATAACCATTAAGACATGTTCCTTAACCCCTTTCCCTCTTTCCCTTCTATTGTGCTGACTCTAAGCCATGTTTAGAAATAGAAACTAAAGTGCAGATGACATTATAAATGGGTAAGATTCAAGGGTGAGCACCCAGACTGATTCCCAGCTACGAGAATGTTTTAAAGTAAATGAAAGATGAAGTCAACCATGGTTGACTTTCAGTATGAGAGTGGTAGGTTGACAGCATTTCAGGAAAATAGTTGAGATGTCATTGGATGCTGTAAAGAAGAACTGAGAAACACATAGGAAAGCTGTATGAAGAAGAAGAATATTAAGCACTGCTGATGACAATGTATGCAATGGGGCAGGACCATTACTAGTACTTTACACATAGCAGTACATTTAGCTCCCCCAACAACTATGAAATAGGAAGCATTATTATCTCCATCTGTTAGATGAGACCCAGATACATCTCATGACTTGTTCAGGATCACAGTGTGAAAACTAGAGCTTGGATTCAAATACATGTGATCTGTCTTCATAGGCTGGGCTAACTTATCATCATAGCCTAGGCTAACTTTGCTGCTGTGCTCATAAGGCATGGGTATCAAAGGTGTTGCCAATGAGATAGTGGAGGTAAAGGGGATAAGAATAGAAATGTGAGAAGGTTCTAAAAACATTGACTCTACGAAGTTAGCTGACAGTTACATATGCAGTTGAAAGAAGGCTAAAATTAAAGGTAACTCTTGTTTACACATAATGATTTCTCCTAGATGGCTCAAAAAAAAAAAAAAAAAGAAACAGTATTTTGAGCAAAGACAGTGGATTCCATTTCAGCATATACTGAAGTTGTGGTAGTGAATATGACACCCTACTGTCGATATTTAGAACATGGCGACAAAAAAGCTTAGCTTCATAAAAGCAGGTGGGTTAGTGGGGCAAGAAAGAACAAGGACAATTAGATGAACTACAGCTGTGAAGTTGTAGCATGTTTGACACAAGGCCTTGAGAAAAAGCATTGAGGAAGCAGATATGTCACAAAGGGACATGGGCTATCTAGTAGTAATTAGTACTAAGATTTAAAAGTTAAGGCCAGTCCCACCACACCCAGAGGAAGCTCCACTCCCAGGTGCTCTAACAGGCCCAAGATCAGGGGTGAGGAGGACACAACATCTGTCTCAACACCGAGAGTAACTGGGGCCAGCTGGACTCAGGTGTACAGGAACTCTGCCAGCCCAGTGGCTCAGGTTGCTTCTGGTTTGTGAGGCAGGTGCCCTGAGCAGACCTTGGGTGCAAACTCCACAGCAAATTCCACAGCCAGCAGCCAGTCCCACAACACCCAAAGGAAGCTCTACCACCAGGATCACAGGATCCCAGAATCACAGGATCCCAGAATCACAGGATCACAGAGAAAGCTTGACTCTGAGAAGTTCTGACACAACCAGGATCACAGGAAGGACAGGTTCCAGTTAGATTTATCGAGGGCAGGTAGCACTAGAGATAACCAGATGGCAGGGGCAAGAGTAAGAAAATAAGCAACACAAACCAAGGTTACTTGGCATCATCAGAACCCAATTCTCCCACCATAGCAGGTCCTGGACACACCATCACACCAGAAAAGCAAGATTCAGATATAAAATCACTTCTCATGATGATGATACAAGACTTTAAGAAAGACATAAATAGCACCCTCAAAGAAACACAGGAGGCTATTGGTGACGCCTAATTACAGCAGAAGACAGTGTTTTAGAGATACCAGTACCCTGAATGACCACCAAGAACAGCAGCAGCAGTGGAGTACGGGCATCTGGAGCCTAGAAGACAAGGTGTGTGCTATAAAGGGCAGAGCTGGAGAAGTGACCCAAGCCTTTGGAGGAATCCAGAAGATTGTGAGTGGATCCCAGACATTGGACGGTTGAATTTTGATTTTTGCTTTTGATTGTGACTGTGCCCTAATATTTTTGCCTCTTGAAGGAAGAAAGTATTTTAGTAGAGCCCACAGTCAAAAGACCTTGAATTTTAAAAGATATTGAACATTTTAAATTGATTGAACTTTTAATATGTAAAGACTGTGGGACTTTAGATCTTGGGGATGAATAAGAAAGTAAGGGTTGAGGCTTAATAGTGATGTGTTTGTGTGTCAAGTTGACAAGGGATCAATTATACTGGCTGGTTTTGTGTGCCAACTTGACACAGGCTGGAGTTATCACGGAGAAGGGAGTTTCAATTGGGGAAGTGCCTCCATGAGATCCAGCTGTGGGGCATTTTCTCAATTAGTGATCAAGGGGGTAGAGCCCCTTGTGGATGGTGCCATCCCTAGGCTGGAAGTCTTGGGTTCTATAAGAGAGCAGGCTGAGCAAACCAGGGGAAGCAAGCCAGTAAGGAACATCCCTCCATGGCCTCTGCAGCAGCTCGGCTTCCTGACCTGCTTGAATTCCAGTCCTGACTTCCTCTGGTGATAAACAGCAATGTGGAAGTAAGCTAAATAAACCCTTTCCTCCCCAACTTGCTTCTTGGTCATGATGTTTGTGCAGGAATAGAAACCCTAAGACAATATGTTTGGAGTTATTTAAAACTTATATTGAGAAAAACATATGAATTTTCAGTATTGCTGTAGACAAGCATCTAACAAGTCTGTTAAATTGATTGTTGGTTTATATCAAACAACTTTTATTTATTTATTTATTTTTGATTTTTTAAATTTTATTAGATATTTTCTTTATTTACATGTCATACGATATCTCCTTTTCCAGTTTCCCCTCCAAAAACAAAAAACAAAAAACAAAAAACAAAGAAAAAAAAAACAACAAGAACAAACCCCTGTACCCTCCCCCCTCCCACTGCTCGCCACCCCACCCTCTCCTGCTTACAGGCCCTGGCTTCCCCTACACTGGGGCATAGAACATTCACAGGGCCAAGGGCCTCTCCTCCCATTGATGACCAACTCAGCCATCCTCTACTATACATATGCTGCTAGAGCAATTAATTCTACCATGTGTACTCTTTGGTTGGTGGTTTAGTCCCTGAGAGCTCTGAGGGTACTAGTTAGTTCATATTGTTGTTTATCCTAAGGGGCTGCAAACCCTTCAGCTCCTTAGGTCCATTCTCTAGCTTCTTCATTGGGGACCCTGTAACTCAGTTCAATGGATGGCTGTGAGCCTCTACTTCTGTATTAGCCAGGTACTGTCAGAGCCTCTCAGGAGACAGCTATATCAGGCTGGATTGTCCTTCCTTCAGTCTCTGCTCCATAGTTAGTCTCTGTAACTCCTTCCATGTGTATTTTGTTCCCTCTTTTAAGAAGGAATGAAGTGTCCACATTTTGGTCTTCCTTCTTGAGTTTCTTGTGATTTGTGGATTGTATTTCATGTATTCCAATCTTCTGGGATAATATCCACTTATCACAGTGTGCATACCAAGTGTGTTCTTTTGTGATTGGGTTACCTCACTCAGGATGATATTCTCCAGATCCATCCATTTCCCTAAGAATTTCATAAATTCATTGTTTTTAATAGCTGAGAGGTACTCCATTGTGTAGATGTACCACAATTTCTGTATCCATTCCGCTGTTGAGGGACATCTGTTTTTTTTCCAGTTTCTGGCTATTATAAATAAGGCTGCTATGAACATGGTGGACTATGTGTCATTATTATATGTTGGAGCATCTTCTGGGTATATGCCTAGGAGTGATATAGCTGGGTCCTCTGGTAGTATTATGTCCAATTTCTCGGGGAACCGCCAAACTGGTTTCCAGTGTGGTTGTACCAGTTTGCAATCCCACCAGCAATGAAAGAGTGTTCCTCTTTCTCCACAACCTCACCAGCATTTGCTGTCACCTGAGTTTTTTATCATAGCTATTCTGACTGGTGTGAGGTGGAATCTCAGGGTTGTTTTGATTTGCATTTCCCTGATGACTAAGGATGTTGAACATTTCTTTAGGTGCTTCTCAGCCATTCGGTATTCTTCAGTTGGGAATTCTTTGTTTAGCTCTGTACCCTATTTTTTAATAGGGTTATTTGGTTCTCTGGAGTCTAACTTCTTGAGTTCTTTGTATATAATGGATATTAGCCCTCTATCAGATATAGGATTGGTAAAGATCTTTTTCCAATTTGTTGGTTGCCGTTTTATCCTAGTGACAGTGTCTTTTGCCTTACAGAAGCTTTGCAACTTTATGAGGTCCCATTTGTCAATTCTTGATCTTAGAGCAGAAGCTATTGGTGTTCTGTTCAGGAAAGTTTCCCCTGTACCTATGTGCTCAAGGCTCTTCCCCACTTTCTTTTATTAGTTTCAGTGTATGTGGTTTTATGTGGAGATCCTTGATCCACTTAGACTTGAGCTTTGTACAAGGAGAAAGGAAAGGATCGATTTGCATTCTTCTACATGTTAACCGCCAGTTGAGCCAGCACCATTTGTTGAAAATGCTGTCTTTTTTCCACTGGATGGTTTTAGCTCCTTTGTCAACGATCAAGTAACCATAGGTGTGTGGATTCATTTCTGGGTCTTCAATTCTATTCCATTATCTACCTGCAGTAGATACCACATACTGTACCAATACCATGCAGTTTTTATCACAATTTCTCTGTAATACAGCTTAAGGTCCAGGATGGTGATTCCACCAGAGGTTCCTTTATTGTTGACAATAGTTTTCCCTATCCTAGGTTTTTTATTATTCCAGATGAATTTGCAAATTGCTCTTTCTAAGTCTGTGAAGAATTGAGTTGGAATTTTGATGGGGATTGCATTTAATCTTTAAATTGCCTTTGGCAAGATGGCCATTTTTACTATATTCATCCTGCCAATCCACAAGCATGGATCTTTCCATCTTCTGAGATCTTCTTCAATTTCCTTCTTCAGAGACTTGAAGTTCTTGTCAAACAGATCTTTTACTTGCTTAGTTAGAGTCACTTCAAGGTATTTTATATTATTTGTAGCTATTGTGAAGGGCGTTGTTTCTCTAATTTCTTTCTCTGCCTGTTTATCCTTTATGTAGAGGAAGGCCACTGATTTGCTTGAGTTAATTTTATATCCAGCTACTTTGCTGAAGTTGTTTATCAGGTTTCGGAGCTCTGTAGTGGACTTTTGGGGGTCACTTAAGTATACTATCATAGCATCAGAAAACAGTGATAATTTGACTTCTTCCTTTCCAATTCGTATCCCTTTGATCTCCTTTTGTTGTCTAATTGCTCTGGCTAGGACTTCAAGTACAATATTGGATAGGTAGGGAGAGAGTGGGCAGCCTTGTCTAGTCCCTGATTTTAGTGGGATTGCTTCAAGTTTCTCTCAATTTAGTTTGATGTTGGCTACTGGTCTGCTTCAAACAACTTTTATAATACTCACTTTTATTGTTATAATATTTTACAAATTTTAAAGACTATGACAAAAATGAATTGTAGATATTGAAGGGGGTCTCTGGGAGGAGTTGGGGTACAAAAGGGAAACAAGAATGTGATTTAATTCTATTTACTTAAAATATGTTTTTAAATGTTAACAAATTCAGATAAATCAAAATCATGTATCTTTTCTCATCATAATGCAGTAAAACCTAAATAAAAAAAAATGTTTGATACTAACCTGGGGGCAAGGAGTTAAGCTGTAGAAAGGGTAGAAAAGGTGAGTGGGTAAAGAAAGTGTAGGAAAAACACACCCAGGGCCCACACAAAATGAAAAGAAAGGACATGTGGCTAGTGGTAAAGCCCCATGACCATAAAGACATAAAAGACATAAAGATTCCTAAAGACAGTGTAAAGGCCCTGAGGCAGAGGCTTGATGGATGAGTTCAACATTCAACCAGAAGTTGCTATGCTTTGGTTATACAGTGTCTCCTATAAAAGATTCATGTGCTGAAGGCTTAGCCTTTAGCTAATAATGCTGTTTGGGGAGGTTCTAGAAAATCTAGGAGGTGGAGAAGGACTGTGAAAATAGGTCACTGTGAGAAGCTGTCTTCAGGTACTCTATCTTGTCCTGGGTCTTTATTCTCATTCCCTCCTGGTCACCACAAGATGAGCAACTTGTCCTTTTAGCCCCCTCCTCTGGGATCCCCTGCCTCAGCATAGCTCAGAAGATGCAGAACTGACTACCATGCAGCAAAACCCTAAAACAATGGGTCAGAAGACATTTTAAATACTAGTTTTTCTTGGGCCTTTGATCACAATGAGAAAAAGTCCACTTAGGGCAGAAATTCAGTGTGACTAGAGGACTGAGAAAAGAGGAGAACATGAAGGAAGGGCACTGGAAAACTACAGTTATGGCTGTAGACTATGGCAAAGAATTTGAGTTTTATTCTAAGACTAATGACAGACCATTGGGAGATTTGGGAGAAACTAGTTCCATGACTTAAGTTAGAGTTTACCCAGTTCATTCTCTGGGTCCTAAATGAAAACAAGCAAGCAAGCAAAAGCTATTGAGGGAGTGGTTTCAGAGGCATCTCAACAGTTAGCACAGAGATGGAGCTCTGTGCAGTGGTAGGAAATGTTAAGATGTTCAGGTTCTGGTATATTCTATGTGTGCTAATAGGACATCTGGATGGATTGAATGTAAGAACTAAGCTAAGGGGCATCTCACATAATCCCTAGATTGACAAATACAACATCAGAGCAAGGTATGTGCTAAGTGAGATGAGAATTTAGTGTGGTATTGAGATGAAGCCTAGAAATCGACAATAGCCTGGCAATTGGAACGGTCATGAGGGCCTGGCATGTGTGCTCTCAGGGAAATGTAGGAGGAATAGCTGATTGGAATGGATAAGGGACAAACTTAGACATCATGACTTCATACATGCCTACTGCTCCCACTTCTACTTCCAACATACATATGTGCATACTCACGCAGGCACACACGTACAAGGACATGGGTACCCTTCATACCTGCATACAGACATAATGACCATGGCACACCCACAGGCTTATGCATGCACATATTGCACTCGTTGCGAATTAGGTGTCCTCTCATTCTACTGCCAGAGTCCTTAGACAAGTGTCTGCCTTCCTTTACCACCTTCTATAGAGAGATGAGAACCCAACTCCAGAAAGTGCTAGTCACAGAAACCAAAGTACTCCTGGTGGCCTTGGAGTCAAGCTCAACACAATTGTCCCTTCACCTTTCATGTCACCATCTGTAGCTGTGGGTAGATATGGTATAGCTTTTGCTTTCAACAGTCCATTCCCTTGAACAATGTGCAAATTGCAATGGCCATAAGAAAGAATTCTTAGACAACTTCCCACCATCCATATTCCTCTTGATACAGAGTTCAGCATCCCTTAAATGTGGGCCCCAAAATGTAAACAATAAAATGAGAAATTCTGACCAAAAAAAAAAATCTGCTGACACCATTTTTGCCTACTATTGTGTTACAGACATTGTATTGCATACTTCCCCTCTATTTAAATGGTTGACTCTCTAATCTAGAATCGTAGTAGAACACTAGCAGTCTGGAATGCTTTGAATCCAAATTTAACCAAACAGAATGAATAATATAAGCCCATTCACTAGACTCACTATATACCTCTAAGCATGGTTTAGAGTCACAGAAATGAAAAGGGAAAGAGGAAAAGGGGAACAAGGAACATGTCTTAATAGCTATAGATACAAATTATTTCCAGATGGGTGTGAGTTCCATCCTTAACTGTACATCTGGAAACTAGTAACAGTCTCTCTAGCTTCAATGCACGCACACACACACACTCACACACACACACACATACATATAAACACACACACACACGTACAAACATACACAGACACACATACAAACACACACACAGAGACACACATACAAACACACACACATATATAAACACACAGAAACACATACAAACACACATACACTCACACACAGACACACATACAAACACACACACACACAAACACACAAACACACACATACATATATATATATCATATATATATATATATATATATATATATATATATATATATATATATATAAAGATGAGGGACACTATGTCTGAGAAGTTTCTTGGTAGTCAGAGGCAAGGTCTGGAACAGAGGGCCAAGATGGCCAAGAAATAGTCTCTACCAGTAAACAGCACATTACACATTGCAGACAGTAAAAAAGTAGGCTTCTGCAGTTACCCCAGAATCTCAGGCGCCACCTCCGTAAAAGTTTGCTGGCTTGGACTAGCTCTAATCACATTTTGTTCCTAATACTATAAGCATTTTTTAAATGAGTGAAGTTGGCTATACAGACAGCCTCTCTAGTGAAGTTTCCAGAGCTCCATGAGTTCAGCCAAGCCAATGTCTATTCTGTGGCTGTGGCCTTGTATCCTACTGGATTAAAATGAGATTTTATGTGAGATGAGTAGACATGGATTGAGACAGAAACTCAAGGCAAAAAAAAAAAAAAGAAAGAAAGAAAGAACTTAAGACCATCAAAAAAAGAATAGTGAGTTCTTGTAATTCATCATGGCAATACCACTGAGCCAAGTGGCAGCTGTAGTTAGGGAAGAAGTGAAGGGAAATTGTGTAATTCAAGAATATTAATGTTAACTTCTCTAGGTTACTCTGAGAATCAAACGATGAAATTTTTGAAAATGTAACACTTGAAAGGATTAGACAGATGTTCCTTGGTTATTTTAAGAACTCTGGCATCTTCTAGATGCTTCAAAGAGGAGCAAGTCCTAAAGTATGATCATGAGATTTAAAGTCGGATGGCCAGGATAAATTTGCTCTGTCATTTAACCCTTTTGAGCCCAAGGTTCTTCATATGCAAAGGAGACTATTAAATCAATTATGTTAAGTATCCATTTGTTGTTATTTTATATAAAATCCTTTCAATGAATTCAAGCAGAAATGGCCTCCAATACCAGACTGAATAGGAGAAAGAATTCCCAAGAGGCACGAGATCAAATAACAAAGTAGATGTTGTTCATGCAATACTAAGATGCCCAATTTCTTCCTAGTAGATGTCCAAATACCAAGAGGATAGGAAGGGCATTCCTGTCATAGTAGGTTGCTGGGGCTTGGTCATTGCCACTTAACTCAGCTGATTGGTGATATCCTCCACATTTTGTTCTCCTCTTCTTAGCTCATTAGACTTTATACTCTCCCTGTCACAACACCATTGTCATGATTTAGATTTTGCAGTTACACTCAAGGAAGGCAGAAGGAGAAAATGGGGCTCAGAGGTAAAACTGGTTTTCCTTTTATTAAAAAGTAGATGTCTCCCAGAATTCTCCACCCTGTTCAGCAGACATCTACTTCTATCCATTTCATGCCTCCAACTTTAATTTATATCTGCTTTTTTACCTGTCTTGGCCACATCTAGCCACAAGGCTGAATTAAAAAAAAAAAAAAGCACTCTTTAACAAAAAGGTGGGATCTCAGGATGGCATCTGCCCATCTGAAATCTGTAGCTTAAGGAGCTGGGAAGACAGGATGTACCACTGTCCCTGGCACTCAGAACTTATAACAGAGTTGGCAACAACAGTAGTAGAAGTAGACAGTAAGTCACTGCTGTCCAGGTAGGAATGTGGTTATTGTACCTTAAGTGAAGGCCCGCCAGTATCAAGCTACTCATCTATATCCTAGAGGAACACTAGAAGCAGAGCCTTGCTCTTTAGACCATAACTTGGTGTCATGTAGCCTAGATCAAATAAAGCTTCATTGTTAAACTTTAAACCAAATGGTATGTTATAACATACCTCTGATTATATTGGTTTTTACTATCTAGACAGAAATATAGTACTAGATTTTAGAGCTGGACAAAGGCCCGGAGAAGTCAAGTTGTCATGTAAAGTACTGTTCACTGCTCAGGTTTAAGCCATGTGGTCTTGCCATGTAACATGGAGTTCTGGCAGCAAGCACGTGTGCAGCAACAATTCTTGAACCTCTTGTGAGCTCTACATTTCCTCTTCAATCTTCCTCCCTCCCCTAAGTATCATTTAAAGCAATGGTCTATACCATTTCCTGAAAACTTGGGTTAGAGTAATAAATGATGCAGTAGATACTGAACCTGGTTATAGAGAATACCCCCATATGACCACCGGTAGCTTTTAGAAATCTGTCTTCCTCTGCTGCAATTCTGTCTGGTCTTCTCTTGAAATAGCAAACTCAGGATTATGTCCATAAAACTGGTAGATTTTGACTCAAAAACAAAAATGTTATATGTAAAAAAAAAAAAAAAAAATTCCGCTGCTGTACATTGGGTATCCTGGTGGTCAGAACATGGTTACTGCCAGCTCTAGTCACTCTGTGCTCATGTTGGTTCTCTCATCTCCCTAAGTATTGAGTCACTTGAACATCTGTCCTTGGTGTAGATAAACCTTGCATTGTTATGAGTCCCTTGCTGTTCAGTTTTGTCTCTAGTAGTGATGTTATAAACTCTCCTTATTGTAAGTTTTTCAAGAGCAAGACCCATGACTGCATTTCTGGTATAAATGTCTCCATAATACCAGCTAACAATTGACAACACTTTGATGACCTTGACAAAGTATCTAGAAGTTAACATTTTAGTAAAGAAAAACAAAGATACTCCAAACACCTTCCAGGGCTTATGGCACTAACCCAATCAGTATGTCTAATGTTACTGTATTTCATTGGATAATTTAAATGTTATCATCACAAACTTAGTCCCATCTGCTGGCATAACCAATCCAATTCTCTTTGCTTGCCATATTAAATCCCTTATTGAGAAATGAAGATCTCTAACTGAGATTCTTAAACATGAGAACATAGTTACTGAGCACATCAAAACCCCTAAGCCCTTTGGTTCAGAGATTCTGTTTTTATATTCTCTTCTTAATTCTCCAAATTATATTCTACATTTACCTTGGGATGTTTGAAGATTAATATCATAGTGCTTGTGTTTGGAAAACCACTTTGAGGCCTTGGATTATAAAGTTAGCACACAATCCATTTCCCTTTTAGCATTAGGCAATGGAAGCATAAATTGTTCTAAAAAGTTAGTAAGACTACACTGTAGGAGCATCAATTAGCAATCTGCTTAGTGGAGAAAGTAAGAATCTATGGGTGGACAAATCTATAACAGATTTCACTCAAACTTTTAAATTCAATTTTATAAAAAAGGACTTGGGGCTTAAAAGAAAACAGACAATCACTTCTTTGGCAAATGAGAAGAAATTAATTGCCATGGAGTGGTCAAAATTCTTGATTCTGAAGAATTCTGTGGGCTCTCAACTAAGTGAACATAGTATTTGAATCCCTTCTAATGAAGAAAAAATATCTTGAAAGGCCAAAAGCAAAGGCATCTTAGACTTTAAATAGATGCTTGTTTTTCCAAAATGGAGATGCTGGTGAGTCACGTTTTAAAGGAATCAGAATGGATTATGCTTCATTTAAACATAGGCTTCACTGTGAAGGGAAAGGCTATGGGAAAATCCCTTTGGGAGCTTCCCTCAACCCTAAATATTTGCAAACAGGATTTAGAGGGTTCCAACTCACTACACATTTTCTGGGTCTACTTGGATGGTTTGGTTTACTAGACATTGTCATTAACCTATTATTTTCCTGTCCTGAAGACAGTTGCCATTTGTTCTCCATTGCCTGCCTTCCTCAAACCCTGATGGTTGTTCTCTATAGGAGCCTACCACTCCCTTACAAAAGGTGACACCAGCGTGGATGAATGGCTCCATGTACTTGAATTAAAGCATGATCTCTACCTAGTACTATGACCAGGTTACAACCTTCATCTCAAGAATGGGCCTCATACCATGCTTGTAATGCCGGTCCAGCCACTTGGCCTAAATTGCTTTCATGTGCCATTCACTCTAGTTGCATGGAAAGCTGGTTTTTCTCTGGCAATTGGTGACATTTTCCTGGCCCAGTGATCACATGCCTAGAAGGTTTCTACTCTTGCATGAAGGCAAGTTCTGGCCAAAGGAGCCTGGCTGACATGCTGGAGCTTCAAACTCACCAGACACACAGCACAGACAGACAACAACTGGCGCCATGCTGCGCATTCCTACCCATCTTCAGCATTCCCAGCACATTAGGGTGAGTCAAAGATCCTCTCTTTATTTTCAACAAGTGAATTTAAATCTCCAGGATCTGAATGCTGAACTGGCACGCAGGACATTGAGAAAATGAGGGAATTTTAATGCAATCAATTAAAATTAAACCATTGGAGCCATGGCTTTCAAACTTGACTGCGCATTAGGAGTGCTTCAGAAGCTTAAGAAAAGTCTATGGGTGTCTGGGCTGCTTGCTTCAGAGACTCTGATATAATTGGTCTGGGATGCAGCCTGGACATGTGGATTTTTAAAAGCTCTGTGGATCAATGTATTGTGTCATGAAGGTTGGTAATCTCTCAACTAGAGTTCTTGAGCCAATTGTCATCAGGAACTTAAGATTTGGAATAGGATTGTGGTCCTTAAAATTACCTGCATACTACAAATACCTGGGTATCCCCTAAACTACTAACTTTAATGTACAAGACCATCCTTAGAAAGTCTAACTTAATTATGTAGCTAAGCTGTTGTATGCATGAAATGTACATAACATGCATACATTATCTATATTATGTATTACACACACATATATATGTATATGTATATGTATATACATATATGTGTGTATTTGTGTGTGAGAGAGAGAGAAGAGAGAGAGAGAATTATGTGTAGTTGTGTATTGCATAGTGACAGCTAGTTTCTCAGAAATTAATCTTTAGGAAACATTGTATAGAAGTTATAGAGTAAGTATAAAGGCTATGATATCATGATATAACATAGAAACAGCATTATATGTGTGGTCTGTGGACTAAATCCTTGTGATAAGGCACACAACAAATGACTGCATACTATGCATAATATATATTATACTATGCATAATAGTATATTATGAATATTATGATTTGAATATAAGATGTTATCTATGGGCTTTTATGTTAAATGCTTGGTTCCCATCTAGAGGAGATACTTTTTTAAGTTTCTAGAAACTCCCATTAGGAGCTGGGGTTTAGCAGAAGGAAATAGTTCACTGGGACTGGGTCCTTGGGAATGACTTGTCCTTAGTCTCTTCATATCTCACTCTTTGCTTCCTGTCTGCAATAATGTGAAGAGGCTCCTTTCTAGCATATTCTCACTGCCATGATGTTCTACACAAGTAAATGTGAGCCAAGTAAGCATGGGCCAACCTGTTGAAACTGTGAGTCCAAATGAATCTTTACCCATTTTAAATTGTTTATGTCAGACAATATGTCATGATGATGAGGAAGTAATAATTGTACTAACAGGAATGTGTGTGTGTTACTTGAAGACAGTACAATATATGTACAATATATGTATCTGAGTGTCGTCTTCTCCTACCCTGAGGAAACACTGACCTGTGTGACAATGGAATACTGCAGAAAGGACAGTGTGTCACATCAAGTTTAAACACAAAATGCATTGCCACTTCAGCCTTGGTCTCTTGGATCATGTGCCCTGACTGACGGCATCTCTTTGGATTCTTAAGCAGCCCTACAGTGGCCTCTGTGGAAAGACACTGATGCTTCCTACCAATAAAAGGCACCATTCTATCATTCATGGGAGTGACCCCTGAAAGTGGATTTGCCAACTCCAAGCAAGCCATCAGGATGGCTACAACCAGAATTTAGAGAAACTGAGAACTGGAAGTGTCCAGAAAAAATGAAAGGTCTTAAGCCAATGGGTTCTTCTGTGGCATAAATGCAGTGGCATTGTTCCTGTCTATAACTGAAGAAATGGAGCTTCAGAGAAGGTAAGCCGTTATCATGAGTACACAAAGCCTGTATCTAGGAATGACTGTTCGGCTATTGTCCTCCAATCCTGGACTTTTTGACACTGTACAGTTCTTATCTATATTGTTAAGTATCATGTTATCTTATCTATATTGTTAAGTATATCATAGGGAAGAAATTTCAATGGCAACTGTAACTTATAATAACAAGCCAAAGAAAGCAGATTCTCCCAGACATCTCTGGCGTTGTCTTAGCATTGCCAATTGTCCCAGAGCAATTAGACCATCAAAATGCTGTTCATTCCCTAGTCACATCATGGTTTTTATTGTTTCCTTAAGTCCCCAAAGCTAAAGGAATTCTAGGAACACCATCCTTTTTAGTCCTCTGGCCTTTTAACTAATGCCTCAAAACTCAGATTATAGGATATATGTTACAAATGACTCAATGGATAGTAGCCCATACCTGAAGCTTCTTGTGCTTCAAGTTAAGCCATTTAGGTTTATGCAACTCTAACCTAAGCAGCTAGAGAACATATAATCAGGAAAACTTCAACATGGAATAAAGAAAAGGCCCTGATGTTTGAGAGGTTGAAAGTCTCTGCTATGGCTCTTCAGTCAGTTGCTGAGTGACTCCAGAGAAAGCACAGAGATAATGAGATACCATTCTCATCAGCTCTGATTAAACTCTTGTGGGATGGGGCCCAGGAGTGGGTCATTTTAAAGCTCCCTGTGTAATTCAGTGTACAGCCAGGGTTGTAGAGGACTGATGTAATCTTTTACAATCTGTTTCCTCATTTGCTAAGTGTAGGTAATAATGTTGATGCCCTTGGTGGTTTCTTGAGAGGATTAAGGGCAATTACAGTAAAGCTCCAGGTATGGTACCTGGCACATCACTGGTACACGGTGAATGCCATCCATCAGTATTTGTGGTTTGTCTTAACATTTTTAGTGCATTATACAAAGTATACAGTTACTTATATCCATCTATTGGCTTCTATTCCTCAGAGTGTTCTTTTACACTTAGAACTTTCTTCCAATCCAGACAGCAAGTAAATACATATCTCATTTTCTTTATGTTATTTTTTTCAATTTTAATTTAGCACTTATCACATCTATCTGGAATTTACCATCTTGCTAAGCAATATAAGGTGTGGCCAGTTTAGATGTTTTCAACAAAGAGCTCACTTTCCCATTCCTGTGCATTAAAACCTTCCTTCTTGAAATGACCAGTGAAGTCAGGTTAGAAGGATTGATTTTTGGACATTGAAACTGTCATAAATTGATTGTTCCTATATTCTTATCCTAACTTAGAAAGAATTAGGTTTGTGTGTGTGTGTGTGTGTGTGTGTGTGTGTGTGTGTGTATCTGTGTGCCACATATGTGCAGCTAAAAGAGGGATCAGAAGAGAGTGTTAGACCCTCCAGAACTGGAGTTCAGATGTTTGGGGCTGCCTAATCAATGTGGGTGCTAGAAACCAAACCTACGTCCTCTGAAAGAGCAGCCAGTACTATTTGCTTAATTGTGCTTAATTGGTGAACCATCCCTCCTGGCCCTCTTACCCTAAATTTTTCATAAGCAATTAATCAATGGGGTTTTACAATAGTTTTAACACCTCTTGAGTAAGTTTGCGGATTTATCATTCCCATTTACTAAAAGTTTCTACAATATTTTTGGGTGATATACCATTCAAATTCCTGTTTTGTTTTTAATTTAAATATTTGAAATCTTTGCAGGCTGTGTGTGGGTATGTGTACGTGGGTGCACATGTATTCATGTGAATGTATGTATTCGCAGGCCATAGCATGGATATGGAGGTCAGAGGACAGCCTCTGGTGTGGTTTCTCACCTTCTATGTTGTTTGAGGCAGAGTTGCTCCTTTTTCTTATTCATGGCTGTGCACACCAAAAGCCTGGGATTTTCCAGGGATGCTCCTGCCTCTCATCCGGTCTCACTACAGATGTGTTCTGCTGCTTGCCTCCTTGTAAAAGAGCATTTCAGCATTGATGTGTTTGGCTTTCTGCCTTCATGAACACTTCTTCCTAGGTATCTATCACCTGGGAGTAGCCCAGCTTGACAGAAAGACCTTTAAGTGCTGTGTTATGACATACTGACTTCTTTTGGGGCTGGGTCATTTCTATCTTAAAGACTCAATTTGACCATATTCACATATTCCTCCAAACCAACACTACAGCCTTGGTGCAAGCCCATTAATCACAGCACTAGGGTAAGGACAGTGAGTTACTGTCAGCACTTCTGAGCTCTTTCTGTGAGGTTCCTCCACTGAGTAGGTAGCATGTATTATGTCACACAACTTAACTTGATAGTAAATCCACAGAGTTCTTGCCACTTCTTTCTTCAAAGTGTGAAACTAATTCTCAGCCACAATTAATGACTCCCTTCTAAGAATGAGAAAGTGGAAGAAATTATTGCCTGAGACTGCTCTTTGCTTGTTTACTTTCCTGGGTCACCCAGAGGGCAGCTGCCATGTTGGTGGGACATTCAAATAGTCCTAGGAAGAAACCCATGTGGCAAGGAACTTTAGGTCTCCTGACAGAAGTTAGTGGTGACTTACCAGTCACTTAAATGGTCATTGGAAGTGGCCCCTCCAACCATAGAGAGACTTGGAATGGCCACAGCACCAGGCAGCTATTGACCTAGTTGACCACAACTTCCTGAGAGATGTAGAATTTCAACACCCCAGCTAATAACTTCTCACCTCCTGAATTATATCACATATTCAATATCAACTTGTTTTGAAGCAACTAAAGCTGATGTAGTATGCAGCAGCAGATGTCTACTGGATTTGTTTAATCTTCACAATAATCTTGGAGACATTGTCATGAGTCCCCCACTTTACAGGAGAAAGCCAGATGACGACATGCCGAGACCTGTGTTCAGGATTTGATCTTAAGTAGTCTTGGTGCAAAGCTCCTTCTTGCCCACTGTATTTTCTCATGCTGAGTCTCCAAGTTACATTGATCTTCCTTGATTCAGTTTTTAAAAACAACTGAGAGAGAAAAAAGATAAAGGGCAAGATGACTATGCCAATAAGAACAAATGTACATCATTGTACCATTAGGAGCAATCAAGGGTATATGCAAGTGCTTTGCCTTCAATCTCACAAGAAATTGAAGAAAAGGTTGGAAGGGGAAATTCTACCCCTAAGAATCGGTTTGGTATCTGTTGTGGGATGAATACAGCATAAATACTTCCTAGTACAATCCCAAGGAGACTTAGTTTCAGATTCATATTATCAATGAAGACAATGAAACTGTGAGTATACTTTATATAAAAAGGAAAGCATGCATTCATGCACTAATAAAAACTAAAACCAAGAAAGTAATAGCAATGAAAATAAAATTAATGATAAACAGAAGATATTTATTATAAACATTTGAGAGGGACAAGCTTCACTCCACTACTCAAAATAATTTGAATCATATTGAGTAAATCCTATTTAAATAAATGACTTGAGTTGGCAGATAAAACCACTAGCTTTGCTAAAGGGTAATTGACAAATACAGGTTGGAGCTATTTGGAGCATAAAACATGATATTGTGTTATATTTGTAGATAATGACATGACTAGTACAATCACACTGTCATTCAAATCACTCCACTTAGTTAGAGAAAGGGAGTGTGCCACATACAACTCTGAAAAGGCCTTTTCCTCTGTGCCAGATACAAATAATAAATTGGCATATTAACAGAAATAACTTGCTAACATATACTAGAAATGTTTAGAAGGTCGTGCTTAGTGGTTCATATTAATCGTTAACTTGATAGGCTCTAGAATCATCATGAAAATTGGCTTCAGGTCATGCCTGTGAGGAAATCTCTAGATTGGGTGGGAACACCCACTGTAAATGTGGGCATCACCATTCCCTAGGCTGGTGACAAAGAAAGCTGCTCCCTGCAATCAGCACTCTCTTCTGTAGACAGAGTGTGAAAACACACACACACACACACACACTTGTAAAAAAATCTTAAAATTAAAATTAAAGATAAAAGGTTAACACACGAGGCTAGTCCCTCTGTTCTGAAATTGTTCATCATCAGTGGGTCTGGCACAAGGTGTGCACCGATCAGTATGTCTGATCTGGTCCTTGGGGCTGATGTGACAGCCCTATCAAAGTCAGTGTTAATTTTGGTTACTACGGGTGTCCATGTTTAATCTATTGCATATAAAGTTAAAATCTGACATTGCTCTTGAGAACAATAAAAATGATTGTCTAATGTGGATGTGAATAAGAACAACCTTTTATGAGACACTAATACCCAATAAATGTGAGAAAACATTTTTCTTCAGACAGCATGGTTTACACAGAGGCTTTCAGATAAATGGTCTTAGTAAATCTTTTCTTAGTAGATGCCAAAAAAATCAAGCAATACTTGTAGAGTTCCTTTGCCAAATATGGTGCTCATGTATTCAATATATTAATGATATACACAACAAAGAAGGGATGTCTTCCAGCACATGATGGACTCTTCAAGTTAGAATTTAGAAGAGCTATTCATATTTGCCTTCAATTGTGCTTTTGAGGTTGCTTAAACTCCATGACCCTGTTTTAGGTAACAGAGACCCATCTCCCAGATTTTCATAGGAAAGTCTTTACATAAGAACTCCTAAGCACCCTAGATCCTCATGTTCCACCTCACTCCCACGCTTTCTTCGCTGCCACTCTCACTTTGCCTGGATGCTGTCCTCTTTAGGACAGATTGTTGCTGTTGAAACCAGTCCTGCCAAATGCCTGTCTTCCTGACCATCCCCTCTTGTTCTGCAAATGTTTCCTATTGAATTGGAGCAGTTGTAATTAACCAATGAAGACCCTCCTCAGACTTTCACTGCTAATGTTTCTAAATGAAGGGAGGAGATTCTTGAGAGAGACTTGCACTATTAATGTCTTCATGTGGAGGGAGAGGGAGGCCTGAAGAGCTGCACCATAAGTTGATTATTCTTCTGCAAGTAACCCTTTAATTTGCTCCACTAAATATTCTTTTATTTGTGCTCCTAAGAGAATCTCCTCCCCCATGCTTCTGTAGAAAATTACTTAGCAGTGCTCCTGTATAAGTTAACCTTTATATATATTTCTAAAGGTATCCCCTCACCCATATGTCTGTAAATAACCTCTTGTCCATGCTTATATAGAGAACTTTAATACATTTATTGGCTGACCGAGCTGATCTTGGGTAAGTCTTTGACCTATTGGTATCCTATCTGTGCATTTCTTTGTGTCTCCCCAGGGGATATAATCCCACACCTCTGCTTAGAGCAATTTCCTTTATTTTTTTTATTAGAACACTAATTATCCATTTAATCTTCCACTTAGAAATCATTACTTCCACCTTGACAAGCCTTATTTTTTATATTGAAGAGACAGACATTCGAGTTTTCTACTTTGTATGCAGTATTTTCTCTTACTAGAAACTCATGCAAAGGAATTTTGGTTTCAATAAGGATACTTCATACTCAAGGAATAAACTTAGGGATGTTTACATCTTGATAGCAGCTTTCGATTCAAATAAAGATTGCTGACATTATGACTTAGATCTTTAAATCCTATAATACTACAGGGTAAGAATTAGAAGTTCATTGTTTGTTTGTTTGTTTCAGGATGAGCTACAAAAAACACTAAGAACTTCATAGTGCCGGAAAGTGCTATATAAGCTGCTGGAAAATAGTAATCAATGATCTCACCCAGCTGTGGACTCTATATGACATAATATCAGGTAGCTGGGCAAGATGTAATCACTGGCCATAGGGTACAACTATTCTGATGGTAACCAATTGATTTCTCACTGTATGTGATGCCCACTCCACTGGAAGAAAATCATGTCTGGGACTGTAAACCTCATTCAAAGCCAATGACTAGGATGGCCATAGTGATAAATATACTACTGATGCTTTACCAAATGGACATGGTGTCAAACTTCCTTCTAAATGCTTTTGTTAACATCTGTACTAGTAGTTCTCTAGAGAATGGAACTTATAGAATGAATATATCTATAGCTATTCTAAATCTATATCTAGATAGATAGATAGATAGATAGATAGATAGATAGATAGATAGATAGATAGATAGATAGATAGGGAGTTTATTAGAATGGCTTACAGACTGTGGTCCAGCTAGTCTAACAATGGTTATCTACTAAGAGGAGTTCCAAGAATCCAGTAGTTGTTCTTTCTATGAGGCTGGATGTCTCAGATAATCTTCAGTATACCCAGAATCCTGACGAAGTAGGCTCTAAAGCCAAGGGATGGACTGGCCAGTAAAAACAAGAGCAAACAGGCAAAGAGCCAGTTTCCTTCTTCACTGTTCTTTATATAGGATGCAGGAGGAGGTGTGGCCCAGATTAACGGTGTATCTTCCCACCTCAAGAATCAGGATTAGAAGTGAGTCTTCCTACTTCTAATGATTTAATTAAGAAAAATACAATACTTACCTGGCGGGAGATACCATGATCATGAAGGTGGTTTCCCCAGGGCAAGGCTTATCCATTGCACTCTGGATGTGCTGACCCCTACGATTTCCCCAAATGTGGGAAACTAGACTGCATAATTTGTGGTAGTGGGGGGACTACATTCGTGCTCTCTCCTGTAAGAAAAAAAAGAAAGAAAGAAAAAAGAAAGAAAGAAAAATACATCACACCTGTGTCCAGCCATTTGAGTTTAGTTACTTCCAGATGTAGTCAAGTTGAAAACCATGACTAGCCATCATAGTATCTGCAGGAAACCATGACTAGCCATCATAGTATCTGCAGGAAACCATGACTAGCCATCATAGTATCTGCAGGTTAGTGGTCTTTTCAGCCTTGGTCAGTGAAGCATCTTGTAGAAAATAGAAGTGAAAGCAGTAACTCATAATGGTTCAAAGTGATAAGAAAAAGTGCCCATTGGATCATCAACCCTACATGGACACCTATATCACCTTCTCCAAGGCTCAGAAAACACTTTGTGTAAGAGGGGGCAGAAAGAACTTAAGATTGGGAAACTGCCCATGAAATGCTGTCTTCTGGACATGAGGAGGACTTGCCTGTTGCACACATTAACAGCAACTCTGATCACCTGCTCAAGACTTGGCCCATCAACATTTTGTTATGGGTGAGGGAGGGATTTATGAGGCCCTATCCAACCCCAAGGAGCTTTAGTCAATTAATAGTTCCTGGAGGAGGAAGAGTCATAGAACTTTGGGGTGTCACTGCTGATAACCTAGCTGCCTTTACTCAGGTAAACATATTAAACTAACTAAGCATAGTGTATCACACACAAATAAAAGAGACATTGAACTAGGAGGGAAACTAGCCAGGAATAAGAATGGAGTTAAGTAAGAATGTACGGGGATAAGAGAGAATACTGTACATTATATATGTATGTGAACTTAACAAAAGAATAAATTTAAATGATCATTAATCTTATCATGCTCATTAAATTCTTGGTGATTCTTGATTATCTGATTGAAGTTTTGGATGAAGATTTTGTATTGATAAGCATGAAGCGTGAATCTTCTCTTCCATTACCATGACCATATAAATAGATTCTTCTAAGGAGACTTCTTGTTTTGATCATCATTTCATTTCATATTTTCATCCTCCCAAATGGTATGCTCCTTGAAGGCAGAAGCAGGGCTGTACTCCATTCTTGTAGCTCAAAACAAGCAAAGTGAGTCATACTGAAGACAATAAATTAAAGACAAGTAAAGAAAGAAGGAAATAACTGCCCTCCATGGGAACTTTATATGTATTAGCATGCATGCTCCTGGATATTAATATAATAAATTCCTTTTACACTAACTTACCTCTGACTCATGGAAGGGGAAGAGTAATTTGATTTAAGTGATAAGTATTCAGAATCTCTGTTGGTCTTTGTCAAAGATGCTGATGAGCAAGTCAGAGCTTGGAGAAAGAAAAAGGTTTTAAGTTCTGATGGTCCTTTTGAAAAGAGAAAACCGTGGTCGGCGGGGCAGTACATGAGTGTAGGTACCTTAGAGAAAACCGTGGCTGGCGGGGCGGTACGTGAGTGTAGGTACCTTAGAGAAAACCATGGCTGGCGGGGCGGTACGTGAGTGTAGGTACCTTAGAGAAAACCGTGGCTGGCGGGGCGGTACATGAGTGTAGGTACCTTAGTGGCCAGATGGATTGATTTCCTCAGGAGCCAGCATTACAAGTGGTTCTCAACTCAGGTGCTGAGCACCATGCTCTCAGGTCCTCTGCCAGAGCAGTATATGTTCTTAACTTCTAAGCCATCTCCTGAGAGCAATATTTTTAAAGGATTTATGATTATAACTATAGAATTGTATTTTCAGTTCCATAAAATTGTTGATATTTATAAGCCTCTCTCCTCTCCATGCTAGAATTTCGACTGCTTTGATTTCATGCTCACCACATACCTGTTGCCACATTGCAAATATGACATATTCAGTCATATTTGCAAAGTCCGCACCATGATCAGAAGTCAGTGTTTCACACAGCAGTCCTCACAATATACCATCCCCTAGCTGAGGAGCTGAGGGTGACAGCTGCCAGGAGAGAGACAGCCAGTTTACCAATGGTGCTGCTCCTGATGGGTTAGCCATGTTCCAAAGAATGGTCCTATACACACACACACACACACACACACACACACACACACACACACACACACATATGCTGGAAGTTAAATGAACTCAGTAGGTTTTAAAAAAAGAAAACACGATCAAAATATAATATATTTAGCATGACATTCTCAAACAATAACTTTAGGAAATCTGGAGGTTCATTAAGGGGAAAGGAACCAATGGCTGTGCACTTGGAAAATACAACTTTGAACAGTCATCATGCCTACGGTGCTACTGTTCTGCTTAGGTGACTTGTACATATGCTGCTTCACATCTTTTCAGGCAGGCGTATCTTTTTTCCTTTTAGTCTTGTTTCCTTCAAAACATGCTCTCAGCTCACCTGCATGATGTTCTTATTTAACTAACGTCTTCATGGAGAGGATGAGGGAGTGCCAAATGGACTGAGAGCACAAGAGAGCCTTAGCTTGAGATCAGTAATCCTTCGGATCTTGGCAGCATCAGAATTGCCTGTAGGATGTCTTGAAAACACTGATTATTGTTATAAAAGACCATCTTAACTGTGAACAGTTTCACTCTATTTCACCAGTATGGTGTTACTCAAAGAATCATTTTGTCCAGAAAAATAACAACAATAATAAAACAACCATGATGATGTACTGTTGCACCAAAAACCCAATCATGAAATGTGTCCCATGGTCCAGATTAGAAAGCTGCTGATCCATGGGAGGAGATACAGAGACAAAGTATGGAACAGAGACTGAAGGAAAGGCCATCCAGAGACTGCCCCACCTGGGGATCCACCCCATATACAGTTACCAAACCCAGACACTATTGTGGATGCCAAAAAGTGCTTGCTAACAGGAGCCTGATGTAGCTGTCTCCTGAGAGGCTCTGCCAGTGCCTGACAAATACAGAGGTGGATGCTCTCAGTCAACCATTGGACTGAGAACAGGGTCCCCACTGAAGGAGCTAGAGAAAGGACCCAAGCAGCTGAAGGAGTTTGCAGTCCCATAGGAGGAACAACAATATGAACCAACCAGTATCCCCAGAGGTCCCAGGGACTAAATCACCAACCAAAGAGTACATGAAGGGACCTATGGCTCCAACTGTATATGTAACAGAGGATGGCCTTGTCAGTCATCAATGAGAGTAGAGGCCATTGGTCTTATGAAGAAGACTCAATGCCCTAGTGTAGGGGAATGCCAGGACTAAGAAGTAGAAATGGGTGAGTTGGTGAGCAGGGGGGGAAGGAGAATGGAATAGGAGGTTTTCAGAGGGGAAACCAGGAAAGGGGATAACATTTGAGATGTTAATAGAGAAAATATCTAATTAAATAAAAGAAAGAGAAAGAAAGTTGCTGATCATGCCCAGTGTTTTAGCTAGGGTTTTACTGCTGTGAACAAACACCATGACCAAGTCAACTCTTATAGGAACAACATTTAATTGGGGCTCGCTTGGAGGTTCAGATGTTCAGTCCATTATCATCAAGGCAGGAACATGACAGTATCCAGGCAGGCATGGCACAGGAGGAACTGAGAGTTCTACATCTTCATTTGAAGGCTACTAGCACAGTACTGACTCCCAGGCAGTTAGGATGAGGATCTTTAAAGCCCACACCCACAGTGACACACCTATTCTAACAAGGCCACACCTCCAAATAGTGCCACAGCCTGGGTTAAGCATATTCAAACCATGACACCCATTGAGTTTCTTCTAGGCAAAAGGAGCTCTACTGCTTCAAGAGAACCACCAGACCAAAGTGATCACTGCTGAGAAATACTTAGCACAGCTGATTATGCAAAGCAGAAAACATAGTGTCAGAAAAACAAAGAGTGGGGACCACTGATTTGTTTCAAATTGGCAAAAGAAATCTGCCTAGAGAGTATATGAGGGAAGAGAGGATTTTAGTGCTCAATAAATCGTTCACCCTACTGTGGAAATATGTACTTATTCTGCAATACAAGCTTGACTTTTGAGATAACTAAATACAAGCACAGTAAAACTTGAGAAAGGGTTTATTTCAGCTCATTCTTTGAGGGGCTTGAGTCTGTCACAGCAGGAACATCACAGCATCAACAGAAAGTGGTTGTTCACATTGCATCCAAGTCAGGAAGCAGAGAGAGATGAAGACTCACAGTCACACTCACCTCACTTTCTCATTTTTTCCCTTTTATTCAGTATGGCATCTCAGTCCAGTGGTGCTACCCACATTCAGGGTGGGTGTCTAGGTGCTTGCAAATTCACTCATGTTGACAATGAAAACCAATTGTCACTCATCTCCCAATAGTATTCAGTTCCCAAACCATTACCACACCAGCCTTTAATAAATATTGCAGATTCCAGTACTGTATGTACTATATGTAACTATTTATATACAAATGTAAATAAGACATTTTTCATACACACGTGTAGTTCTATAAGGCTGGTACTATTATTAACTATCATCATCATCTCATTTTCTTATGAGCAGACTGTGAAACATGAACACAACATAGCTTTCCCAGGTAATATACTTGTAATAGTTATGTTACAGGCAAGGCAGAGTTTCCATTTGGCCTCACTCTCTGTATCGTTAGTCATGACCCTGAATAGCTGTCATGCCTGACCTGACGAATAGGTCTATAATCTATGTAATGCCAAGTGGGGCCCCAAATACAAGGCTGCCTTGAAAACAGAGAGAAAGGAAAAGGTCAGTTGTCAAATGTCAAATGATTGGTTGGATCTTTCAGAATTATGCTAGAAAACAACCTGCCATAATTACTGAAGCATAAGAAAATTTAAGACTTAAAAACAAAGGAAATTCTGATGCCCCTTATGCAGAAATATTTTTATATTACAGTTAAGAAAAACACATTGCTTCACAGAGTACTCTGTAGACCCAGTGCTCCTCAGAAAGACGGCATGGATTTTCAGCGGACATCTATCTATATGTTATTCTAGCCTAAGCCTCAGAGCCCACCCTCACCTGTCCCCCACCCCCTTGCTAGGAAGCTCACATTTCCCCAAGGCCACCTCTGATCCATTCAGTAAGGGCTTTCTTGCTCTGTCAGTGCTGTGACTCCTGTGTCTGGTTACAGGGTTGCTCCTTACTGGCCTTGTAGATGAATGGCTGAGTCCCAATGGCTGTCACCTTCAATTCATCTCAGCTCTGACTTTCCCTTGAGCCATTCCAAGCTCACCCTGGTTCTATTATGTCTCTTGTATCTATATCTTGTGATGGTTAGAAGTGAGGTGTTTAAAGGAGTCTTCTCTCTCTAGCAACATGACAAGTGGTTTATTTGAGTATCTGGACCAAGACTCACTTCATAGATACAAAAAGTACATAAAGTGTGTGCTCTTCAGATATCTGTAAAGTCTGATTTTCCCCAAATAGATGAAGTTGCGTGTGCTTCTTAAGCATTTCTTTTACTTCCTTCTGCCTCATCAAAAATTATAAAAAGAATCAGAACATGAATCTCATCAAAACTTAGGAGCTAAGATAGCTCAGCTTATAAAATGCTTGTCTTGCAAGTATGGGGACCAGAGTTCAATCTCCGGTGTCTATGTACATCCAGGTGTGATGGACTATACCTGTAAGCCTAGTGTTAAGAAATAGACAGGAACCTCCATTGGGGTAGCTGGCTGGCTCACCTGGCCTAATTGATGAGTTACAACCAATAAGTATTAGATAACACATGGAAAGTATTTCTGAGGAAGACATTCAAGGTTGTCCTCTGACAAAGTACATGCATACACATATGAATGTACATCCAAGCTTACATGTATCCCACCCACACACATAAGCATATGCACTCATGTCACACATGCACTTCCCTACCTACAAATGTGGATTCAAACAGGTACATGCACACATGCATAAAAATAACCAATTACTCTGGAAAAAATGAGTAAATAGAAAATTATCAATCAATTCTGCTCAAATGTTGAAAATAATCATCAGGTTAAATAAAAACTGTAGTCCAATATAAAATCAATTTATAATAAAAATCTGCTTCTTCACACTGTACTATGTTTTCAAGGCAGAGACTTCTTCCATCTTAGCCAAGAGAAGCTCAATTGAATGAGTGGAATTATACTCATTTGTTTGATTTTAACAGAATCATGATGTCACTGGGTCTGGATTATTTAAGGGTCACTAGAATTTTATGCTAATAGAGAACATGACACATATGGCAGACAGAAGATGGGTAGTCTTATGTCACCACATGTTATGTGACTCAGTCACATCCCTGAGATTCTTGCTTATTACTCTGTTATGTTGGAAGGCTCAGATTAGCTCTCCCCAACACTTGTCACATGTTGTAATCATGATCCCTTTGATATTCTGACCTGGAGTTTCTGAGACGTTAGTTTGCCCCCCGCTGTTCCTTCTTATTTTGGTAACTGTCATGTTGAAAATCTTTACTCTTAAACTGAATAAATGAAGCCAAGAAAGAATGGTCATCAGGTTCTGATAGAGGTGGGTTGCCCATAATTAAGGCTCTCTGCCCTCCATGTTTTACCTTCATGACTCTAACTGTCCTGAACATTGACATCTGGATTATGTCATTTCTGCTTCATGAGGAGATTATCAGGGGTTCAGGTCAGGAGGCAGGTAGCAAAGGTAACTACTCCTGCAGAATGTCTTCAGGTCAGCTAGGAATACAGGCTAAACCGAAGCAACAGCAATGCACTGGATAGAATTCTTGGAAGAATCTTGAATCTCCCTTCCTTTTTCTACTCCTGGTTACCAGGGCACATATGCCCACATGGAAACCAGAGTGTCCTCCCTCAAATGCTTATTTACAATTTTTTTTTTTAAATAGAAGATCTTTCCTTGAACCTGGGGCTCAACAATTTGACTATATCAGCTGGACTGCCTCAGGAAATCCCCAATTCCCTCACCTCTTAATCTCCAACAGACAACCCCTCTATTTGAACCCCCAGCACTGGGCTTATAAGCACACATCACCATGTCTGGCTTGTATGTGGGTGCAAAGGACCTGACTGCACTTCCATGATTAGTACCAACTGAGCCATCTCCTAGTCTTAAATCTTCCCCTCTTTTATGAAACCTTTCTGAACTCATCATCTGAAAACTTCTCGCATACTTCTGAACTCCCAAATCAACTTTAATCCTCAGCATTTAGAAATTAATTTTTCTGTCTACCCGTGACTTGGCCTCTTCAACAACTTGTCCAGGTAGGAAGATGGTCTTAGCTTTTTGATGTTGAAAGTGTTTTTGACACAGTACACATGTGACTGCAGTTGATTTGATGGCTCTGCTTCAGCCCACAGACATTCCTGCACTGGTGTGCAAATTGAAAAAAATCTTCAGCTACATTGTCTGCTAAGTATGAAAGCATGCTCTAATTTAAAGGGCCTGTAGTAATTGGTTCCCACCCTTTCAAAGCCATCCAGGGTAGTTGGTTTTCAATTCACACAAACATAAGCTTCTAAAATGGTTTTGAAAATAGACGTTAGCTTTTAGTTGAAACCCTCCAGTGGATAAAATATGGCTGTTACGACAGAGTCCCGATTTTTCTTATCATTTTTATGGCTTTTCCATAAAACCAAACATCATTTCCAATCTTTCTTTTATAAAAGAAACCCTGGTCTCTGGAGAGATGATTTAAGGGTTAAGTGTACATTTTTCTCTTGTAGAAGGCCCAGGTTCAATGCCCAGCACTCACAGAGTAGCTTACAAGTATCCCTAACTCCAGCTTTAAGAGATCTGATACCTCTTTCTGACCTCCATAGGCTCCAGGCATGCATGAAGTGCACACACATACAAGCAGGAAATGCATTCGTACACAGAAATGAGAAGGCAAATCTGTATTTTGTGCATAGTTATCTAAATCTATCCCTTTTGTGAACATAAACTACATTGTACCTGTTCAGCAGCTCCTCAGTCAATCAGAAACACTCAGAAAGTTCAACAGCTCTTTGAACATTCTGGGATTGATGGTTGCTAGGGAGTAGTGTGAGAATCGGCTAGCTCTAGACCAACCCCCATAGCAATCCTCACAGGGTTTTCAGCCTCTCCAGGGAAGAAACAATATCCTCTCTTGGCCAGGAGTCTCAGTTAGCTCTGTGGAGCCACAGGTAGAATGCAGATCTGGAAAATGGTGCTGCCAATGTGCTTGGGTAGAGATGCTTATCAAGGTCCTTTTATTGTCCCCTTAACAATGGCCAGCAGTCCTACCAGTGTTTGTTTTCACAGGCCATTCTCTGCAGAACAGAGGCTGCAAGCATCAATCAGAAGAAGAATTCAGGAATGTGCAACAGGAGGGTACCCAGCAAGACAGGGATGAGGAGGGGGTCCAGTTTTTGCTCCTCTTCCTCAGTTCACGGTAAAGCATGGAAAATAAGATCGGGTCAGAGACTGGAGTGATGAGGATGGTGGTCCACACTGAGAGGTTGTGATGCTGTCATCATTATTGCTCCCAAGTCATTTACAGGACCAACCAATACCACTTCATAACAACTCATTAGAAAAACTGAATAAGGAAGAATGGAAATAAGGAAGAATTTCACAGGCCCTTTGAATATGCATTATAGCTTCCAGTTTGATATGTTTAGCATATGCTATCTTCCTGGGTGTGTGAACAAGTGAATCTCTGTGCCTATATCTGTTTCTTGAATTGTTTCTTGGTCTCTTTTCCTTCTGTTTGTTTGTTCTGTCCTATTCTAATGTGTTGGCTTTTGTTCCATCTTTTTTTATTTTATTATTATTCTTTAAATTATCCTTTAGAAACCTGCTTGTTTTCTAATGACTGGAACTGGGGTAGGGGAGCAGGATCCAGATAGGAGAGGAGGTGGGGAGGAACTGGGAGGAATAGAAAGAGGGAAAACTGTACCCAGTATATATTAGATAAGAAAAATCTCTTTTCAATAAATAGAAAAGGTTCTTTAAAAAATGCTAGGATGTAAAAAAAAAATTTTTTTTTTTGAGGCAGGATCCTATGAGTGGCTGAGATTGGCTTTAGAATCATAATCTTCCTGCTTCTACATCCAAAAATTGGGATTATTAGGTGTACTTGACTTTGAAGATTGGTTTTGATCTCTCTATGACTGCCCCATTTTGTTCAGGACTGAAGAACTAGGCTTCCACAAAGCTCTTCTTCAATTAGAAACTGGCAGTGCTTAAGAGGTACTGAACTATTCATTAGCTTCAAATGTTTTCTTCATATGTTAAGCCACAAAATCATAAATAACTTCCTGTCTTTGTTTCAGCCAGCATTCTGCCACTGTGACACACTAACTGGAGTCAGCCAAGTTAAAATGAAAAAAGGTTTATTTTGACTCATGTGCCTCAGGGCAGGTAGCAGATGGAGCTTGTTTACTTCATCACAGCTACGTAGTGAAAAGGCAAAAGCCTCTGGGTCCCAATATCTTCTTAACTTCCTCTCATGAGTCACAACCTCGGAAAGGTTCTACAAGTCCCAACGTTAGCCTGGTCCAGGGCTGGTGACAAAGATTTGAACACATAGGCATTTGGGGGATATATTAGATCCAAACTAAAAGAGTTACTGTAGGTATTAGACTGTCTTCAGTTCTTCATATATTAAGGCTTGCACTTACAAGGTCATCAGATTAGAGAGAAAAAACACTACAGGTAGCTTTCAATTTTGAGTACATTTAGTCAACCAGACAAATAGGAAAGGTTTTTTCCATTCTGTATTTTATTGGAGGAAACTGTATACCTCTACTCAAACAATACTTTTTCAACATACCAAGGACTGGGCTCTCAAGAGTCAAAGATTAGCAAGCTGGTCCCATCCTTGTGATAAACGACATATTTCCATGAGGAAGCTACAGCTTCAGTAAAATGTGGTGAGGGCTGTGACAACAGGTTTCCCCTAGGAAGGAACCTTCCCTGGAGGAAGAAGGAGCATAGACAGCACTTAGGGATGACTCTCTATCCCAAGGGGCGGGACTTCAGGACCAAGAGAACAGAGGTGGTAAAAAGGGGTGGCTTTCGTCTTAAAGATCACCTCCTTAGTCCTTACCCATAAACTCAACCATTCGTGATTCTTCTGTAACATTTCTGCTTCTGGGATCTTGCCTCATCCTTCATGGCTTGATCATGGAAACCAGAATGAAGAAATTACAGACATTGAAGAAATGACAGATGCACATAGAAAAAAACTGATACTGACTGGGCTGTATTCTGTCTTGTACAGGGCACCTACTACTCTGCCTGGAAACTCAGAGAATTCTTAGTTACAATGTAGGGAAGAGGGTTAGATAGTCTCTGTAGGGGAGCAGTCTCTGGCTGTAAACATGCAGCGGGAGGAAGCTGTGGTTGATATATAACCCTGGTAAATCATGGTAAACTTACACATTTGGACCAGGGGAGGCTTTGCTATCTCTCTGAGCCTTACCTAGGGAAGACATTGTTATATCCTGGCCTGTCAAACCTCCACAAACCTGGGTGCTAACAGCATGTGTATGTTCAAAGCAGACTCTCACCCAAGCCCTCTCTGACCATATTAGTTCACAAAGGTCACATAACTACAGTAGAGTTCATTCAGATCCTGTGGGCTGACTTAATGCTCCCAAACTGACCTAAGCTTAAATTACTTTTATTTTTCTAAATTTTATTTTTATTTTCTTTACCCCCATATTCTACCCCCCCACACACACTCATACACACACACACACACACACACACACACACACATTGAAATTTGGATCTTGATTTTGGACTGTGGCTGATCTAGTTAAAATCAAAATTAACACTTATTATATATTCTGAAATAAGGCAAAAAATAAAACACTATTATGTCCGCATTTGTTCCACAGGACTAGGAGAATAACTTCAAGACCAAAGGAGTACCTAGAAATAATTTCCTACCATATGAATCCCCAAATATTCAAATTGAGAAAGTGTAGCTCATTATTTAGTTTTGATCCTTTTCAGTTGAAACCAAAAAGAAACAGCAAAGCAAATAGAAAAAAAATTTCTCACCACTCAATGTTCTTCCAAAGTCTTTTTACCACGAAGCTTTAACCACCATCAGTAACAAAATGATACCATAATTTCTGAGCTCCAGACATTCTTGAAAATACCATCTAAGATATCTTTCCATTTCATTTCTCCTGTGAGACTTCACTACCATTGTATATTGCTTCATGTTGACAGTATTATTAGCACTTTAGCACAAAGCTATTAATGACTTCATTAGCAAACATCCCAGAGTACATTTATACAAACCTAGATGGTTCAGGTCAGTTACTCATGACCTCTTGACACCAAAAGGTGTGATAAATTGAGAAACATGAAGCTGCTATTGGGAAAATATGACATAGATATATTTATGGCATAAAAGTATAAATATACTCAAAATAACTTTTATAATTCACTGTAGTGCCTAGAGAGATGGTTGAGTGATTAAAGGCATATATTGCTTTTGCAAATGTCCTGAGTTCAATTCTTAGAACCCACACCTACTTGTAATTCCATCTCCAAGGGTTCTGATACCTTTATGTATCCTCCTCAGGCACTACATTTATTTACATATACCTTGACATACAGATATACACACACAAACACACACACACACACTCACATAATTATTTAAAGTATGACATAGTAAATATACAAATGAGCAACACAACTGTTTACTATCAAGTACTCTATACTATATTGTACAGTCAATGCATTTGGTTGTTTACATTAGTGTTACCCCAAGTATCCCTGTATAATAAAATGTGCAGACTACAACATCAACAGACAATGGGAAACTTTTAGCTTATTATAATCTCCAGGGACAGATGCTTGTCCATGATGTGTCACTGAGTGAAACTTCATTCTGCAACATGTGACTGTTCTACTGTTACTTCTGTCTTAGAGATTATAAAAACTGAGCAATAACAGTGATGTAGTTGCCCTGCCCTAGCCTTTCCTTATAGCCAGGGGAGTCACATAAAATGTGAGATAAACATGGCTAGACAGGCCAGCTAGGGCAGCTAATCTTTACTGTTAACAGAACTTCATCTAGAAGGCAGAAGTGTACCTCTGGATATGTCTGAGCCAGCGTTTCCAGGGAGAACTGACTGAAGGGAGAGCTCCATCCTGGATGTGAGAGGTTCCATCCCATGGATGAGGATCTGAGAGCCCCGATCTTCCAGCAGCCATGAAATGAACTGCTTTTCTCACCAGGAAAGATTGAGCCCCCTGAGACTATGAGCCAAGATCAATCTTTCCTGCTTGAAGCTATTTCTATCAGTTATTTTGGTCCTAGAAATAAAAGGCTAAAGGATATGTCTAGATCTTTTTCTGGGAAGAAGTCAGAGATCCTGATTGGAATTTATCAACAGAGCACTGGAGGCAGCCAGTGTTGATTCCTGATTTGGATCCACACTATTGCACAGTTTCCCACCCCCACCCCCACCCCACCCACCTCCTGCTACAGTAGACCTTTTGCAAGAAAAGGGATATGGCATGATTTCAGGGAATTTAGGGAATCTCTCTCACTGCATGACACTCACACCAACCTTTTCAAGGTGCATGACCTCCAACCTTTCAAGAAAACATGAGAATGTTGATCTCACAGAGTAAAAACTCCGGTCACCAAATGCCAGGGAGTTCCCTAGAGCAAGTGTAGGTAGGAGGAGTTAGACAATCAAGAGAAGTTGGAAGGGGTCATATTGAGCAGAGAATACAGAAACAGGGAGGGGTCAGAATGCAAAGCCTAGGAATATCCAAGGTACTTGGCCTGGCTTATCCTAACTGGGAAGCCTGGGCAGGGGGAAAGGAGGTAGCAGAGGGCAGAGGCAATCAGGTTCACCACAAATCCACTAACCCTAATTCCCTTTTAGAGCCTTGCTGGTCCTTGAATCACATAGTGTCATTCCTCGGGTGCAATGGAAACCTCAGGCATCTGGACTGCCACTGGAGAAGTGTAGATCATCAGAGCCACATTATATCAAGGGAGCCAAACCATTGTTGACCTGAGAGTTGTACAAAAGCCTTTCAGATGGACTTCGCATCCATGCAATTGAAGCCTATTAAATCAATCCAAGCTAATACTTACAATTTCCAGAAACGTGGGCATCCAGGCCCTTGTCTACCAGTTAGGACTATTATTAGATTTTTCCTCCTGTGAACCTACTTAGAATTTTTCTCATACACCCACTAATTCCCCTAAGAGGGAGATTATTAAAGCACTTCAAACCATCTTGCTTGGATTGTAAAATGCTAATGTCCCCCTTTATTTATGTAGTCTGTTGGCGTGCAGGATGGAAAAGAAAAGTAATGCCTCAGATATAAGAAGCTGCTCAGGAGAAGAATCAAGAAAAGAAAACTTACAAGCAGCAAAACCAAAGCACCGTCATGGGATGGCTTCCCAACCAGCCTTCTATTCCTGCTGCTCCCAAGGCTCGGAGCAGATGCACAAGCTGGGAAACAGGAAAGAGCGCAGAGAACTGGAGAAACACTGCCTGGCATGATAACGTGTGGTTCCGTGTCTCAAATCCTATGCTTCTCACATGAAGAAATGCATGCATTTCCAATCCACTGCAAGATGACTGGTCTCTCTAAGTTCATACAGCCAAGGTAGTGGTTTCTTCAGTGGAAAATTGGAATAGATAGATAGGTCAAAGGCATTCTGCTGATTGGGAATTATTCTAAACATGTTTAAGAACTTTAACCTTAAAATGTAGAAAATAATAAAAATTTAATATATATCTATATGATATGTAATGTATATGTATGCATATATATGATGGAATTTTATCCAGTTATAAAGAAATATGAAATTAACAAAAAAAATTGGATCTAAAAAGCATTACATGGTGATCCAGACTCAGAACAACCAAACTTGCATGTTTTCTCTCACATGGAGAATCCAGTTTCTAACGTTGGTCTATGTGTCTATGTGTCTGAAACTAGAAAGGGTAAAGATGTAAAAGTGTCAGAGGATGTCAGGAGAGTACTGGGACATATGCGATGTCAAAGTTCAAAGGAGGCTACAGGGGGTAGAAGAGAATGAGGCGAGTAGAGAGAATTGGCAGTGGAAAGAAGAATCAACAAAATCCAATTTTGTCTGAAAGCATCATAAGGAAACCTAATACTTGGTGTGCTATTTTTAAAATAATTAATTCAAAGTGAAGAAGTCATAAAAAAAAAACCCTTGGACTTAATTAAACTTCTAATTAAGCTTGAGAGCATGATGAACTTCAGCTATGTCTTCAACCTGTTCCCACCTTTCTCATCACCTCCAAATGTCTGGAGAACACCTACCTACACCCTCAGACATTGGGACAAATACCGAGTCACACTGAAGGGAAAATCAGACTTAGAATGGTGTCTTTATAAAAATAATGTCTCAGGGATGGAAAGAGGCTCAGAGTTTTAGAAGATGCTGCTCTTGCAGAAGAACAAGGTTTCTTGTTTTTAGTAGTCACCTTAGATAGTCCATAACTGAGTGTATCTACTGTACTAGAGTGTCCCTACTATAGGAGACTTGACACTTCTGGTCTCTACTGGCACCCATACATATGAGAGTGCATACACACACACACACACACACACACACACACACACTAAGATATATTTAAATAAAATTTAAAATAGCTGGCATGATGGCCCATACTTTTAATCCCAGTACTCTAGGAGGCAGAGATAAGCAGATCTCTCTGAGTTTGAGGGACACCTGGTCCACATAGCAAGTTCCAGGATGGCCATGGCTACATAGTGAGACCCTATCTCAAAATAAACAAATAAGTAATATCTGTCTGTCCTCAAAATCTAGCAAAACCCTAAGGGAAAAATAGCAAGTCAGTTTATAACTCACTCAGGATATAAGAATTTTTAAATTTTTTAATTGGATATTTTCTTTATTTACATTTCAAATATTTCCCCTTTCCAGGTCTCCCATTTGGAACCCCCCTATGCCATCCCCCTTCTCCTGCTTCTATGAGGGTGCTCCCCCACCCATCCACCTACCTACTCCTATCTTCCCTTCCTGGAATTCCCCTACACTGGGGCATCGAACACCCTAAAGCCTAAGGGACTCTCCTCCCACTGTTGTCCAACAAGGCCATCCTCTGCCACATATGCAGCCAGAGCCATGGGTCTCTCCATGTATTCTTTGGTTGGTGGTCCAGTCCCATGGGGGCTCTGGGGGGTCAGGCCTGTTGCTCTCTCATTGGGCTACAAACCCCCTCAGCTCCTTCAGTCCCTTCTCCAACTCCATCAGGGACCCTGTGCTCAGTCCAACTGTTGGGTTCTAGCATCCGCCTCTGTATTTGTCAGGCTCTGGCAGAACCTCTCAGGAGACAGCCATATCAGGCTTCCATCAGCAAGCACTCCCAGCATCTGGGTTTGGTTGCTGTATATGGGATGGATCCCCAGGTGGGGCAGTCTCTGGATGGCCTTTCCTTCAGTCTCTGCTCCATACTTTGTCTCTATGTTTCCTCCTATGAGTATTTTGTTCACCCTTCTAAGAAGCACTGAAGCATCCACATTTTGAAGGACTGGAGTATCCACACTTTGGTTTTCCTTCTTCTTGGGCTTCATATGGTCTGTGAATTGAATCTTGGATATTCTGAACCTTTGGGCTAATGTCTTATCAGTGAATACATACCATGTGTGTTCTGTTGTGACTGAGTTACCTCACTCAGGATGATATTTCCAAGTTCCATCCATTTGCCTGCGAATTTCATGAAGTCATTGGTTTTAATAGCTAAGTAGTACTCCACTGTGTAAATGTACCACATTTTCTGTATCCATTCCTCTGTTGAGAGCTATCTGGTTTATTTCCAGCTTCTGACTATTATAAATATGGCTGCTATGAACATAGTAGAGCATGTGTCCTTATTACATGTTGGAGCATCTTCTGGGGATACGCCCAGGAGTGGTGGCTGTATTTTTTAATACCTCTAGGTATAGGTATAGATCCTTGATACAAAATTAGGTTTTCCTTAGCACTCAAGAACACTTCCCCAGGTTATAGGACATTATTTTCTTACAACATCATTTTTATGGCTGCAAAATAAAATAAACCACAGTATAAATATATCAGAACTTATTTAAACAATTCTCTTGGGCACAGGACTCCGTTGTTATAAAAACAATGTCATGTCATTCTAGCAAATAAATCTTTCCCTTTGTTGAGATTTTTGTTGTATTACTAAGTTCTTGGAGAGAACTTGTTGAGATGAAGATCATGAACATTTGCAGTGCCTTAGAAACATACAGTTCAATGTTCCTCAGAAAGCTATCCTTTCTGTGCCTCAAAAGAGAGAATATAGGATGTCGTAGGAAAGCCAGCACAATTTCCTCTCTCTGCTAGAAAGTCTGCCATATGGACAAGCTCAGTGAGTACTTGTCTGTTTTGTAAAGGGGACTGTCAACAGTCCTGCCATGGCTTTGAAATGTTAAGGACTGTCCTCACCTCATATTCATTGATAGGACTTATTAAAAATTCAGCTGGACTTGTCCTAACACAGAATATCTTAGTTCAAGTCCTAAGCCATACACTAACTATGTGATAAAAGGATGCAGATGATCTAATACCCCAGGCTGTGTTTCCCCACCGTGAAAATAAAGAACTTGTCTTATATCTATATGATCTCTCTCTTCTCTCTCTCTCTCTCTCTCTCTCTCTCTCTCTCTCTCTCTCTCTCTCTCCCTGAGATACACTTGTTAGTGTGGGTATGTGCATGTGCACATGTGTGCAGATGCATGTGTATGAGGAAGCCAGAAGTTGATGTCCAGTACCCTTTTGTCATTCATCCTCCACTATAAGATTGTGAACCTGAAGCTCAATTAGATTTGCTGGCCAAAGTAGTTCAGGGATTTCCCTGTCTCTACACCACTGTGTTCAACTTTTTTATATCTTAACATCGGTTCTGGGAATCAGAACTGTTTCTTATGCTTCTGAGTCTCTCAGCTGAGACATCGCCACAGCTCCAGGATCTGACTTTCATTAAAAGATTGCATGACAGACCATCTGTTTTCAACAATCTAACAACATACCCAGTAGCACATTATATTCACGGACATTGGCCTCAATCCCTGCAAAGTCCCAAGTCTAAGTTCTCTGAAATGTGTTGACCATGAGAAATGGCTCAGGTTGAGATTCAAGAAGGACATTCCATATTCATGAAGGTCACATGAATTTTATCACCTCCAGTTGCTACTATTCACAAATAACAACTGTGCATTTTATAAGCAATGACACAACCGACATGTTCTTTCCCTGACAAGAGACTGAAAGCTAGTGCAGGAAAAGAGGACACTTCATACCAACCTTCAGGACTGTGACCCAAAACAACGGAGAAGCAGAACTAGGTCTGGGGCAGGGACTGTGTCCAAGTCAGCAGCTTACTTACTCATCCTGAGTAGAAACACCATGTTCCTCGGTTTTCCATCTGGAGAACAGCCCAGAAATGATACAGTCTCCTTGCCAGATTGAAGAGACAGCTTTTGGAGGTGAACAACTTTTTTTGTTTGCTCTCTGTGGTAATTTATTATTCTCCTCACAGAATAGCAGTCTTTCCTGAGTAGCTGAGGATAAAGTTGCAACTTATTCAGAGATAATGTCTACTGTGTATTACCAGCTGACACGTGGCTGGTTCTGCATGCAGGGTTTTCAGGTTAGTGAGAACAGAAATCTGTTTAATTCTTTTTCCCACCATGATAACTACCATCTATTTATTGAGAGAATCTTGTGTTACAGAGACTGAGCTAAACACTTTATATTACTGGATGTCTTGGCTGTTAAGATGACTGTGTTGAAGACATATTATCTTACTTCTAAAGATAGGGTAACAGGCCAGAAAGAATAGAGAATGGTGCGGTTGGGAACTGACTACTGGTCTACCTGACTTCAAAGCCAATGTTTAGTTTGTTACATTTTTCCAATTGGGTTTAAATAGTTGGTATTCAGCTGGTGGTGGTAATTTTTGATCTTGTAGAACCAGAACTTGAGAAGAACTTGAGAAGTGGGGTCTAGATAGAGAAAGTGGGTCCCTACAGAGAGGGGTGTCTTGAGGCTTATAGTCCAGCCCTTCCTTCTGGCCCTGTTCTACTTTATAATGCTACTTACAATTTATCTTAGGGTTTCATTGCTGTGAGGAGACCCATGATGACAGCAGCTCTTGTACACAAAAACATTGGGGCTTACTTACAATTTCAGAGGTTTAGTCCATTATCATCATGGCAGGAAGCATGGCAGCATGCAGGTAAACATGGTAACAGAGAATCTGAGAGTTCTATATCTTGATCCATAGGCAGCATAAGGAGACTGGGTGTTACAGTGGGCATAGCTTGAGCATATATGACCTTAAAGCCTGCCTCTACAGTGACACATTTCCTCCAACAAGGCTACACCTACTCCAACAAGGCTATACTTACTAATAGTGCCATTCCCTATGACAAAACAAACACATGAATCTGTGGGGGCCATTTCTACCAAACTACCACATATATCAATAAGATGATCCTATGAGCTTTAATGGGATCTCTAGTTCTGTGTCTTTTGCTATGGCTGATATGTTTGATTGACAGATGGATTTGATTGACAGAGAACCATTGCTTGGACCTGGTAAGCATTTTCTTCATCCTCTTCAGCACTCTTCTTCTCTCCTTCTATTCCTTAGAGCTCACCCATCACCAACAGATGCCACTGCTTTGTATCAATTATTTCAATTTCTCAAACCTCTCCTCTATCATTACCTCAAGGGAAGTCTGCCCTCTAATGATGCAAAAGCACTATTGATTTCAAACACTTATTTCTCAGAAATGAAGCAAAGAGCACATCTCAAGGTTAAAGGAGTTGACTGATGTAGAGATCTATGGTAGTCACTCTATCTGCATTTATTGTTTAAAAGGAAAGGAATCTGAGGCGCAGGAAAGCACTTGCTCCCACAATCCCATGAGGAGGATCTAAAAAAAAGGGCAACATCTGTGTTCCAGTGTGGATGCTCCCTGGGATGCCAAGAACTTCCTGAACTAGTAACAGAGAGCAGCAAGAGGGAATCAAGGGATGGCCTGCACCAGGAGAGAAAAAAGAAAATCTCAGCCATGTTCTACAAAGACTTATTAATTTGCATTCAGTCGAGCAGAGCTGGAGAATGAATCTACTGTTTATTCTGTTTATCTTGACTGACAGCAGACAAGTCTCTAGAGGGGCTCTAAGAAATGTTAACCATTTGCTGTGAAACAGCATTTACCTGTCAGGCTTTCAGTGAGGATGGGCTGAATGAGGGCAAAGGAAACCATCTTAATTTTCCATGTTGTTCTATGATATGCTGCAGAGCACTTCACTCTCATTTCTAGCACTCTATAGTATTGATCAGTTATCCCTTTTACCTCTTACTAGTCCTCAAATAATTACATACTATTGAATGATGAAAACAACCAAGTTCATCCCATTTAGCATTATCCAGCACCTTGGTTGCTATTTATGGTAAATGAATATTTAAGGTTGTCTTTATTGTGCTAGGTATACTTAAAAAACAAAAACCAGAATTTCAGGGCTGGCGGATGGCTCAGTTGGTAAAGCTTTGCCTGGGTAGTTAACCTAACATACTTAGCAAAGTTCTATACCAATGGGAAAGACCCTGTCTCAAACAAGGAAATGAAAAAGGAAGATACATGAAGAATAGAACCTTATACTATTCTCTGACCCACAAATGAATGCATACTTGTGCACATATGCAGCCCAGATATGCATGTGAGAATGCACACAGAATGTTCACTTACATGCATTGTCTAAGATCTTGAATATAAACTGATCTTTATGTTCCCACAAAAGTATCAGAAATTTCCCTCCTGGCTTCCCTTTCTATTTAGATAAGCCCTTCTGATGGCTCCTAAGTCATTGGGGTATTTATGTTTCAATGGAAATTGTATGTGAATGCTAAATCTAGGTGGAGTGATCATAGGGGCTTACTCCAGAAACTGGAAGACTGTACCACTCAGGACCCCACCCTCATCTCTATTTGCTCCATTTTTTATCAGATGGTACTCTGTTGCTAAGTAACTGAAGGTGATAGCAGAAGACCAGCTGGTATCTGTGTGTGTATGTCTTTGTGTATGTATGTGTGTTATGTGTATACGTGTGTGTGTGTGTGTAAGTATATACATATATATGCAATGGAAAGTACCATTTAGGAAGGACAGCTACTGCGCTATCCCCTTAAAAACACTGGAAATTTGTGAATGCTCTCCTGGACTCATTGACTCTCCTCTTACTTCTGATTAGAACGTGGATATTCAAAGCAGACTTCAATCAACTGCTATTCTAATCACCAGCTTGGGGACATGAAGACATGTCTTAATTTTTCAGTAGGAAGGAGTTGGATAAAGTTCCTGTGCAACTGATTAAACCTAAAAATATTCCACTGTGCAGCATCTTCTAAATATTATGTACTGTAGCCTTCTTACAGAAGGACCAGGACCAATCTGTCCCTCCTCCCTGATGAAAGGCTTTTAGAAGCCCTTTAGAAAGCCGAGTGGAATTTGCTATTATCAATGTGCTGGCTTATCAGATATGAATTCATTTGTTTTTCTCAAAACCACTTATCAGCAAGAACAGAGCTGGCTTGTCCATATCTGAATTGTGCTCCAAACACCCTTTCTGAGTTCCCTAGGGTTCAAACAATTTTTTTTAATCTTCCAGAGTTTTTTTTTCTTAACATTCACTTGTGTTTTCTTAACCTTATACCTATTGAGGTGGATTTCTGGGTCAGGATCCCTGTAAAGACACAAGGAATTGAGGAAATTCCCAGCTCAGGCTATCTGAGGACCAATTGTCTGGGTAGAGTTTCAACCCTGAAAGACCAATGGACAGTTGGAAGTGAGATGGATTGACTGGGGATGGCCCCAGAGTTGAGCCCTTCTTCTTGCTACCAGTGTCTTTATTCTCTGTCTGGGAACTCTAGGTGATGTATAGCATGAAAGACAAGAGCCAGCAGACTCCTGTGAAATGTCCTTCATGCTAAGCCACTGTAGCAAGAGAAATAGAGAGGCTTCCTTTAGTCCAGAGCCATAACCTTCTTCCTCACCTTGGAGACTCCCTTGATCCTACAATGGGCTAATGTAGGGCAACCCCACAAGCAATTTGTCTTCCTGTTTTCCTAGTGTGCTCTGCTGACCACTAAGCTCATTTGTAGAAGGCTCATAATCTATCTCTGTCACAAAGAGGAACACTGGTAGGCTTAGTATAGAAAACCTTCATATCTTTCCATTCACAAATAAGAACTAAGCCACACACTGTAAAGGAAAATACCTGTAATTGCGCAGGAATCTCTCTTATGGTGAAATAATTGATAAAGTATGGCAATTTGGATTTCTTATGAGTTATATTTAATGGTTAGAGTAGACAGAAGTTATTCACTTTGTTATTTTTGTTTTGGGTTCTATATCATAATTCAATGTTTGCTTCATAATTTTTGCATAGATGTGCATCCACACACGATTTACAGGAAAGTACTAGTATCTCCATGAACTGGCAACTGGTAGCCTCCACAGGGACAATTATTAGCATTTTCTGTGGACTCTATCCTGAGGCAAGCATTTTCTAGGCATTTTTTTTTTTAAACAAAACCAAACTAAACCAGAGTAAACAGTCACACTCCTTAATCTTACTATCATCTCTTGTCTCATGAAAGCATACACCAAAGCTCAGGTCTCTAGCTTGTTAGTGAGTATTCAAATGAACAAGGACCACACAGAAATTTATCACCATGTAATTCCCTTTTATGGAAGTAACAAGAATCAACAGATAACCACTTAATTTTTTTGGCAATGTGGAGAATTATGACTTATAAAGTCTTATGAACAGATTGTAATGATACATGCTATTTCAATAGTGTGTGACCAGACTTTTCTAATGTTTTTGCCACAACAGGAATGTTAGCTCTCAGGAGGAATTCACCTTGAGTTTAAAGTAAACTTGAAGACATCTAACTGGAGAGGCTAGATTGAGAGCTTTGCTTTGCCGAAGAGCATCATCTGTCCCTCCCCCATGCCCCACTGATCTCTTCAGCCACACTTATCTTGGACAGCCAGTGGATGCCCTGCACTTAGACAACAGCTGCCATAGATGACTGAATATTCCATGACTGACAGCTTAAGAGGCGTGAATGAGAGAAGCATGCCTACAGGTGAGGCTCATGTAAGGGTACACTTTCCACACTTCTGCTGAAGTTCTCTGCATGTAAATATGTGTTAAGTTCAATTCCTTTATCCACATTTGCAGTTTCAGGCTGGCCACTGCTGAACTCATGTATCCTTCTCTTTCAAGCTAAAGTTAACATCAAGGATCACATAGGCCACCTATTTGTAGATAACTTTATTTGGCTTTTTTCCCCCTCTCTCAGTGTTTTCATTGTCTAGTCCTCAGATACTTACCATCTCAATACCTAACCTCTGTGGGACTCTGCTTCAACCCCTGCTCTCTACTCTGCAGTGAATGTATATGTTGTGGGTGTTTTGCTTTGACTACCTGGACTCCTGATAGCTGACTCATGCTGCCTCAAGCCAGCAGCATATTCCCAGACAGTTGTCAAGATTTGCAGTCTTGACCCAGACTATGACTGCAGAGCTTCTGTCCTCAAACCCTCTGAAGCTGGGAGACCTTGGTAAGAAGGGTAGTGAGGTAACTTCCTTGGGAAGTTTTCATAAGAAAGCCTGGACAGACTTGCTTAGATAGTCTGAGTCTGGACTGGCACGGAGAGGCCGCTTTGTAATTGTCTGATCCTTTCCAAAGTTACCACAAATAAGCCAGTGCCACTGTAGAATATCTAACTGTTCCCCTTTGGTTTCAACTTTAGAATTTCTGGGTCAAGATCTATGTAAAGACACTTGGAATGAAGAAGATGCCCAGCTCAGCCTGTCTGAGAACCAATTGTCCCTGTAGAGCTTTAGAACGGTAAGACCAGTAGACAGTTGGAAACACGCATGAAAGGTAGAGATGGACAGGGAGACCTTGAAATGTCAAAAACAATTTAGTCTTTTTTTTTCCTGCAGGCAATGTTAAACTGTCAAATCAGGGGCTCCATTCAGTCACCAAATACTTATAAATTCCAGGCAAGATGCTAGAGACACAAGTTACATACCTCTACATGAACACATAAAGGGTGATTGATGTCCCAATGTATGTATATGAATGAAGTTTTGACAACTTATTCTGTCTCTACTGACTTGATTGAGCCCAGACTCTATCCTTCAAGTTGAACACTCCTGCCTGTGCCCAGATACAGGAAACAAACAATGGCTGCATCAAAGTAGGGCCCCCATCTTTGTGGCTGTTTTCAGGCAATCCCACATTAATCTTCAATTCTACATTTTGCTTACTTTACAAAGGTAGAATGATCTCTTCCCTTTCCAAAGAACTCATCCAACACAGCTTCACCCATAGGTCTCTACTCCTACAAATGCCCCACTGTTCACAGCCCTTTCATTTGTCTAGTTTTGAGCACCTACTCATTTTCAATACATGGGTCAAACGGAACTTCTGTCACCGAGCCTCATCATTGCTGAACTTCATATGAACTCACCTGAATTGGCTTTTCTACATCTTTCTCTCTTTGTTCATGTTCTTGTTTCATAGTGTAGCAGTCATGTCACTGAAGAATGGGGGTTTCTCTTTGATATTTATTTTTAATTCAATTCTTCACTTACTAGTTGATTCTATCAGATCACTTAACTGACCATCGTTTGCTATCTATTCTGTGCAAACACAATAGAGGAAGAACTTGACCTAGACCCTCCATACTGGGGTTTTAAAATGAGTATGAAACTCTTTGCAAATAATGGATCTTAAAATAGAACAACTGATTATTATCACCAGCAAAATAAGTTATATTCGTCTGCTAATATGGGATGTAGAGATTTCATGCATCAGAGTCAGGAAGGCCAGGATACACATTTTAAAACACAATACACACCTGATGTGACCCCAGTTTTTCAGTAGCCATTGTTAACGAACGTTATGAGCCACTGAAAGTTCTATGAGTCGGACTCTGCTTAGGGCCCCAGAAAGTAACTATTTGGCTCAGCGTGTGTGTGTGTGTGTGTGTGTGTGTGTGTGTGTGTGTATGTGTGTGTGTGGTGTTAGTTCAAATAGCCTTGGAATGTGTCACTCTAAGAATGACCTTTGTATAGTGTGTGTATGCGCACTGGTTGGTGCTTTACCTCTCTCCTGAAGAGAATTCCTGCAAACAGAGCAAAATAGATAACTTAGCTGCAGTTCATCCTGGGAAGTTCTTCTGTTCTCCATGACCTGCACCAGGTTCTTTGCTGAGAACACTCAGAGACCATACATGATACCACACATGACATACAGAGTTATACTAATCTGTAAGAGAATGAACGATGAGATTTTATGTGTGATATCTGATAATAATTCACATTTCAGCAAAAGTACTTCATTTGCTTTTGACAAAAATCTCTCCTTCAATTCCTTCCTCAGTTCATTTCCCTCACCCCTAAATGGGCAGATAATTCTGTAAGAAAGATGTCTCCTACGGCTCACAGTGCTTAGTAGCCGATGTCACCTACACTGGTGTGTCTTCTCTCCACCAAAAGTGTACTTTTTTTTTCTCAAATGAGTCACTGAGATATGTTGCTCTCTAGGTTATCCCATGATGCCTCTGAAGTTTCTGGATTATCCTATGATGCTTTTGAAGTTTCCGAATTATTCCATGGTGCCCCTGAAGTTTCTGGATTATCCCATGATGCCCCTGAAGTTTCTGGATTATCCCCATGACTTATTTTTCCACTCAATATTCATAGTTCCTAATAAATAAAGTATACCTTTACATTAATGACTCATATAAAGTCTCCTCAAAAAAAAGTATAAAATAATAAAATAAAGGTAAAACCCTATTAAAGTGTTTTTCTTCCACTGTACCTTTTTGTTATTTTTTTCCTTTAATAAATGATACTAAAATTGATTTTTAGCTCCCACTTAAAATGTGGCTAATTACATCTGGATCCCCGGGTGTCACATGCCTTGCTGATTGTGGTACTGTATGGTGCAGGGGGCAAATACATGACCTTCAGTAACACCATCTCTTTCATTTATTAGTTTTAATTATCTGTATTGGTGTATGTCTGTGCATGGATATGTGCACATGTGTTCAGGTCCCTGCTGAAGCCAAAAGAGGGTACCAGATCCCCTGGTATACTCTTAATTCCTGAGGCATTTATCAGCCCTATATCCACTCTTAACTTCATAACTTTAAAACACACACCAAGTACTTTCTTGATGATGATTTTGACTTCTCTCACCTTGTAGTAAATATCCACAGTTCTGCTTCCACATTTGATTGGTGTGCATCTCCAAGGAGTCAGCTCTACCATTTGCTTTCCCTTCCATCAGTATCATTAGCATTTCTTTAATGGCAATCCCCACAGCCCCTTCTCCATGCCACATTGAATGCTGTGTAAGCCTCAGTGCAGTAATTCCAGACAATACAACTTGCAACTTATTTCATCAGGAAACATGAACAGCAGTCTCTGCCACCATGTTGGTAACCAGCCTCTGCTATTCCCTTTCTGCAGACTCTATGTAGCACAGCACTGCTATTCATGTCAAGGGCAGTCATGTTAAGACAGACAATAAAGAACTATACTTCCCCATCGATGAGAAACAAGGATAAATAGAAGCTCAATATTTTCTTGCTCTGTTGACAAAGGATGGTGCTACTCTCCAGATAAGTGTGGAGTGTCTCCATTTGGGGTACCCTTGATGGGATCAAAGAGCATCAAGAGGCAGAGAGCTGATGCATTCGTGAAAGGGATTTAGATGACCTCATCTGGCACAATCATAGAGGACCATGTGAGAGGAAGCCATAATTGTATCATTAAAATAAGAATGGGGATACCATGTTGGTAGGGAATTGGAGAAGCAAACCATAGGCCTTTAGAGTTTTAAGATGTGGCAGAGGATAAAAATACATGAAAATAGGAAGTAAATGTCACACAACCTGAATCACATGTCCACAAGAATTCTAGCATGTTGCGCATATTTGAAGGACCAAATGGCATCAGGAATGATACAGTCACATGAGATGCTGAGCACATACAAGAAGCACAGCAAGGTTTCTGGACCAGGAGTCCGAGAAACACCAATAGACCTCAATTATTGTAGGTTGAGAAAGACAAGCAACTGAGCCTGAGCTTGGTTTGAGGTTTCAAGCACAAGTGTGGGACATGGTGTTGCAATACCCTTCATGGTGCCCTGGGGACTGCAGAATTGGGGAGCATAAAGAAATGGGTGATAAGGTAATCAGAAGCAGGGCCTCAAAGTTGGTTGGTAGCAGAGAAATGAAAGAGAAGAGAAGCAAGGGCTACAAACCATCAACAGTGTGAAAGGTCAGAAAGGATGATATCAGTCAGGAGCACTGAGGGGACTGGAAAGGCCAGATGTGAACAGGAAGGGAGGGAGCAGGACACTGTCCTGAGGAGTAGGCCATAAAAACCTTTACCAGGAATGCTTTCTGGGGAGTTTAGGGTTCCTAATGAAATCCCAATGGGAGCCATGGACTTCTGGGTTTTGTTGTGGTTGAGGTTTTTAATATGATCCCAATGCAACCTTCCTCTGTTGTGGCTTAGGAAACTTATAGAATATGGCTATTCTGTGGAGGAGTTTCTATGCTTATCCTAGAGGATAAATACATAGATAAATTTAATAAATAAGTAAAGTCTCTTTTTAAAACAATGTTTTTATTTTATGTCTATGAGTGTTTGTCTGCCGATATGTATGTACACCACATGTATGCAGTGACCACAGAGACCTAAAGAAGGTGATGTATTCTCTGGAACTATAGTTCCAGACAATTATGAACTACCAGGTAGTTTCTGGGAACCAAACCTGAGTCCTCAGTAAGAGCAAAGAGTAAACTACTGATCAATCTCTCTAGCCCCTCTTTCTCTTCCTAACTTTTTGAAGCAGAGACTCATATAATCCAAGCTTGCCTGGAACTTCCTATGTGGCTGAAGGTGACCTTGAACCTCTGAACTCATGATATTCTAGCCTCCACCTTGCCAGTGTTTGGATTGCAGTCCTGAATGATCACACTTATATCTTCCACTTTTCATTTGAGCGTGGTATGACAGATAACACCAATAGCTAGACTACATTATGAACCTTTCAGTTACACTCATAGGTCTTAGGCCCATCACACTTAAGTTCAGGTCTAGTCATTGTTCTTAAGACACAGCTGATTTGACACTACTAATCATGTCTCTACGACACTAGAACTGGACTTGTGAGAATACTTGTCTCAGAATAAGCAGGAGCCATACTTGGTAATATGCTCCTAGCATGACTTCTGCTCCATCAATTCCCTGCAGCATATGAGGCACCACTAATTTGAGGCCATCTGAGTAGGTTTCCAAATAAGAGTCTAGTTCTATTTTTTTTTTTTTTTTTTTTTTTTTTTTGGTTTTGGTTTTTCAAGACAGGGTTTCTCTGTGTAGCCTTGGCTGTCCTGGAACTCACTCTGTAGACCAGGCTGGCCTCAAACTCAGAAATCCACCTGCCTCTGCCTCCGAAGCGCTGGGATTAAAGGCGTGCACCACCACCACCCAGCACAAGAGTCTAGTTCTAAGTGAGAGATGCCCAGAGAAACACTGAAACAGACTGAGTGCGTTAGGAGGATGGCCAGTCTAAACCTGAGTATGTATGTACAAGAAGCGCTCCATACCAACCATATTCATGAGAAACCCCCAAATACCACCTTGCTTTCTACTGAGCCTCTGGCACACAGACTCACACACATCACATAAGGTGTATCAAGGGAGTGACTGAGTTACCCTACTCCCACCAGCACTGATGTGTGTGGATGTATGTATATTTTGTGTTCTGAAGTACACAAACACACATGTTGGGGGAGCTGAGTTTCGGAGACCAAGCTTTTTTGTGTGCTTTGGTACCACAGGTAAGTACAGTCTCTGCTAGAAGGGAAATGAACAAGAACCAGAACCACGTTTTGTCATCTTCACAGGACAATCTTACATGCTCTCAAATAATCAGCCAGTAACAATTAGCACAGAGCAATAGCTGTGATCTCGGGATGAAGGTATGTTATACAAGCAAGTAGACATGCCCCCTTCGGGGTAAGACTTGCAGACTGAAATCTAAAATATTTCTCATTGGCCTTCAGTGTCCTGGTTCTGCAGTTTTCCGTTTGAAGTCAGAGCGCTTACTTCATGTCCCTGTGTGGTGGCTGATTTGCATATGTTTTTGTTCTGAATTCTCTCACTTATTTTGTAACTCCTAATTAGGGAGGAAGTGGTTGGGTTGCTCTCTCAGAGAGTCAGATCTCTTGCGAAAAGCATGAAAGAAGGCGGTACTGGCCATTCCTCACACCCCAGTAACTTAGCAGGCCTTTGGAATAAAAATATAACTTTCTTATGCTTTTAGCAAAATAAGTTTAAAAGATTCCCATCAAGAAGGTACCTAGTTACAGTGAATTCTTTTATATATATGTATGTATAATATATATATCACATATATATGTATGTATAATTATATATATATATTGGATTTGAAGTATTATTATTATTATTTTTAAAAAGGGCACAAAGTTGGGGTGGGAGGGATGGGAGGATAGATCTGGGAAAAGGTAAGTGGAGAGGCTGGTGTGAGCATAATCAAAATATATTGTATGTGATTCCCAAAGAATTAATAAAAGTATTTATGTTAAAAATCTATCTATTCAATTTGTATATCTATCTATTCAATTCATGTGATATATATATATATATATCACATGCATGCCAGCTCTTACCATACACTGAGCCATGCTTCCTCCTGTCTCCTTTGCTGTGAATTTGGAGACTCAATGAAATCAGAAGCTATCTCTCTTAGTGTCTCCTAGGACAGGGTAGAGAGGTCCCCAAGGAAACCAGGGGAGGGCTTATAGAAAAGGCACATTAAGTTTAAAATATGCTACTTGAAAAGTAAGAAATATTGTTTTGTCTGATTTTAGAGGAAAATACTCACTAAACAGATGGTTGGTACTTATCCCATCTACTATAGGTAACAGATCCCTGACCTTCCTAAAAATATAAGTACACTGTATATTTGGGATTTACCACAGAGCCTTCTTCAGGGTTCCCAAAGATGGGTTTAGTAAGCAATGAGAGAGGTATGCAACTCCATAAAATATATAAGAAAAAATTAAGATAACTACAAATTGAATAGATAGATTTTTAACATAAATACTTTTATTAATTCTTTGGGAATCACATACAATATATTTTGATTATTCTCACACCAGCCTCTCCACTTACCTTTTCCCAGATCTATCCTCCCATCCCTCCCACCCCAACTTTGTGCCCTTTTTAAAAAAAATAATAATAATACTTCAAATCCAATTTACTGTCCGCATACTCCTGGGTGGGGACATCTACTGCGGCATGGTCAACCTATAGAGAGCCACACCCTTAAAGAAAACTAACTTTCCCTCCCAGACATCATCAATGGAACTCATCCTCTTAGTAAGTAAGCATAGGATTTTATATTCTGACGAAAAAAGAAAATCTTGCCAAGCAGTGGTGGTGCATGTCTTTAATCCCAGCACTTGGGAGCCAGAGGCAGGTGGATTTCTGAGTTCAAGGCCAGCCTGGTCTACAGAGTGAATTCCATGACAACCAGGGCTATACAGAGAAACCCTGTCTTGAAAAACAAAAACAAAAAAAAGAAAAGAAAAGAAAGAAAAAGAAAGAAAAAAAGAAAATCTTGCACCTGGCATGTTTCACTTCACAAGATGACCTTCGGTTCCATCAAATTTTGCTGGAAATGATGACTTTCTGCTCCTCCTATGTACCTTCGGGTGGTGCTTCCTTTATGTGCTCATCCTTTGTTGAGGGCTTGTTTCCATGGCTTCACTCTTGGGAGTAGGGCTGCAGTAAGCATGGGCATGCAAGGATCTTTTTGATGTGCTGATTTTGTTTCCTTTGGCTACAGACCTAGAAGTGGGCAGCTGGATCATAGAAAACCATATGCTCAACACACAATGATCACATGTATATGGAGCAATCTCCACCAAAACCAAATGTTTACCTATGAGGGCACAGACTCCTTATAAAAGCTTAAGTAAGCAGGAGGTCCTAGTGTAATGGCTAAGTTATTCTGTGGGAACTGAAGACAATAAGACTTTATTGAGCCAACCTTTTTTTTTTTTTTTTTTTTTGGCCATTAATCTTCTGAGATTAACAACTGTTTAAAGTTATTCTGCAAAGAGCAAATAGACGTGGAAATCAGAAAACACTCAGCTCAACCTCATTCCACTGGCAATATCATCCCACGGCCACAATGCACACAGTCCCCAGTAAAGGCAATGGATTGTGAAAAGATCAGATTGCAATTGTAGCGGTACAGCCTTTGTCTGCTAACATCCATGGAAGGAATATTCCAGTCTATTCCTAACAAAACCACTAGTGTATCTACCACAGTCCCCTTAAAATGGACACCATGACAGCTCTAACCTTGGAAATCAAGCTTCCAGGAGAAGGTGCTGGAAATGCAAGTGATTGTTGTGAAAGTTGCTGGTACCAAAACAGAATCACTTGTCAAACTCTAACAAAATGGAGTCTGCTGACCATGATGGAAGAGCCCTGCCTAGAACTGTTCCTGAGTATCTCTGTATTACAGGTAAAGGCTGTCTAATAAAAGAGGACCGCTCTAATTCCTGCAGCGAGCCCTTATCACCAATGGTGTTTATTTCAAGGCAGCTTCTATGGACTTCTCCTTGTCTGCCTTTAAATGCTTTCCCCAACTTCTTTGGATACACCCATGGCCTGCTGTAGGATGCTGAGTCCAGATTGTAATCTCCTGGTATTTACAAATAAACCCATGTTAAAACCAGTGATGTTTGCAGTGGGCTAGCAAGAAAGTAGAGTTCTTCCATAGAGTTCTTTTCTCTCTTTCAGATTATGTGGGCTATTTTAGCTGAACACCTGAGAAGTGACTGAGACCTGAGTAAACAGGTGAGAGGAGGAGACATGAGGGTGACACTGCAATCCAGGATGATGACATCATTGAGACTTGTCATTTGCTGCCAAGTTGGGCACACCCACAAGGAAGCTGGAGACAAAAAAGGAGATGGACATTGGGTGGTTGTTGCATTGCAGGAAGGGCCCGGTGGCACCCAGCTCAGAGCCCAGTTTGCAGGAAGGGAACCTTCAGTTTCATGGATACACCTCCTCTAGTGGAATGGACCAACTCTGCACTGCACTGAGGGTCTAACAGGCAGCTCAATGCTTCACCCAAGGAACAGCTCTTTGCCAGATGTGCTTTGAGAATGAGGCACATAGGTCTTCCTGCAGACACTTTGTATAGGCATACTGTGGACACAGTCCAGATGTGTGGAAGGCTGGGTCTGCTTCACACAGGGACCTCTTTGTGTGTTCTCACTGGAGGGAGTGGAAACACTCAGGAAAGACCCCCTCAGAGAAAAGGAAGGGGGCCTGGACATTTCAACACTGGATTCCCCTTGTCCTAGGTGGATACTGTTGCTGTCTGCATTTGAGAACAATCCAAATGGCCTCTTTGAAGTTTCTTTTCAAGCCCATTCAAACGCAATTGAAAATAGTCAGAACATTAAGTCTTAAAAAAGAAAAGTATCCAAGGAAATATGGAGGCAAGATACTAAATGAATAGTTCTACAGAGTTCTATTCAAAACATACAGGGGAAATAGTGATGGAAGAATTACCCAGAAGCTCCAGGGACAGCGAGACAAAGAAGACTGGTTGGTAAGGAAAAAAAGAAAACAATGACGTCAGCTTTAGGATTTGGAAAGGCAACCCAGCAAGCAGAGGGGTGTGTGTGTGTGTGTGTGTGTGTGTGTGTGTGTGTGTGTGTGTCCTAGTCCAGGGCCTGCTTGGGAACACCAGCTATGGCCCAAAAGTCTGACCTCATCCATTTGGTCAGGCTGGGGCTGTAGTCCACAATGGCATGCTACATGCTTGCAACCAACCATGCAAATCAACGGTATCTGCAGCTGCTGAGCTCCTCTCTGCAACAATGCATTTCTACTTGTATCATCTGTATGCTTATTTGCATTTATTTTATTTTTGATTGACAAGCTATAGTTACATACACTAACAGGGTACCATGTCATAATTCTCTCCATGTGGTTAGTATGGCAAGATCAAAGCAAATATATTAATATAGTTGCCACTCAACTTACCTATAATTTTATGGTAAAGTATTTGAAATGTATTCCTTTAGTTCTTTTGAGATTTCTAATATATTACTTCTGACTATGGTCACCCTACTATATGACAGTTGTCACAGACCTGAATACCTATTCCTTCTACCTACCTGAAAGGACTCACAGGTTCCTACATCCATCCTTTCTATATCACTGATGCTAATTTTGTGAGATTCCATCTATAAGGATCATGTGGTGTTTTTCTTTCTGTATTTAGCTTATTTCATTTAGCACAATATTGTCCAAATTCATCCATGTTGTCCCTTTCAAAATTGAATATTATTTCATGAGGTGATCTAAATTCTTAACAAATTTTAAACAATACGATAATGGTAAATATAGACTCATTGTTACAATGAGGTTCTCTAGAATTTAAGCATCTGGTATCATGAAGAATTTATACTGTGGACAGGAAGTCCCATTTTCCCTCTCTAGTTCTTAAGGTGACTGTTCTACTCTGCTTTTATGTATGATTACCTTAGATATTTCATAATTGAAATCAGACAATGCTTGTCTTTCTGTAAATGGTTCAGCCATAACTTTGCATCTAGCAGAATCACTTTCAAGTCTAAATACTGTTCTATTTTCCCTGAGTCTGTCTGTCTGTCTGTCTGTCTGTCTGTCTGTGTTTGTCTGTCTGTGTTTGTCTGTATCCATCTGTCTCTGTCTCTCTGTCTCTTTGTCTCTCTCTGTCTCTCTCTGTGTCTCTGTCTCTGTCTCTGTCTCTGTCTCTCTCTCTCTCTCTCTCTCTCTCTCTCTCTCTCTCTCTCTCTCTCTCTCTCGGGCTATTACAGGTTCACCAACTTGCTCATGGGCATTTAGGTTGTTTTCTTATCTTGGGTGCTATATCTAATGTTACCATGAACCTGGGAGTTTGGACATCTCTTTGAGATCATGATTTTAATTCTTTTGGACAATTACTAGGAGGTGTTACTAGTTTTAGTTTCTTGAGGAGTCGCCACTGGTTTCCATAGCAGTAGCTTCATTTCAGTGTTACTTTTCATCCGAAGTATGAGGGTTCCCATCTCTCTACATCCTCACCAATGCTTGTTATCTTTTAGTGATGTTGATGCTGCTGCTGCTTGCTGGTGGTTGTGGTGATGATGGTGGTGATAGCCATCCCAACATACATGAGGAATTACGTCTAAATTTTATCATTTATATTTCTTTAAAAGTTATGATGGTTCAGAGTTGGACCATATTTTAATAGTCTTCAGAGAAAAAAAAAAGCTGTTCCAAAGTCAATATTCTACCATGAAAGTGAAAATGTGGAGACCACCAAGTAGATAACATATTATGGAAATAAAAGATTGAGAATTAGAGTCACAAGGTTCAAGTTCAATCCCTGTCATTTAATGATGGTGTCTCATGTGACAAGTCGTATGTATGTGTGGATGTGGATGTGGGTGCGTGTTTTTGTGTGTTGTGTGCTGCAGGTATTTGAGTGTGGGTGTGGTAGGGGGCAGGTGCATGCATCACTGTGTACATCACTTGTGTAAAGGCCAGAGCAGTACAGAGTCTTCTATCATCTACTGCCCTGAGAAAGGGTCTCACTGGCCAGGAAGCTCATTGCTTTGGCTTAGCTGGCTGGCTGGCTAGCAGGATCTGCTGTCTTGGCTCTCCAGTGTTAGGGGAACAGCCACACAGAGCCATGCAATTTTTGCATGGATTGGAACTTGATCTATACCATTAAAGAACAAGTGATCTTACCCACTAAGCTTTCTCCCCAGCCCCAAAGAGTCACAATTTCACTGCTCCTCTGTCATAGACAGATTGTAAGAATTAGATAACATACAGAATGTTTTTGAAAACTATGAGATGTTATAAATGTAGAAGAATATATGGACATGATAGCTAATATTTGACATGCTAAAGTGAACCACATATGACTTAGTAATAAAATATACTTTGTTCAGTTTGCCAGAGACTATAAGTGAACTAGGTTCAGAGAAACCCATCTCAAAATTACAATTATGCCAGTCCAAAACATTTATCCTAATACAAATGCAAACCAAGATGAATAGAGTATGGGATAAGTGGCTCCCTTTAACCATTATATATTGAGGACCTTCTAGGTGTATTATGTGGCTCAAGGAAATGAGCTTTAGGTACTTGTGGTAGTGAAACTTGCCAAGTTTAGGAGTGCAGTAACAAGTGTTCTGAGTGGAGATATTAATTGGAAGGATGATAGTGAGAGTCCTTGAAAAAAGAAAAAAGAAAACCCTGGCACACGCAAATGAGGACTTAAGGAGAGATTAGTGGGAGGGGAGGCTAGAAATCTCTGTGATGAGTTTAGGGAAACTACCCAGGGATGTTACCTAGGCCAAGAGCAAGGGACTGTGGGTGCTGACAGGCCTAAAGGGAATGCCGGAGCAAGGGCTAGAAGCCACACCTCAGCAACAAAGAAGCACTGCATCCCTTAACCTGAATCATGTCACCATTCCTGAGTAGCTTGAAGGGAACAAAGGCATTCTTTTTTTTTTTTTTTTTTTTTTTTTTTTTTTTTTTTTTTTTTTTTTTTTTTTTTTTTTTTTTTTTTTTTTTTTTTTTTGGTTTTTTGAGACAGGGTTTCTCTGTGTAGCCCTGGCTGTCCTGGAACTCACTCTGTAGACCAGGCTGGCCTCAAACTCAGAAATCTGCCTGCCTCTGCCTCCGAAGTGCTGGGATTAAAGGCATGTGCCACCACCGCCTGGCAACACACAGCCTGGGGAACACAGAAGCCTCTCAGTTTCTGTGCTCTCTGGGGACAAACTCTGCCTCACTCCTACCTAAAACACAGAGTATCAGTTGTTATGATCATCATACTAGGTATAAGATGATACATCCCCACACGTCTTGATAGCAATCCACATTCCCCTGCAGTAATATGTGATAAACTGAACTTAGGGCAATCCATCACTGCTCTTTGGGTTGCTGTGTCTACCTGGTTCATATTTCATAAAGGATTATTGCGTACCCACTCGTGAGAGAGAGTGAATGTGTGTCCTGGCCACCATATAGTCTTATGACTGGTATAACATATTTTATTATTATCATTCACTACTTAGCAGATGTACTTAATTCATTTATATCTTACAAAATTGTGGGTAGGTTTGAATTCATATGTAGTTGCCTTTTTACTTGTGTCCCAGTTGACACCTTCCCTCTCTATAGACTTCCTACTGAAGTGTTCCTTATTATTCCACATTTTCCTCTGTTCACTTGCTGGTTTCTAAGTCGCCTTACTTTTCCCTTTGGGGTTACAATAGGCTCTTTTACATCTTAGATGCAGCGGTTCTCAACCTGTGGATTGTGACCCCTTGGGGGTCACATATCTGCTATTCTACATATCAGATATTTACATTTCAATCTGTAACAGTAACAAATTTATAGTTACAGAGTGGCAACAAAAATAATTTATGGTTGGAGGTCACCACAACACGAGGAACTGTATTAAAGCATCTTAGAGTTGGGAAGGTTGAGAATCACTGGTCTTAGAGTATTGATATAATTGCCCCCCTTCATTTTTTCTGATGCTGTTTGTAATGCTCCAGTCCTGCTTTTTAAGCCACTTCATTGCCACAGTCATGCATTCCTATCCCTGTGTTTAATTTAAACGACAACAGACACTAACATTACTCTTCTGTGCAGTCAGCATTTATTTACATTTCCATATATTTTCCCATTATATTATTTCTCATTTCCTCCAGTGTTTCCATGTTTGCATCTGGAATCACTTTCTTCGAGCCTGAGGAGTTGGCTCACAGTTCCTTAGTGTGACCTATTTTTTTTTTTTTTACTAATTCTTTTACTGTTTTTGACTGAAAACATACAGTTTACTTTTATCCTTTTTTTATATTTATTTTTTGAATATGTATATGTGTGTCTGAATATATATGTGCATATCAATGTATATGTGTATATGTGCATATGTGTATATACATGTGGATATATATATATATATATATATATATATATATGTACCTGTATATATAGATGTGTGTGTGTAGATATAGATATAGATAGGTATATGGGTATATGTTGTGGATGGGTCTGATGCTGTTCTTGTGAACCAGTCACCTAATGAATAAAGAATCTAATCACTGGGTGAGTACGCTGGATTTCTGGATTGGAGGGGGGAAGAGAGGTATCAAGAGAGAGTTAGGTCCCTTTTGGAACTGGACAGCAGAGGGGTAAGATGTAGCTGCTAGAGTTTCCTGGTATCATGGTGGATCCACAAGGATTAGTCACCGGAGGAATTGGATTTTAATAAGGCTTACAAGATTAGGTTTCAGTTGTTGTGCCCAGAGATTGAGTTACTATTGCTTCTGAACTAAGTTTGTGTTGCATTTTTCTTTCACGCATCAGCTTGTCTGGGTTCCAGAGAGAAAGGTACAGGGGCGAAGCATGGGTTTGTGGGGTATTTGAAGCATAGGGTTGGTGTGGTAACAACTACCTTGGGAACCTAGAAAGCTGGGTGGAGAGACTGTGGAGTTCTGAGTCCATCTCCATAAGATAAAAACAGCCATAAGATAAAAACCCTCCAGTGCATGGACAGCCAGGCTGCCAGGGCAGAGGCACAAGTGGGGGAGTGTGGTTCTTTTTTAATATTTCCTGCAACAGGTATATGTATTTATGTATATAAATGTGAGTATGTGCATATGTGTGTATGTGTGCATGTATATGTGTATGTGTGTGCACATGTGCCACAGCACAGGTGTAAAAAAAGTCAAGAGACAACTTACTGGAGTTCTCACTTCCTACCATGTGGGTTCAGAGACTCAAACCCAGGTGTTCTGGCTCAGGGCCAAGAACCTTCATCACCTGAGCTACCCTACCAACCCTCATCTTCACTTTTGAAGGATGTGTTGGTTGGGTGTAGCATCTGGGATTAGCATTATTTTCCTTCAAACTTTAAAGAGTAGTGTTCATTCAGTTTCTGGCTTTCAAACTTCTGATGAGATGAGGTTTCTGGTGTTGTTTCTTGTTTCCTTAAAGGCAACAAACCTGGCAAGAGTCAATCCCTGTGTTCAATTCCCAATCCTACAAATAAATACATTTTTAAAAATGCAATAAACATGAATAAGTCAAATAAATCAGCTTCCGCTCTTGTCAAATACTTTAAAATTTTTGGTAAACTTCACTCTAATTTTCTTTTTGTGTTTATTTTGTTCGAGGTTTGATAAATCTTATAAAACATTCACCTGGCACCTTTTCATAGATTTGTCTAACCTATTAAAATCCTACATGTGAGCCTCCATTTTGTCCTTACCTCTCAATCTTCTCCAACAGAATGACTGTAATGTTGCTATTGGCCCTTGTCTAAGAATACCTGTGTAATGATCATCTGAGGGTCTAGATCTGCTGCATGGTTTCTCTGTTGTTATCAGCCATCATTGCTTGTTTGCATGATGAGCTATTTGTATGTTTTCCCCCATATGGTGCACTAAGGCTCTGTAGTCACTCTGCTTGATGCTTCCTCCCTCCTGACAATCTACCTTTTTCCCCCATGAGACCTTTGAGGCTGTTTGGCTGTGTAGTGAGGTTGATAGTGACTTTCGAGACTATTTGAGAGTTGATGACTTCTAGCATCTTCCATCTTTGTTCACCAGTATCCCATATAGCACTAGAAGCCAGAACACATCTGCCATAGGAAGCCAAGGGTTCACTGATGGCCCTATGAGCTTCCATTTTGGCATACAAACTCTGCATAATTGTCATAACAGTGTTTCCTTTTCTTTAATAGATGGTCTCTGTTTGAGTAAGCCTAATCTTATGGCTTTGTCCAGAATAGAAAGATTCCCTGAGAGAGAAAACCAAAACAGTCTAAACAATATCAGCTGCCATCAGAAACACATTTGTCTTCCTAGTAGATTGAGTCTTGTTTCTGAGATTCCTGAGTGCATGTGATCATTACTCTTGATTGACATCATATAGGATCATATAGGTGACACTCCTCTGGGCATGCCTTCAATGGTGTTTCTAAAGAAGGTTAAATGGGGAGGGAAGACCTACCCTGATTGTGACTGGCACCAACTTATGGACCAAGGCCTCAGAGTGAACAAGAGCAAAAGGTTAACTCAAAGTATCCATCTCCTTCTTCTTATTGTATGTGGAGTGTGACCACTGCTTCCACTCCAGACACCACAGCTGGAGTCATGCTCACTGCTATGCTTCTCCAGCTACAATGAACTGGACCCTCAAACCATGGGCCAAAGCAGACCCTCCCCTCATTAACCTGCTTAAGTCAAATAGTTTATCACTGCAAATAGGAAAGTAACTAATACATATCATTAGAAATAAGAAGTATTTATGATCTATCCAAATTTGCATTTCAGTGAAGGCATTAGCCTACAGAAACCACTCTATTTCAGCTGGGAAGCAGAGATGCTGCTAATTTAATTTTATAGCCATTTCACGGTTTACTTTGGACTCACTAGCGTGTAACTTTCTCACTGCTACAAGTTCTGATTCATCATTTGTCATATGTTTTAAACAGACATTAAACCAGAACATCTGAATGCTGCAATCAAGATTCATCATGACAAGCATTAAATCACTGAGGACTGCTACACTAGTAGACAAATGAGCAGACCATAATAGAATGTCCAGAAATAAACCCATAGAGATAGCCACATTTAATGGGTGATCAAGTGAGCATTTCAAAAGGAACTACTAATAAATAGTGCTGGGATAACATTAGAAGAACTGAAGAAAAAATAAACCATTTTCTATGCCTTTCATATTTTATATTAAAATAAATTATAGATTCATACATATGCATATAGAAAATAATACAATAAAATACTAGGGTAAATAGGGATATATGTGTGTGTGTGTGCACATATAGGATGAGAAATTCCTGTATAAAAGTCTGTATTGAATAACAAACCAAAAAAAGCATTCATATACATGAAAATCACCTAAGGACCATGATAACCAGAGTCAGAACAACATAAAAAAAAAACCTGACCTATAACTCATACTAGCCCAAGAGCTGATTTCCTTCATATAAGAAGGAATTCTACAAATTAACATGACCAGCTTGTCTTAGGTAATGTATGGCTGCCATGAAAAAGTTCTCAACCTGTGTCTCTCTCCCTGCCTCTGCTGACAGGAGACAGTACAGTGGGATCAGAAAGAGGCTGGAGAAAGTTTCGAAGGGATGACCAGAAGAATTCTGCCATTAAATAATTAACTGGAGAGACAGAGAGTAGATTATTTCCTTCAAGTATTTCCCATTTGTTTGCACATGGAGAATATTACAGAATATTCAGAAGAGTTCTCTCTCTCTCTCTTTTGCACACATGCACATGTGTGTGTGTGTTGTGTGTGTGTGTGTGTGTGTGTGTGTGTGTGTGTGTTCCAAATCAGGTTGATCTCAAACTCACAATCCTCCAACCTCAGCCTTCCAAACACTAGATTTCTATTTTGCACCACCACACCTGACATAAACATTTTCCTAGTATGACCATTTAAAGATTCTCCACTGAGTCATTTAAAACAAAAGGCGATATGTTAGGGTATTTCTATGTCTCCTTCCAAGATTTTGATAACTGAGCTCATGAGAGATTATTAAAGTACTGTCATGCTCCCCAAACAGGCTGCTGCTCTTCTGCCAAGAGACAAATGAAGCTTCTGTTCAGAGCATCGGTTTGTTGAGGCTGCATATACAAAGGGATCTTTGTACCATCCAGACATGCCCAGAGTAAAGGGAAGGCCAACACTGTCATCACAAAGCACAGTTTAAAATTTTTATCACTACATTGGCAAGCTGGTTTTCAATTATTTATGGAAATTACTCTAGGAAATTAGAAATGAGAGAAAGAGGGGTGGCAGGGAGGGGGAGGAAACAATAGGTGTAATTTAATAGGCACTGTTCACAGTCCAGTTCATAAAGGAAGGTATACCATAAAAAGAATCAGCTGTAAGAGAACCTAGAAGGTGACTGCTGAAGGTCTGTCATTTACAACTTGGCTCTCTCTCAGAAAGAACATGGATGAACATAACTGGAAAAGGGGGTGGGGGAGACGTGGAAGATGTGAGTAGAAAATACACTATTCCCGAACTTTTCATGACAAACTTGCCAAAATTTGCCATTCTTAGTCCCTGGTACAGGGAGAGCAGCAGGTAGGTGAAGGCCTGGTCCCTGAGATCTTGAGCCTCCCATCACTCTTAGATAATATTGATGCTACTGCTAGGAGTCTAAGTCACTTAATACCCCTGTGCCTCAGCATCGCCGTCTACATTATAAATTAATAATAAATAAACATTAACAAGACTGAAGAATAATTGCATTTTCAATAGCACTAAAAAGAATTAATAATTTAATAATGTACTTCATAAAAGAGGCAAAATACCAGTTTACTGAAATAAAAACAAATTTATTATAAAAAAAAAATGTAAAGCTACAAGGACAGTAAGATGGTTTGGTGGGGAAGGGAGCTGGCTGCTAATTCTGAAGACATGAGTTTGAGCCCAGAGCCCCAGTGGTGAAAGGACAGAACTGACTACATTGTTTGTCCATCACACGTATGCATATATAGATGCACATAATAAATATATAAGTAAGCATATAAATAAATGTAACACTGTCTAACTAAAGATACAAATGGAAGTGGAGAGATGGCTCATTGGTTAAGAGTCCTTAAAGCTCTTAACTTAAGGACCCAAGTTTGGCTTCCAACACCCATGTCAGGTGGCTCACAAGAGCCTGTAACTTCAGTTGCAAGGTATCTGACACATTCTGATCTCTGAGGGTACCCACCCACAAACCATTTCCCAGTACACATAGGTAAACATGACCATACCTATTTTCTTTTTTTTTATTAGATATTTTCTTTATTTACATTTCAAATGTTCTCACCTTTCCTGGTTTCCCTTCTGAAAAACCCCCTATAACCTCCCCTCTCCCCTTGCTCACCAACCCACCCTCTCCTGCTTTCTGGCCCTGGCATTCCCCTACACTTGGGCATAGAACCTTCACAGGACCGAGGGCCTCTCCTCCCACTGAGGACCGACTAGGCCATCTCTGCTACATATGCAGCTGAAGCCATGAGTCTCACCATTTGTTCTCTTTGGTTGGTCCCTGGGAGCTCTGGGGATACTGGTTAGTTCATATTGGTGTTCCTCCTATGGGGCTGCAAACCCCTTCAGCTCTTTGGGTCCTTTCTCTAGCTCCTTTATTGGGGACCCTGTGCTCAGTCCAATGGATGGCTGTGAGCATCCACCTCTGTATTTGTCAGGTACTGGCAGAGCCTCTCAGGAGACAGCAGGCTCCTGTCATCAGCAAGCACTTGTTGGCATCCACAATAGTGTCTGGGTTTGGTGATTATATATGGGATGGATCCCCAGGAGGGGCCTATTTTCTTTCTTTCCTTCTTTCTTTCTTTCTTTCTTTCTTCCATTTTTTTTTTTTTTTTTTTTTTTTTTTTTTTTTTGGTTTTTCAAGACAGAGTTTCTCTGTACAGCCCTGGCTGTCCTGGACCTTACTTTATAGACCAGGCTGGTCTCGAACTCAGAAATCATCCTGTCTCTGCCTCCTAAGTGCTGGGATTAACGGCATGCACCACCACTGCCTTATTTTCTTAACGAAAATACAAACAAACAAACAAACAAAGGAATACATCCTATGTTCTAGAATTTGAAGCTTCATACTGTTGAGATGTCCACACCTGTGGATGGTTGAGAGCCATCTATAAATTCAGTACAACTACTATCAAAAATCTCAGTATAATTTCTACAGAAATAGAAAAAAAACCCATCCTGAAATTTCATATGAAATCTTAAGTGACTGTGAATAGCCAAAATAGTATTTCAAAAGAATCAATCTGAATAGTGCACATTCCTTGATGTCAAAATTTACTCTGAAACTTCAGCACTAAAAGTCTTTGATAGTGGCTTAAAGGCACACAGACACGCACACCAATGGGATTAACAGTCAGCTTCATCATGTGGAGTCCAACAGTTTTGACAAGGATCACTCAGGAGAGAAAAATAGTCTCCCCAAGAACTGTTTCTAAAAAACTAATCCAATATGCAAAAGAATGGAGTTAAGCCTCACTTCATCCCTTCTGTGAAAGCTATATGGGTATAGAGCAACACACAACACCTAAGTGCTAATGCTCTAAAAACCTTAGAAAGAAAGCTTGCTCCTAAGCCCAGGCCTGGATGAAGATAAATGGCCAAAAACCCCTACCTACAAACACAGATGGATCCACAGGACAGCAAATGGGCTGAATACTGTGTTCAGAAACACTCAAAGGGAAACATTCTTTATTCAAAGAAAAAAGAATCATTGGCATGGGGTAGAGACAAGGTCTACAGACAAAAGGACCGTTAAAATCGCAAAATTGTAAGAATTAATCAAAAGTTGGGCGTAGGGCTCAGTTCTAGAGCAATTTACTTAACTTGCACAAAGTCAATGGTTAGGTGTCAGCATATAAGCTAGATGGGGAGTTGGGAATGGACATGCCTGTAGTCTTCAGCAGTCAATAGGTGGAGACAGGAAACAAGAAAAGCAAGAATTGAAGGCTATCTTTGACTGTAGTGCCAGCTCAAAGCTACCCTGGGCTACATGAAACCTGTCTCAAAAGGTGAGAAGAGGAAGGTAGAAGAGAAGAAGGAAGAAGAGCAAATCTTGAAGTCTGTGGCTGGTAGTGGTGGGAAGGCCCACAGCAGTATCTGAAACAGAGTTCTAGTGGAGAGAAAGATGCTAAACCACAGGATGGAACCTTGACTTCCTTTCAACTCCAGATGCTTGCCAGTTCTTTAAAGACAACCTGCTTGGTCAGAGCACCTGCCATTGGCTCTACTTCCACTAAACAGAGCTGAGGCAGGAGGATCACAAGCTCCTGTCTCAGCCTTTGAAACAGTTGGGATTGTCGATCTGTACCAGCCAGGGATGGTCAAGTTGAAAAATGTATCAAATTTCACAGAGGCCCAGAATGGAGAAAAGGTAAAAGTATCAGATTCACTTTTATTTATTTATTTATTTATTTATTTATTTATTCATTCATTCATTCATTTATACTTGAGAAAACTACAGATGAGAAAGGCTGACTGGAGGTTTATGGACATGGAACAACTGCAGGGTGGGAAGCCGCAATGGGAAGAGTGGGCCCAGAGTACCTTCATCACACGTAACCTTTAGTCTGCTCAGCCATACAGCTTCCCTTGTCCTTGGCTCACTCACTACAAATCGTTTATTATATTATGCTACTTTAAGTTTTTCTAAATGGGGTATACAGAGTTATAAGCCAATTTCGGACACATACGTACTAAAAGTGACTAATTTTTATGTTTTCCCCAAGGATTTATTTAGTTTTCAATTTGAAGAATCGACTGTTACTGTGGGCCTTCTCTGTGCCCACTGAGCATGCCCTCGGGCAGTGTATACTGGGGAAAGCATGTTGACAACTCCTTTTTCCCATTATAGAACAATAAACGAGGAAATGGCCAGAAAGCCTTGAGGTAATGTCTGGGAACAGGACACATGTCATCTCTGAATTTGGTGACACTGTGAATAAAGCCACAGCTTTATTTTATCTGATCCACATGTGGAAAAGGAAGTTGGGGGGAGGCAGCACATCTCCTGCTCATGTCCCTAAGATGTAGAGCTGAGATATTCCATGGAGTCGAGACTCCAAGGAAAACACTGAGCAAATGAACAGCAGGGGAAGTTCCATAGTTTGTTCTTTGTCCAGTATGTTCTAATCCTAAGAGAGGAATGAGATGGACTCTGTGGTGGAAACACAAACAATTCTTGAGTGTCAGGAGTTTGAACATGGCACAGGAGCTCACGATGTTAGCAAAAACAGAGAAGCTGGTTCGAGAAACTATGGAAATCACAGCATCTCAGCCCCGTTACTACCTCAGGCACCTTCTCAGGCCTCATTGCTGAGGGTTGCCATACACTCTGTTTAGGGTGAAAAACTCAGATCTTTGAGAAGAGTCTGTGTATTTGGGAGAGGGCATCATGTATGGACTTGTGCTCTCTCTCATTCATGTGGAGGCCAGAGATCAATATTAGGTGCCTTCTAACCTACTTTTTGAAGCAAGAGTCTCTCCTTGAACCTGGAGCTTGACACGTGGCTGTACTGGGCAGCCAAACTTACCCTTAGGATCCTCTTGTCTCTGGCTTCTCAGAATTGGGATCACAGATACCTACTGCCATGCCTGGCTTTTTCCATGAATGCTAGGGATCCAAACTCAAGGCCTAATGTTTATGTGCTAAGTGCTTTACTGGTTGAGCTCCCTAAGTAAAGTCAACAAAAGACTCATCTACAAGTTTCATATGTACTTGAACAATAGATATAAGGACATTTTGGACTAGCATTCTTGCCTATGCATGGAATCTAAACGATTGTTTCTAACACTTACAGTTTTAGACCCTCACGCTTGCTTCTCTTCCTTCATTTGTGCATCAACTAAGCATCCACTCATGCAGAGCTCCATCTTTCAAGTAAGAGGGAGGACATGCGAGAGTGATCACCTCCCTTGTCGCTTCCACCCAGGAGATGCATTATCCATTGGTTGCTTTACTGACAATGTTGCCACTGTGTCAAGAGATACTCAGAGGGAAAGGGTTCTTCTCCTTTACTCAAAATAAATCATTGGCAGGAAGCAGAGATAAAGTTCTGATCTGCCTCTACCTAATTTGATCTGCTAGCTGGGAATAGAAAGACACTTATCTTCTGCAACAGGTGTCTTCAAGCCTAGACAGCTCTCCCCTTTGTGTGTGTATGGTGTGTACTGTTGGGGTATACACCTAGGAATCACACTGAGGAAATACATCCTCAACTGAATGGTGTTCTACCACTCAGTTGGATCCCTAGCCCCTTTTTATTTTTGTATTTTTGAGACAAGATCTTATCAAATTGTCCAGACTAGACTTGAGCTCGGTAGACCTTGAGTTTTTCCCTGCCTTGGTCTCCTGGAAATAAACCCAATATGAAATATGAGTTCCTGGGATCAAGTCCCAATACCACATGCACAGATTCATATGCAAAACACACACATACACACAAGTGGCTACTAAGCCACTGTTGTTAAACTTCTGACCATCATTTAACAGGCCCACACAAAGGCTGACAGTATCTCTGCCCTCTGTCCCATCCATAGACAGTCAACATAGTCTTTAACAGTACACATTATCATGATTAAAACTTAAAATGAGGAGTGTGCCAAGATGCTCTGTAGGCTTGCTATCAGAACCCTGGGTTTGGTGAAGGGTAAGAGGCTACCTCCATGAGTTGAGGTCTGCGATGGTATTGGGTTGGTGAAGCAGCAGTTAGATGGTCAGCATTTATATGCCCTTTATGGAAGTTCCCTGTAGATTTTGTTGTGGTTGTTGTTTATACCTAGTTTGTTATCACAGTGAGCTTCACAGACCTAAAGCTATAAAATGTTGGGACACTGATGACCCATCTCCATCAGAGCAGTTGACTTTTCCAGGCAATTCTGTAGACTGCTCTATTGTCCTCTAAACCCCACTTTTAAAAAAGAGTTTTGAGTTTCTGCAGCTATGCTATACTCCCTCAGTCAAAGATGATTTTAGGGACAGAGACAAGTTAAATGTCACTAAAACTAGAGTATGGGAGTGGTAGCATCGCTGTATATGGTGTATGCCCACATGTGTATGTGGTATATACATACATGGGAATGTGTCCATAGGGGCTTTAGGAAGGCTTCAGGCATCCTGCTGAATCACTCTTTGTCCTCTTCCCTGGAGACAAAGTCTCTCACAGGACCTGGAGCTAGTCTGGTGAATGGAAAGCCCCTGTGGTTATCTTGTCTCTACTCCCCACAGCACTGGGGTTGCAGGCATGCGCAGTGCCACATTTGGCTTTTTTGAGGGTCCTGGGAGCAGGACTATGGCTCTCTTGCTTGTGCAACCAAGACTCTTACCCACTACACCATCTCCCTAACCCCATAGCTATCCCTCTATCCCTTCTGTTTCTTCTCTTGCCTAAAATTAAAATAAAAACAAATAAAGAAACTGGACCCAGGCTCTCGTATTGTCATTCATTTGTCAAGAGCCTATGAAATCCTGCTCTATACTACATGTTGTGGTGAGTAAAACTTACATAGGCAAACATAATGGAGCTACTGGGTGCTGATGCTGTTACTGCTGCAGCTGTGTGTGTGTGTGTGTGTGTGTGTATGTGCGAGAGAGAGAGAGAGAGAGAGAGAGAGAGAGACAGACAGAGACAGAGACAGAGACACACAGAGACACAGAGACAGAGACACAGAGACACAGAGACACAGAGAGACAGAGAATGTATCTTATGTGTCCATGAGTGAGCTTCTGATCCTCCCACCTCCATCTCTCATCTCCATCTCTGGGTTACAGAGATGTGCCACCATGTGTCTTTTTTTGTTTGTTTGTTTGATTTTCAAGGCATGGTTTCTCTGCATAGTCCTGGCTGTCCTAGACTCACTCTGTAGACTAGGCTGGCCTTGAACTCAGAAATTCACCTGCCTCTGCCTCCCAAGTGCTGGGATTAAAGGCGTGTGCCACCACTGCCCAGCCTGCCACCATGTGTCTTAATAACTGTTCTATTGCTGTGCAGAGACATCATAACCAAGGCAATTTAGAGAAAAAAGCATTTAAGGGGATTGTGTACAGTTTCTGTGACTGAGCATTCAAATATATGAGACTATGGGGGGAGAGGAAGAACATTCTCATTTAAACTAAAACATTATGTTTGGATTATGCAGTGCTGGGGCTTGAACCTAAAGCTTTGTACAAGTTATTCTACCATCTGAGCTAAATCACCAGCTCTCGACCCTTGTAGTGATAGAGAAAGAGGGTAGAGATTATATGGTATATTGGGAGCAACCTAAAGAATAGAAAGGCAAGGCAGGGGGATGGGATGGGGGAGTTTGTGGAGAGGAGACTGGGATGGGGGACAACATTTGACATATAAATAAATAAAGTAACCAAAAGTAGAAATGCGTATATAATGAGGACTTCCAAGATGAAAAAGAAGCCGGTGAAGGCCCTGGGGAGGGGGTAAGAGGACAACCAGAACACCTGCAACTCTACAGTCAGCCTACAGAACAGCAACATCACCATTTCTTGAGACCATTTGGGAAAGAAAGAGATCTGACTCCCATCATACCCACGGGTGAAAAGCTGCATTTTAAAATGATCTCCTTGGGCTGGGGAGATGGCTCAGTGGTTAAGAGCACTGACTGCTCTTCCAGAGGTCCTAAATTCAATTCCCAGCAACCACACGGTGGCTCACAAGCATCTGCAATGGGGTCTGATGCCCTATTCTGGTGTGTCTGAAGAGAGCTATGGTGAATACATGAAAAATAAAATGACCCCCAGGTGCAACTCACCTAATGTTAATAATAGACAGTGTCAAAAGCAGGGCACACACTGCAATGCCCTGGGGAGACTTGAAAAGCTCTGATGCCAGGATGCCATTCTACAAGGTATGTATGGTGTGGATTGCAGCTTAACCTTGGGGTTTTCTATCACCTGAAAGTTCTAGAACACAGCAAACTGTAAGGCAGATGGAGTAAGCACCTGGCCTAGCACAGGCACTCAGGATCTGTGGAGATTCTTACCCGTTAGCTTTCACTGAGCTTTCTGCAGCAGCCAGGGCTTTCCTCCCTCCTACTTAGTGAACTAGAAGGGCTTCTCCTGTCTCCAGCAGGCTGAGGCCAAATTGTGAACCATCTAAAGAAATGAATTCAAGGGAAACTACTCTAGAGACCCAGGTCCCCTGTTATCCAGACTGCTAATAACTGGACATCTTTGTAAGTTCACTGGAGTCCTCTGGGTTCAACTACCCCATGCTTAGCCCCCAAGTGGGTAAAAACAAACAAACAAACAAACAAACAAACAACCCTGCAGTCCCAAGTCGGTTCCCTAAAAAGACAGGCTGATTTTCAGATTTTCTTGCATGATTGGGAAGAGACCATGCCAGGGAAAACCCTTTTCAGAGGCAGTCTGGTCACATTCTTGACTAATGAGCTTGGAACACAGTGTCCCTACTTGGCATTAACAGGGAAGACTTGAGGGAGGGGAAGTGTGAAAAAGTACAGGGTGTGATGGAGTGGAAGCCACACTCAGCACAGACCCGTGGGGAAACCCCCGAGGTATTTCCTTCACCTGTGCCTGGTGAGAAATACGTAGCCATTGACGCGAACATAACACAACCACAAGCCAAGGCCAAGGACCATTAGTGATGGGGAGTACAGTCAGCTTCCCATTGCCCAACAGTGGCCTGGGGAGAACGGAGAAATGCCAAACAACCCCGGCATCCACCACAGGAGGTTGCAAAAGGTTTTCAAGAGGATATGGCTAGTAGATTTCCTCTCTGCTCACCCCTCCTCTCAAATTCTAGTGTTCATGTTCTGAAAAACTATGGGGTTGGGCAAGAATGTGAGTTGACTTGTAGCTGAAAGGAGAAGAATTTGTCCCACATAAACCTTTTTGAGACTTCCTGAGTCTTGAGAGGAAAACAAAAGGTTTGTGTTATTAATAATAAAGTAAAGCTATATCCTGGCACAGCAGATATGCCATAAGTCCTAGAAATAGCTGCAGGAATAGCTGAGGGGGAAGGATCCCATTAAGATGCCTGCTCATCAGGAAAAAAGTGGCATTCTAATAGGGGATTGTGTGTTCTCATGGGAAAGCTCTCCACCATGTTTTAGGGGTCATGAACATTCTTGTTCCCTCATCTATATAGAGGCAAAGAATTATGTGGCCCACAAATGATGGGGAGGCTGTAACAAAGGGGTCGCCTCTTCCTGGATTCCCTAAATAGACTGAAAAAAAAATCCCATAGTAATATTGCTGCCTAGTTCCATGTTAAACTCATGACTGTAAGCCTAAAATAGGCTTTCCAAAGTGAGGATTCTGAAGGGCTAGGCACCGTTCCGGAGTCCATCATCCTCTATCTCCATTCTCACCTTCGTTTCCTCAAATGTTCAACCTTTCCTCCTTATTCATCCTTAATATGGTATCTTGTTTCTTACTTTATAGTTTACAATAGTATTTAAGGGACAAAGTACCATTCACTTATCAGCCAGAAGCCCACAAACTGGTGCATAGGTCCATGGATCTACTCTCTTCTCCCTTGGTTGTTCCTACAACCAAGCTGACAGTGGTGACTGATAACCAATACTAGCTATAGCACATAGGCAGTAGGTCCATCTCCTCACCAGGAGGGAGTCCTGTCTCATGAATCACTGTCCTTGTGCCCTGCTGTATGGTTCCCCCACCGTATACGAGTATACTATGATGTCCCCAATTTGTTCAGCCCCTCACCTTGGCTTTCCTCTTTTGATTTTTTCTTTTTTAATTTTTAAATTTTAGAGACAAAATTTCTCAAAAGACTTTCAAAATTTGTATCTCTTCTTATCGTGTGTGCTTCTTCTTAATACTCTTTTTGACCCAAGTCTGATCTGCTTTCTTTTCGCTCCCTTCCACATTAACAATTCTTATAAAATCTACCAGATTTCTTTATGATGAAATCTAATAGCCAATTTCCAATTACATCATGTACAAATGGTCTGAAAGCACTGAAGCGCTTTCTTCATTTGCCTTTCAGAACCTCTGTTTCTTCTTCACCCTAACAGGATTTCCCCACCATCTTGGTTACTTCCTCTTCCTCAACCCCATTTTCCAAATTCCCTTTCTCTGCCTACACTTACTAACTAATGAGCCAATCCAGTTCCATGGCTATAACCTCTGAATGCCAGCCTGCTACTCCTGCCTCGTTCCTCTCAGCCTTGACTTCAGCTGAGCATAATCAACTTAGTGCATCCAAATCTGGGTGCCTGGGTTAACTCCCACATCAATTCCTCCCTTCAACCATTAAACAGCAACTTTATTTTTATAATTGCTCAACCCAAAAACATTAGAGCCTTCCCTCTTGTCTGTTCTCCCACCTTACAACATCTAATTATTCAGTGAATTTCCCAGACACTATCTCTAATATAAGTGTCCCTAAGATGTCCCTACCACTCACACCTCTATCTTTTCCTCGGCTGTCATCAACTCTCCTCTTGACCTTCCATCACAAGCAACTCTGCCTCCAGGCAACAATAGCTACACCCTGATTTCTCCATAAAATGCATAAAATATTCATCCATTTCCAAAAGTAACAAGGCCAGTATTACTTACATCATTGCCTGGTAACCTAACCCCACACCACTGGGGCCCTGTCTCTCACTTGTTTACTCTGTTCGGTCTGCCGTGGCCTTCTAGAAAGTCCCTACATATTGGGCAAGATCGGGACCCAGGACATTTGCACTTATCTATCTACATTTGGATATCTGACCTATTTTCATTCCTCAAAATCTCTTCCAGCTCCACACTCACATTAGCTTGCTACAAGGTTCCTCATGTCTTTGCCTAGCTAGGCCTCTCAACTAGTCCCTAAGCAGTAATTTTTTCTCCAAATTCCCTCCATTAAATACAGATTTTAATTCACCATCTCCCCTTTGCCTTTTCATACTCTATTTTTCCCGGTAGCACATATTCTCCCAGGACATACCCCAAAACTTATTCAGCCACGTAACTCCATTACAATAGATGCTCCATGTCCTCGCTGTTCAAAAGCACCTGTAAGTCAAATGAAAGCTGTTTGTTGTTTGTTTTTTAAACAATAACCTAAAGAACATTAAGACAGACAGTGCGTCAATGATTTGAAAAAAGCAGGCAATGCCTTTAAAGAAAACATCATAGCAATTCTCAGCCTAATAACCTAAGTATTTGTACTGTTGGGTACTATCCTTAACATTTATTTAGCTCCTATTGTCTACCACGGACAATACCAGATTAACAAGAGTTAATCAATTTAAAGCTCGCTGAGATTAGTACATTTTTCGTTGGTTTTGTTCTATTTTAATTAATTTTGTTTTGCTTTCTGAGACAGTCTTCTGGCCCAGAACTCACTGTGTAACAACAGTTGACAGCCTTGATCTCCTGATTCTCTGCAGTCCACCACTCAGATTCTGGGAACGTATGCATGTACCACCATACTAGGCTACTGTTTTAAATTCCTTTTCCTAGAAGACAAAATTGAGTCACAAAAAGCCAAGTAACTAAATCAAGTAGGCACAGTATGTATAGACATAACAAGGCAAATGATAGCCCTAAAAACACAGTATATACTAGAAGAAGGCCATGTTCTCTTTCCTAATCTGGCAAACAGGTTCTGCTGGAAAACAGCGCTAAGTGGACAGCCATCTTCTATGTTCTTTGTATGTGGTTGTCACCTGCCAGAAAGGTCACTAATGCAACATTAGGCCTTTAGGGTCACTGAGTTATAAACATTAATATGAATACGGTTTAAGGAGATCCTACTAAAACACACACTGTGAGGGCTGGGAGTTTAGCACAGTTGATAGAGTGCTTATGTGTCATGCAAGATGCCTAATACTACAGAAAAGTGGTTTAGGATGTGGAGGTCAGGTGATCAAAAACTCAAGGTAATAGTGAATTTGAGGCCAGCCTGGGATACATGAGACCCTGCCTCAAAAAACAAAAATGTAAATACAAAGCAAAATTCAGAGACAGATTGTGATTCTGTATGTCAGAGTAGTGTTTGCTGCAACACACCTGGGTGGTGCAGCTGGTGTCCTCTACTTTAAGTAGCAAGGACCTAGATGAACCAATATCTAATAAGACTCTTTAGAAATTGACCAACCTATATCTGACATGTGGAGAGGTTAATTCATGTAGTAAAGTATAGATAAACATGAAAGACAAATTCTTTCTCTGTCCATTTTGATGATGGATCAAGGGGAGAGTCAATATTGCCTGGAATAGATCTTTTCAAGTCCACCACAGTTGCCTATTTATGTCATTTATGGTTTCCTAACAAAATTAGGCAGGGATGAATTTGGGTTAATTCCCAGGCCTTTAACTTATCTATTGTTCCCAGTGGACAAACTAGCTCTTAAAAATGCCTTTCCAGTTTATCTTTAACCAGAAGCACCAGTCTTTGGCTGGGTTCCTACTTCCTCAGCCTAAACAGAAGTCCACAGTGTGAGAGATACCTGCTGTGGTCACCTTTCCTGCTTTCTGACAGAGGAATGTCCAGGAAACAAAAGTATAAAATCCACTTGCCCTCCACAACCCCATCCACTACAGGTTGTACTCTCCTTGGAGAGAAAATGCTTCCAATACCATCCTATTGGACAGAAATGGCCATGGTAGAGAGTCAGTGGCGCCTGTCTTACTGGGCATTTTGCAGAGACCAGCTGCTCTAAACAGTAAGGTTGCGGGAGAATGGAGAACATGAAGTTACAGTTACTGTTTGTGCTTGTTGAAGAGAGGATGGTGTGGGGATGTGATACAGACATGGACACAACTATTTTACACAATAAGAGGCCCAGCGTTTCTACAGACATGAGGAAATGTCAACCATAAGCCAGCCAGTGTTCCAGAAGCATATGAACTCCATTGCATGAAGCCCTCTGTGAGTGTACATATGTATGCATGAAATACAAAGTAGACTACAATTTTTATTTACTACATGCCAACACATGTAGTAAATAAAACACATGTAGTTGCCTTTCTCTTGCTATGACAAAACATTTGATTAAAAATAAAAACAATCAATGTAAGGAAGAAAGAGTTTATTTGGGAGGTATCATTATTTAGGGAGGTAAAGGGGCCCAATCCATCATCATGGGATGACATGGTATAGGAATGTGAGGCAGCTGACTATGCCATGACTACTGTTAGGAACCCAAAGATGAAGAATGCTGCTACTTAGCTCACTGGCTCCTTTTTATACTGCTCAAAACCAGGGCCCATAGAAATGATACTTGCCACATTAAGGGTGGGTCTTTCTTGGTCAGTTAAATGTCTCTAGAAATTCTCTAATGCAAGAGTGCACATACACACATACACACACACACACATACATACACATACACATACATACACACATATACACAGAGAGAAAGAGACAGAGACAGACAGTTTTCATTACAAATTGACAGTAACAATTAGCCATCAAAATACAGTATATTTTATTTTATAGACATTATATAGACTATTTATGGCTGTGTGTGTGTGTGTGTATGTGTGTGTGTGTGTGTGTGTGTGTGTGTCTTCCCCTCTCAGTTTGAATTGTGTCCTTCCAAAATTTATATATTGAGGTCTTAACCCCCTTATCCCTAGTATGTGACCAAATTTTAAGACAGGATCTTAAAGAAGTAAACTGAGGTACAGTGAAGTCATGTGGGTAAGCCATATGCCCTGGTAACTGGTATCTAATACAGAGACTGGGACACAGTCAAGACAGAAGGCTACTAACATAAGACCATAGCAAGAAGAGGGTTGCCCCCAAGCCACAGAGAGAAGCTGTAAGGGAAATGACTCCACTACAGCCTTGCTTTTGGATTTTTTATTTTTGTATTTTTGTATTATATATTTTTTTGTAGAGTTTTGGGATTTTGTGTTAAAATGCAGATTGATGGTGATTCAAACACCCTATGTTATTTTGTTATGGAAACCCAAAGTGAACTAATACATACAAACACACACACACACACACACACACACACACACACACACACACACATACACACGGGCACATGGCAGCCCAGTCTGGAAACACAGACAAACACAGCTCCAAAGATTTAGTTTTAGTGTTATCACATTAGAAATGATAAGCAACATTATCTCAGAGTCCAGCCTTAAGGTCCACCTCTGTTGGTACACGCATGTGCAAATGTCTTGGCATCATCCATGCACCGAGAGAAAAGGGAGAGTAAAGTAAATATCAGCCAGCTGATAAGGCTGCGAAAGAGACTAAGAATGCTACCAGAGACTTCTGCCAGATTTCTTCTAGAGGGGCATCTCCCAAGACCTTGAGGGCTACCCTGCCTCTCATAGACACTGGGTTCTGTAAAGTGGCCACACACTCTTCCTCTTGGGCTGTTGCAGACACCACCTTGCCCTTTGGCCTTAGACCTGTCTGCCCTACGTGATGGCTCCTCCCAGAACTGCTCCAGAGAGATCTTTGCTAGGAGGCAGAAGGTTATGCCCGCCTTGAAGAGGTTAATGATTACCAAGAACTTGGAAGGCATTCCTCCATTGTTATTCACAGAAACTTAAATGCAAAGTTGAAAGCAAAATCCTTTGAAGTAGGAGGAAAGTGGTGCAGTAGAACAGAACAGAACAGAACTAAACTCTTACTTCCAGCTTAACCAGTTCAGCTCTGCAGAAGCTGCAATTGTCCGGGCACAGAGAAGTACTGGTCTTCTGCCACAGCAAAGAGTTTAAAAATAGCAATGTCATCATTTTTTAAATGAGGAAGTCCAAAAATACGATTTTCAGGCTGAACTAATAGCGGATGTCTCAGCTCACAGAAAGGGAAGGGAGGAAACCTCTAGATTTAAATGGCATTTTAAAAACTGTCACCTGTTTCTTTTTTATTTTATTTATTTATTTATATGTATGTAATAGGTTGCACGTGCAGGTCTGAGGACAACTTTGGGGAGTCACTTCTCTCCTTCTACCATGTCGGTACCTACCCAGCATCAAACTCAGGCTCTCATATTTAGCATCAAATGCACTTACCTACTAAGCCAGCTCATTGGCCCCCATTCTTGATATTTTTGATATAAGGTTACACCTATGTATTCTTCTATTATGAGGTTTAAAAGCATACTTCACTTATATAAACAAGAGAAAACTCAAAAATTGGGATGCAAGCATTTCAATGAAACAAAGAGGCACATTATACATTGAGTGCAATTTCTTCTTTACTTACAGAATTAATTTAGTTTACTCTCCTCATCTTTACTATTTCTTTTAAAAAATTAATATAACACATTTTAATTATATTCACCCCCTTAACTGATGTCTTTCCCAGCCATCCCCTACTTCTCTACCTTTTTTTTTTTTTAATTTATCAAGTACAGTTTGCACTGCACATATTCTTTTGGATGTGCAGCCTTCACTGGACTCTGGCTGTCTTAGTTACTTTTTTTTATTACTGTGAAGAGACACCATGACCAAGGAAATCCATAGACTAAATAGTTTATTGGGGCTTACAGTTTCAGAGGATAAGTCCATGGCCATCATGTCAGAGGACACGGCAACATAGACAGGCATGATGCTGGAGCAGTGGCTCAGAGTTTATATCTTGAAACATAACCATAGAGAGAGAGCTAGTTGGGGAAGGCATGGGCTTTTGAAACATTAAAGCCCAACCCCAGTAGCACACCTCCCCCAACAAGGCCACACCTCCTAATCCTTCCCAGACAATTCTACCAACTGGGGACAAATATATCAGCTTGTGAGGACCTACTCATTCAGAACACCACAGTAGCCTAACCACCATCAACAGTACCCTTAAAGAAAACTGATTTTTTTCTCCCAGCAGCTATCAAATATCAATCTTTTCTTAAGTAAGAGTAAGAGTTCCTGCCTACCTCCCCTGTCATGCTGGAATTTTGTTTGGCCTGAGCCTATGAGCTACCTAGCCATGACTTCTTGGATCTAATACCAGTGCCAGGGATAGTTTAAAACTTGTGGAGTGGGTTTCAATCTAATCAGAAAGTGGTTTGTTTACTCCTGTGACATCTGTGTCACGATTATACCTGTAGACATATCTTGCCAGAAAGATATACAGCTGTATAAGAATATAAGTATGGTAATCCTTTTTTTCCTCCAGTAGCATAATAGTACATTCTAGGGGGACAATGAAAGAAATTCAATAGGGATGAAGCTTCCAGGTAAATGCCAGCATGTTCTATAGGGTCTTACTACCAAATTCTGGAGGATAAACAAGAGTACAATCCATATCATATATATATATATATATATATATGTATATATATATATATATGTATATATATACATATATATATGTGAACACATATATACATATATATATACATATATATATTCATTCCATGGACTCTATATTGTAGGTATACTTATTCATGTTAATTGCTGCCCTATTTACAGTAATGGAGAAATAGAAACAGTATAGACACATCAACTAATCAATGGATAATGAAATGTTATACATTTACACAAAGAAATATTATTCAGCTACCACAAAAAAATGCATTTCTGAAATGCAAAAGTAAATGGATGGAACTAGAAACAGCCATTCTGAGTGAGGCAATGAAGACCTATGGAGACAAATGTGTGTTTTCTAGTATTTTTAGATATTAGCCTTAACTCTCCAGGAATGTGGGCTCTATTTAGAAATATCTATAGTGGTCAGGAAATTAGCTAGGACTATGAGCATGGGACGTCAAGGGAGGAAGCATAAGATACAGCTATATAAACGGTTTAAGAGGACTAATGTTTGGGGTTTTTCCAGGAAGAGTTTCATGGAGAGAGTAATGGAGGGAAGGGTAGATGAGTGAATGCGGGAAGAGACAGATAACTAACACTAAAGACATCTTGAATAAAATCATACAAAAACATACCAGTGTAGAAGAGTCCTAAAAATATACATGTAACATGTATATGAAGAGCTTAAACGGAAATATCCTATAATGGAGCAACAAAGCCCCAGCTAGACACCACAGAGCAACATATTTAAGATCCCAGTGCCAATCTGGAGTTGTTGGCAAATGATGTCCCATAGACCCCATCTCTCAGACTTTAAAGTTATTGCCAATTCTCTTGATCACAATCAAGTGGTCCTTTTTATATCATGAGTTTTTAATGAAAATGTCTTTACTCTCCAGTTGGCTGGGCCAAATACTAGTCATATCTAGAAATACTCTCACAGACACAGCCCAAAATGTGTGTTAGAATTTCCTATGAGTTTGTTAATCCAACTGAAATGGCACCCAAGACTTAGCCATCACATTGTGAATTAAATGGCAAGTCAGGTGTGCTGAATCCCCAGGCTTGCCCTCCTGGCCTGGCCTTCCCTGTGCTCTGTATATAATTAGGACTCACACTCCTGGCCTGGCCTTCCCTGTGCTCTGTATATAATTAGGAATCATGCTATTACTGTTCAGAGTTCTGAATGCCATCTTTAGCCTGGAAATTGAGTGGTTACTCTTGACTGTGGACTTGGTTAGGTTAAGAAACACTTAGAAGAGTAGTACCACCATCTTTGTGTCTTCCAGAATTGTTCCAGTAAGAATTAGACCTTAGCATGCTGACCTAATGAATGACTAATTCCCTGAGGCATTCTAAGCATGGTGGCATTACTAGGTTGTAGTAAAAATAGGTAGGAGGTAGGGCCTTGTTGGAGGAAATAGCTGACTGAGAGAATATGCTCTTAGATGTGTCCTTATCAAGGAGGAATAATGGCTCAGAAACCATGAACCCAAATATGAAACTCACGACTCATTTTCATAGTTTAAGACTAGTATTTTGTTTTTGCAGCAAGTTCACTAAAATATAAGTCTTTGTGGATCTCCAAACATTGCCCCTGTTACTTTCTTCACTGCTGTCTCAATACAAAACCCACAATGAGTATGTTAAATGTCCCCCTCTGCTCAGAACCATCGAATAGATTCTCATGTCCCTCACACCTTACAGCCACAGTTATTCAAGAGCACATAGGCTCCAGAGAACCAGACCTATCGCCTCTCTTACTGCTTCTCTAACTTTTCCTCTTTTTTTTTCACTCTGTTCCAGCCACACAAATTTCTGTGCAGTTTTGCATTCAAGAGAGGGCTTTCCTTTCAAAATTGTTTGTTCCATTCATTTCTGTAGTTTACTTTCTGTATTCAATAGGATTCTGGATAGCTCAATAATGAACAGGACAGATGACCAGACTTCTAGTCCAAGAAGCTAGAAGCCTCACCAGTCCTAATCAGGTGTGAAGAGAGCCTGGAGGATTCAAGGAGAACCACCGCTATCAAGTCTAAGCTGAAAGGTCAAAGAAGCTGGGATCTGGTGTCAGCAGCAGTGATGGATAGCTGTACAGACTCAGAAGAGAATGGAGTTTGCTGCCACATGGCTGCCTCCCCCTGTAGGCAATATGTTTTTTAGCTATTTTATTGGGTTCATATATCTTATATCTTATATTTTCATTGGGTTCTTATATGTCTACCTCTCTTCCACCCCAATCCCTTCTAACCCCTCCAATACTAGGTAGGAGAAAAAGGTTAGAGAACATGGGCATACATCTCCTTAGACTAGTTCCTGCTGATTAAGGGTATTGGGCTCCTTGGGGCAAATCCAATCTTCATAGTCAGGCTATCTCCAACTTCTCCTCTTCCTCTTCCTCTTCTTCCTCCTTTTTCATCATCTTCTCCATCTCCTTTTCTCCCTCTCCCTTTCTCCCTCTCCTTCTCCTTTTCTCCTCCTCCTTCTTTTTCTTCTTCTTGCTAAACCACAACAGCAACCAGGAACAGCAAGAGGAACAGCAGCCACCACAGGTCCTCTCAGGGCTTTCGAATTTATATCCTCTCCAGAGTCCGCAGAATTAAACTCTCTGAAGCTGGCAAAAAACATGCCCCTGCTAGTGCATGAGACAAATCATAATCACCTGCTGTGAACCAGCCTCTTATCCCATACCTGGGATTAAAATAAAAATATATTCACAGAACAACTAGATTTTTAAAGAAACCAAAATTATCACTGCAGCCCCATGACTTCTCTTTTTTCATCCATATCCACTGAAGTTACTACCCACACTCAGGGTGTGTCTCTATCCACCCTTGCTCCCAGAGATGTCAGTGCTCTCTGGAAACACCCAACACACATCCTGCAAGCTTGTTTCACCAGGCGTGGTTCTCTCTTAATTTAGCGAAGTTGTCATCAGACACCACCCACCGTCTCATCTTCTTGTATTCATCCTTGTTGTATTCAAATATCATCTTCTTAGTGATATTTGACTTTCTGGTACATTCCACTTAAAATACAGATTCCCCAGAGTTCCCCACTGTTGCTGTCTAGAGCATCCCACACTCTTCCTCTTTATTTCACCTACAGCAGTATCATCTTTTTTAAAAAACAGATTTATTTATTTATTTTATGTATATGAGTACACTGTAGTACACGAGTACACATAAAGGTTGTGCGCCTTCATGTGGTTGTTGGGAATTGAGTTTTTAGGACCTCTGCTTGCTCTGGTCAGCCCCTGCTTGCTCAGTCCCTGCTCGCTCCAGCCCAAAGATTTATTTATTATTATACATAAGTACACTGTAGCTGTCTTCAGACTCACCAGAAGATCTCATTACAGGTGGTTGTGAGCCACCATGTGGTTGCTGGGATTTGAACTCAGGACCGTCGGAAGAGCAGTCAGTGCTCTTACCTGCTGAGCCATCTCTCTAGCACAGCAGTGTCATCTTGTCTATGTATTGTTTCTATTTGTTTTGTTGAATATCTTTGCTAGAAGATACCAGTTCCATTGGACAAAGATTTTGTTTTATTAATTACAGCTAGAAAAATGCCTGGCATTAAACAGCCTTTCAATAAATATTTATTATTCATTTATTTGGTACCAGCAGTTGTGGGTATCTAGGAAGTCATTTAAAATGCCATGAATAAATAAACCAAGAAATAGAAGTCATATTGAAACATTGAAAACTTCTTATTTCTAGAAGTCTTATGGCGTAAGGAAAGGTCATAAAATTTAATTAAAATTGGATAAGCATGCTGTGGCCTATTACAGACTCTAGTATCCTTACTGCTTTTGTGATTTAAAATTTAATTGGGATTCAGTTCCATAGTGTCTATGGGTGACTCTTCTAGTACAAATACTGAAAGATTTATGGTCTGCTCCATAGAACTGTCAAGTTTTGATTTTAGCAAACACCACTTGAGTTTTCTTGTTTTCAGTCAGACACTCTGTAGTAGCATTGTGCTGGTCATTTATTTGTCCATCTGCAAGGAACACAACCGCTGGCTGGCAGAGGCTGGTGGTCTGTGGCACAACTTCATTCTAAGACACCACAGTTTCTACAAACTGTCCCACTCCTGGCTGATCTCACATGCTATTTTTGTGATATCCAGAGTTTCTCTGCTTTTGCCAAGCCCTCAACTAACAAGAGAATTTTTGACTGACATGTAGAACTGTGAGAAGCTATATGTATGTTAATCCCAATGAAAAACTCATGCTTCTTTACTCTAAATCTGTGACCTATTATATTGACTTACTCAGCAAGGAAGCTCGACATTGCACCGCTTTCAATTGTATATTCCAGTAGTTCATGGACCTTGGGGGAAAATCAGGCCCTTTACAGCATAGCAAGCATCATTTAATGATGTAGATGTATCCATATAAGTCTGGTAAGTGATTTCCTTGTCATGCAAATCTCAGATCCCACTGATAGAAATTGAATAGTACAGTCTACTATACACTCATGCTATGTATTATATTTATATAAATTATGTATACACGTACATGTGGTGTAGTCTATTCCTTCAGAACGAACAAAGAAACACAAAATAAAAAGCCAGCAGAAGTTGAAAAATGATGCAGTCACAGACTCAGAAAACACCCGACATATGAGAAAGAAAGATGAGAACAAAATTTATGCCACTAATTGGTCTCAGACGTCAGACACAGGCAAGAACACAGGTTTCAGCCTGGAAGATAAACAGCACCTTTTACCAAGCAGGGTATGATCTCTGTTAGAAAACAGATGGTATTTCAAGTGAAATCCTTTAACAGATTTAAAGCAAAATTAGCTCCTAGAAAAAAGGTGGGAGGGGGACTGGTAGCAGGTGCCTCTCACCCCAGCTTTATGATAGACTGCGATAGAACTACAGCACGAGTTCAAGGCTACATGGGACAATGTAAAAAACAGAAGAAAAAAGGAAGAAGAGTATTGGGGAATGTAGCTCCATGATAGAATGCTGGCTTAGCATGTGTATCCTAGTTGGGGTATCTACTGCTGTGATAAGCAGCAGCAGCAGCAGCAAAAGCACTCAGTAGCATTAGTCCAGGAGTGACACCAGCCACTGTGGACTGGGCCCTCCCACATCAACCACTAACCAAGAAAATGCATCATGGTCTTGCCCACAGGCCCATCTGGTGGGAGCATTTTCTCAGTTGAGAGTCCCTCTCCCCAAATAACTCTGGCTTATGTCAGGTTGGCATAAAATCCATGTGACAGGTGATGGAGTCAATTCTTGGTGACATACATATACACATGCACACACATAAGAAAAGCAAGGGCCTTTATGACCAGGCCACCAATAAAGGCAGTTGAAATCATGAATATGAATGAGCTCTGGCAGAGGCTAACAAAACAAATGTGACCAGTAAGAGGTAGGGAAAAATGAAAATACAAAATTAGTAAAGAAAGGAAGGCCATTAAAACACATGTTGTAGAGCTGAAGAGATGGCTCTTTAAGAGTACTTACTGCTCTTGCAGAGAACCTGGGTTCAGTTCCCAGCAACTGCATGGTGGCTCACAATGGCTTGTAATTCCAGCTCTGAAACACTTGATGTCCTCTTCTGACCTCCATGCATGTGGTGCACATAAATTCATGCAGATAAACACACATACACATGAAATAGATAAATCTAAAGCAAAAGCCACACACACACACACACACACACACACACACACACACACACACACATAAAACAAACAAAACTAAAACACCCAGAGATTGTAGTCAATGTCTTCATTATTTCCACATAGATTTTTAAATTACTGTCATAGAGAGCATGGCCTGAGCAGCTCATATGTTGTTGGAGATTGTAAGCTCTATGCCAAGACCTCATTAATGAGATTGCTCTAAAGGGTTGGGCTTTAGACCAAAACTATTGCTGTGGACTACTCAAAAGCTTTTTTAATACTGACATATTGATTTAAAAGAGATAGAGTGGAACTAACTCCATCTCTTTCAGAATCAAAGCAATTGAGTTTGATTCCAAGTCCTGACCACTTGCTAACTTCCAGGCTATAGCTCCTCCCAGCGCCCTGCATAGACTGAATATTTGATAGATGCTCGGGATGGGCACTCAAGAACACTACCATAAGAAAGTCACCCCAGCTCTGCTAAACTGCATTCCTATAACTTTAATAAGGGGGAGGTGTGGGGGAGACACTTGGGATCCTGACTTTCACTGTGCATTAAAAATAGTCTGAACACTGAAAAATTGTATTGACACATGGCTCCAACACAGCAACCCTGAATCAGGATCTCTGAGGGCAGTTACTCATACAATGCATTTGTGTGGGTGTGGGTGTGGGCCTGTGTTTGTGTAAATGTTCCTGCTGGCTCTAGGATGCAATCAGAGTTTATTGATCTCCAGGCTCTGGACCAACCCCTCAGCATTCTAAGAACTGCTTACTCACCCCAAGGTTCACACACATGCTCCTGAGAAGACAGGAATCTCTTCACATGGCTTCATGCTCACAGTACAGCTGCGATGTAATAAACAAATTAAATGGATAAATGATTTCCAGCTTGGATCTGTGCTGGATTTGGGTAATGGAGATCCAAACACAAGCCCTCATTTTAGTATGGCAAACACTCTACTTGATAAACCATCTACACAGCCTACATTCTTATTTTAGAATCCTATTTCTTTGGCCTGGAGAGATAGATCAGTGGTTTAGAGCAGAGGACCTTTCTTCTATTCCCAGCATCCATATGGATGCTCACACTGTCTGCAACTCTATTTCTGGGAGATTGGACTCTCTTTTCCTGACATCCTCAGTCACTAAGCATCCAGGCAATACTTGGACATACATGTGAGCAAAATATTCATAAGCATAAAATGAATAAATTCTAAATGAAAAATTAAAAGGAGCATTACCTGTGCAGGTGTAGGTTGATGTACCTTGATGAGTGTTGGCATATGTACACAGGTACAACCTACCTACAGCCTTGATCTGAATATACAGTATCTCCAGTCCCTAGAAGGACAGAGGGCAGTAAAGGTCAATAGAATCTCACCAGGGACTTGTCCTGCATGTCCACCTTGCTATTTGCAGCTGTCCTGTGGCATGGTATGGTTGTTCAAAGTGAATGCCTAGATGTGATTCTCCCATGTTTATTGTTACTAGGTCATGAAGCATTTCTTTTGGACCCCAGCTGTGAGCCTGCCACAAATGCTTTTCTTACTCATTTGGGGAGCATGTGCTTAATTTACCACAAGATTAATAAGTGTCAAGGATACTAAGTCTACAGGTCTACCCAGTGCTGGCTCCAGGGATAAAGGCCAGGTCTGTCTTCTTATGCATAGGCCTGCAATGCTTCTGTGCTTCTGAATATTTGCTGAATGCATGCTGAACAGAAAAATATTTGGGGATATAAAAACAATATAGCATCTATTCTTTTACTTTAAGAAGTATTTTATCACATACATGGTATAGAGAATTTTTCTCTTGCATCCCAAATGTCCAAGTACTTTCATTTTTTCTTTATTTTTGAGAATTTCATACAGGTAAATAATGGAATGGAATATATCTACATTTGTTTCCCACCTCCAGCTTGCTTCATGGGCCCTGTAACCCGTACCCTCCCAACATCATTTCTTTTTAAATTATCTTTTGTAATAACTAGATCTAGTCAGGGACCATATGTGCATGGGTTTAGAGCCATCCACTTGAGCATGAGAAACCCACCAGTAGCCATACCTCCAGAAAGAATGATTATCCATTACCCTGTGGCTATCAAGTGCCAATAGCTCCTAGGTAAGGGGTGGACCAAAAAATCATTTAGCCATCCCTGTTGGGATATTTGCTGACTTAGCTTATGCAAATTACCACATCTGCTGTGATGTCCACAGCTATGTCCGATCCAGAAAACAGCACCCCATAACCTTTCTTCTCATCCCCCATCTGTTTCATTCTTTCCACCTCCTCTTGCACAATGTTCTCTCAGCCTTTGTGATACTGGATTTGAGATAGAAGATGTCCTATTCTATGAACAACCATGAAAAAAAAATACCAAGTGTGAGGTTTACTTAATGATATGGTTAGCAGATTAAAATCTTACAGGGACCAAGAGAATCAAAGTCAGAGGTAATAGGAATAAGAGCCTGGCTCAAGGGTCATTTCTTGCATGATCAATTCAAACCTTCAAGAGATGCAGGAAGAGTTAAGAAGGGAATGCTAATGGAAAGATTCAAGTCAAGACTTAGGGCAGAACCTAGTGGCATCTGTGAGGCATAAGAATGGTCCAGCTAGGAGGCCATATTGGGAAGAGCTAAGAGAGGACAGAGAGAATGGCAGACAAAGGCAATCTGTGGCAATCTTAAGGGATAGATTAACATTTTGCCACACTTCCAAAAGCATTCAAAGGGGCTTGGTCTGGTAGCTGTGAGGCAGGCAGAGGAAAAAAGGCTGGGTGCAGGTAAACTGACTAGAGTCTTCAATGCAGATGCGAACCTGATCTGAGTTGTCTGGTAGCAATGACCATAAGCAAAAGGACATAAGGGGTCTCCAAGGACTCAGTCGTGCTAAGGATGCTGATGTTAGTCTCAGAAATAGGAAAGTGGGAGTAGGTGACTACTTCAGTAGAAACTGAATGTTTGTTTGGTTTTTACATGTATATATTTATCTGTGTATGAGTGTGTGTGTGTGTGTGTGTGTGAGAGAGAGAGAGAGAGAGAGAGAGAGATACAGAGACAGAGACACAGAGAGAGAGACAGCGACAGAGAGAGACAGAGAGAGACAGAGAGAGAGATGGGGGGCGGTCCATTTGGTCAGAGGGCAACTTGCTCAAGTTAAGTTTCTCCTTCCACCATGTGGAGCCCAGGAGTCAAACTCCTGAGGTAGGCCTGGCAGCAAACATGCTTATCCACAAAGCCATCTTGCTTGCCTGAGACAGAGGGCACTAACTTGCTTTTCTCTTTGCTATGCCTGGGTTAATCCATGATATAAATGTCTGGTTCTTTTGCATGTGGAGTGGCTGGAGCATGGAAGAGGGATGGGTAGATAATGTCATTGCATTTCTTTCCTGAGACAGTTTGAATTGGTAAGGCTGAGTTTGAGACTCCACTACCCTCATTGGTTAACTTCTAGACTTCTTTAATGTATCTGTACATATGCTTTCCAAGAGATACACAAAGAAGACAGTTAAGATGCATCTGGACAAACCTGTTGGGTCACTGCTTTCTGGCCACGTAAAAGGAGCCTTTTTAGTTTTAAAGTTTGGCTAAGACCTTGTCTGCAAGCATTTGTCCATTCTTGGTATGGAGCCAATAATAATAATAATAAAAAGCCCTAGAAGCTCCCACGATGGCACATCAGACTATAATAACATCAGAAGTTAGACAGTAGCTGATGGCTAGAAGGTGCCAGGTGATTAATAAGTCTGTTTATATCTTGCTCACAGATAAGTCAATAGACTAAGTACAACCAGGATACATTCGGCAGGGTGGGGTGTCTGGGTATGCCGCTGGTGGTCTTGTTTCCCTGATTTATCAAATATTGAGCATTACTAGAGGAAGAGCAGATCAGAAGGGGCAATCACAAGGTCTGATACACCCTTAGGTAGAGAATGTGGGAGGGTACTCCCTTCTTCTCAGATAGCTAAGCAGTGGAGCATGTAAAAATACTACAGCTTAATGAGGTCTTGCCAGGCTCCTGAGGGAACATAGTGTTCTCCCAGCAGCAAAGAAGGGAGCACAGAACCAGTGGGGTTCTCTACACCAAGAATGTCTCCAGGGAATTGTTCAGGTAATTTATGCCACTATGCAGTCTGTCATTTTCCAGAAGCGGGGAAAACACTCACTGAAAATGGAACAGAAAGTGAAGTTCTCTGCACTGTGAGAGGTCAGATGCAGCATTGCCCCATCCCGTGTTTAAATAAAATACAATGTAATCATCTCTTTGTGTCAGATCATTCTATTCCTTACCTGCAAACTCATCCAAGGACAAAAATTCGAGTTTCAATATGAAATGTCCACCATAGGCCAGTGTTTTAACACCTGGTCCCAAGGTGGTAGCACTGTTTTGGGAAATTATAGAATCTTCAAGAATAGAGCCTAACTAGAGGGGCAGGGCCACTGGGGGGAAGCCTTGAGGATTTTAGTCTGAACCTACTTTCTGTTCTCTGTTTGTTTCCTGGTATGGTAGATGGGAGCCTTGTGGACCAGTTTCTCAATCATGGTAGACTGTGCCCTCAAGCCATGAGCTAGAATAAACCTTTTCTCCCTTCCATTTTACTTTCTCAGATGTTTGGTCACAGTAACAAAAAGCCAATAACTAATGCATACCTACAATGAGTGGTTGTATCTGTACCAAATACATAGATTCTTTCTCTTTTTATTACTCCACGACTAACCACAGAAAACTGTTGTTCACCATGTTAGGCATTATTAGTAACCTAGAGATGAGTTTAAATATAAAGTACGGTGAGTGCAGGCTATAGGCAAACATATGCCATTTTATAAAATGGCCTTTGGCATCCACAGATTTTGGAATCTATGAAAGGTTCTAGAACCGAAGGGCAACCTGATTCCCAGTGTGCTCTATGTGTGACCATTCTGCAGATATTAAGATAGGATACTTGATTGTTGTCTCTAACACCTGAATGCCATATTTTTAATTTGGGTATAATATTTTAATTTTTGGTGCCCATCATAAATGGAGTGCATGGTTGTGATGTAGTACAGTTAAGAGTTATAACTTTGTGGTGATTTCATCAAGGGCAGTCACATGATTCTGTGGGAAAAATTAAACAACTGCACTAATTACATTGTAGGTCAAGTCAAGTTCATAGTTGGAATTGTACATTTATGTTCAAAACATGCAACACTGAAACTTGAGAAAGTATCCATCCCAGGCATAGTTTGCCTTATGCAAATTAATCTTAGATGCTATTTAGTTAGGCAAATCTGTTTAGAGTATTATAAAAATAGACCAGAAATTGAGCCCACAGCACAAGAAATACAATAAGGGCTCTTAAAGGACAGATCGTGGTACTGAAGGGGAAAATGGCCATAAAAGACTTTTGTGAAAGAAATAAAAAGGGGCTTGGTCCCTGTGTTTATAAGCTTCCTGTTAGTGTGGTCAAATACAGTTTATAATAACTATAATGGGGAAAGGGAGGTTATTTGGGTTTATTGTTTTTAAAGTTTTCACGCACAATCAGTTGGCCTTGATGACTCTACGTCCTGGGAAAGACAGCAGCACTTCTAAAATCTCTCTTCTTGAGATTTGTTCCATGTTGACCATGTACTTGCTGCCCAATCCAGATGACAGAGGCATGAGATTAGAGCATCCCTGTAGGTGATTAGGACATTCGATTTCAGCATCCTCATAGGTCAGTGGTTCTCCATCTTTCTAATGCTGTAACCCTTTAATACAGTTGCTCATGTTGTACTGACCCCAACCATAAAATTATTTTTATTGCTACTTTACAACTGTAATTTTGGTACTGTAATGAATTGTAACGTAAATATTTGTGTTTGTCAATGGTCTTACGTGACCCCTGCAAAAGGTCATTTGATCCCATAGGGAATGTGACCCACAGGTTGAGAACTGCTGCTGTAAATGATCTGTGTATAAGGTTAAGGCATCTGCACTGATGATCAGGACATGAAATGAAGTTATTTATCCTCCAATGAGCCAATGCAAGCCAGATTAGAATATATTAAAGGCAGATTTATTGGGAAGCTGCTATTGGGTGAGTTCACTGCCCAAGGGATGAGGCAGAGAAAGAGAGACACACACACACACACACACAGAGAGAGAGAGAGAGACAGAGAGAGAGAGAGAGAGATATTGAATTCTCTCAAATGCTCAAAATGTCTGAATTATATAGGGTGGATCCTCTGGGGGGAAGGGCAACCCAGCCCTTGGGAATAAAGTTCAGGGTTGTTGTGGGCAGAGTATGCTGGGTAGGGACTGAGGAATGCTGGGAGAACCTGAAGGCCAAGTCTGCTTTGATATCTAGAATATGCACCTCAGCCCCTTGTCCCTGGTTAAAACCAAACAGGCATTCCTATCAATACCAGAGGAAGTAGCTAATGTCTTTCTGCTTGGTGCTATTGGGAGCAGTTATGCAAAGTTTTAAGTTGGAGCCTAGCTGAAGCAAGTATGTTAATGGGAGAGGAGATTTATAGCTGGGCCTGATTCCATCCTCTCTGCTTCCTGGTGCACCCAGGTGCAAGCAAGCAACTTTGAATATTTCTCTTGCCATAGTCAAGAGCCACCTCTATCACCATGTGAATAGTACCACTATTGGCCTTGCTGGATATACCCTCAAACTGTGAGTCCAAATAGAAGCGTCCTTCCATCAACTGCTTCTTGTTAGGAATTTAGTAATTTCAACCAAAAAAAAAAAAAAGAACTCACATAGTCCTGCAATAGTTGCTTCTGTTTTCAACATTTAAGACTTTTTTCTTCTCATTACTCCCTAATCAATGAAGCGTAGCAAGAAATATAACCCAATCAGACATTGTGCTTATGATCTTAGGTAACCCAAACAAAGTTTCCATGGGATGGAAAGAGTGGGCTGGAAGTCAATCTTAGGTTCATTTGCAACGTAGGTAATCTCAATATTCTTGATAAGAAATATTGGGGACAATAGAACAGGCTCATGGGAACTTTTCAACATTACTGTAGGAAAGGAGCAATATGGAAAAGTGGGGAGATAAAATAGGAAGCCATGGCCACTATGTGAGCTTAGGGGATGGAAGATGCTCAGCTTCTAGATCCTGTAGAGTCTCTGACAACAGAAGATCATTAAGAAACAACTAAAAGCTTGCATGTCCCTTCATGCCAGAGCAACCACAGATACTGTTAACCCTTTGTTCCCAGGCACCCGTCTTTGATGCCTCCTCTGCAGACAGATTATTTAAGCTAAGCTAAGACAGACAGAAATGCATCCCCTAAGCTTGAAACTCCAACAGGAGAGCATTCTTGCTTTCATATTCTTGACATTGTATGAAGTTTTGAGGGATTTGTCTATCAGAAACCCACAGCACTTAGCTGTAGAGTTCTCCCATGCTCAAGGTAGGCTCCTTGTTCTTTGGGTCTCTGTATACAGCAGGGGAGAGCTACTTCTACAACTGAAAATGAAACAGCCATAAAAATAAAAAAGAAAGAAGCAGACCCACTTTACAATCAGTGTTGCACAAGCACATCAGAGAGAATGATCGTGGGTATGTTTTCCGTGAGGCATGTTAAAGAAGAATGTTCTGGGTTATACTTAAGAGAAGGGCTAATTAGGATTTTACTCTTCAGTTGGTCATAATTCAAAGACTATGTGAGAACTCAGAGAAACTCCCAGACCTTAATATGTGCACAAGTTAATGCAGCCCAATCCCACTTCTTACTGAATACACGACATCCCAGCCCCAACTCTCCTCCATCCAATGCCAGTCTCTTACACAGCCACACATTCTTGCACTGACTCATGTAGCAAATATTTAGGATGCCTCCGGTATGAGCTAGACACTCTGTTATGGTTGGAGGGTGTAAAGATGAAAAGACACAGAACGGAGAGTGGGAGGGATATGTAAATCAACAATTAGTGCAGCGTGATGGCACACTGTGATGGAGGGGTGCCCAAGGAGACCACACAGGTGAGGACAGATAACTCAGCCTGGGTGCTGGGAAATAGCATTCTGAGAAGAGGGTACTTGAGTTACAAAGAGCAGTGCTTGCAGACACAGAATCTCAGCAGCACCAGTTACCTACAGAGGAGCTGAGAAAACAAATGCATATACTTTGAAGCATCTTAAAGACCACTGACCCTCTAATGGTTCCCACATGGGCTAGGTGTTTGAAACAGTCCCATCTCTAATGACCAAATTAAGGGGCAATCTCTGCTTATACTATAGTGTTTCTTCTTTTTGTTTTTTTGAGACAGAATCTCATATAGATCAGGTTGACCTCGATCTCACTATATAGCCGATTATCCAAAATTCTTGTGACTAGAAGTATTTATTTCAGCATTTGGAATATTGTACATGTCTGATGAGCCATCTTGAGGAGCCTATAAAAGTCTAAGCAAGAACCCTTCTTTCTGTATATGCTTTATACACATACTTTTTGGTTCATTTCAAACAATCAACTTGAATAATTTTGTGAATGAAGTTGAGATTTCACACTATGAAATCTTGTAGCATCATGATGTCCTGTAGAAATTTTTGGAGTTGACATCAGTTTTGATCTTGAAATTTTGGGGTTAGGTCAAAAATGTCTACAAACAGCAAAGCTCTACTCAGAGCTCTGGCAAAGTACTCAATTCTTTATTCTCATCTCCTCTGCTTCCTGATAGTAGCCCCAAATACTGTCATTAGATTCCTGGCTCCTGATGAACTAGGAGCCTTACAATGAAGTCCAGAAACTGCATGGGCTGGTACATCACACATAGACGGTTCACTCTGGTTTCCTCTTTGGGAAAATGAAAGAAGTCTTGTTTCTGTGGAGTTGCTTCAAAGACTGTCATGGATCATGTGCTCAACATAGATCATAGGCACTCAATAAATGCTTGTTCTACCTACCTCAACACTTCCACTTCCACTGTCTTTCACTTAATAAGGATAACAGCTGTGTCTGCATTCATTGGAAGAAACCACATAGTGACCTTCTTAACATACTAACAGTCATAAGAGTCATAGGCTCTTGGCCTATGAACAGGCTTTGATTTGAATTGGGCTAGTGGGTCATAGGGAAGCAAACAGATGGATAAAATATGAGACCTATGATACCAGATAAAATATAGGACCTATGCCACCAAAAGTTGGGTCAACTTAACAGTATACCTTCTAAATCTGATGGTGTCTGTTTCTATGAACAAAGAATACTTAGAGACTTTAAACAGAAAATTGCTAAATGGTAGCATTTGTTTTAAACCCAAGTGACATGTACACCCAAGAACTTTCTGGCAAAGACCCTAGACATGCTTGTTCGTGAAGTCTGGTGGCAAAGTCAGAAATGAAACAATTCATTGAATCACATGAAATGCACTGCATCCTGTGTAGAAGGATGACTCTCTCATTTTTACTATCGCCTCCCTCCTCTATGACTTCTTTGTTGTGTGTAATCTTAAAAACACGCTAGCTCTTTCTCAAGAGCTCTGCCCAAGCTCCCTCAACCTCTCACGGTTAGCTTCATCAAACCGCCAACGATCGCCTCAGTTGTGCCCTTTTCCTGCCCATCTTAGCTGCCACAGATGGAAAACACCAGACAGCCTAAATATTTTTAAATCAGCCAGAAACTCAATGGCTGGGAAAAGAACACCCTGCCCCAATCTCCTTGGCCTCCGCCCATGGTGGAGGCTACAAACTATAGGTGACCCGAGGCCCACACATCTGTGGCTTCCTCCAGTTCCTTTTCTCTCCTCCATCTTGTCCACGTCTCTTCCTTCTGGGACCCAGAAGTCCCACCTTTTTACCTTCTCAAATGCAATTAGCTTTCATTTCCTTTATTGACACAATCAAAAACCAATTAGACAATCAATACCTCCCCCTACACTTCTTTTTTAAAGGCCAAGAGCAAAACAGTGTGTTCAGGACAAGTTAGACCTCTGCAATCATGAACTCACAGCAGCTATGGTCTCCTGCACAAGACCTGCACAAGATCAAGCCAGCCAAGATCCCAGCACAGGAGAGGGAGAGCTTATGAGCTCCTGCCCCCTAGTTGATGAGCTCCTAGGTGGATTCTGGGAGAAGAAGACTCTGCTTTCTTTAATGTAGCTCCTAGCAGGCTAACCAAGCTCTAGGGATGGCCCCACACCCATGACTGTTTGGGACCTACAAACTGGACTGAGGGGGGGATATTTTTTCAAGAGAGAGAGAGAGAAAGAGAGAGAGAGAGAGAGAGAGAGAGAGAGAGAGAGAACACACAGGTGGTAAGGTTGAGGATGGATCTGGGAGGAGTTTGAGGGAGGAGTGGGATGTGAATATGGCCAAAATACATTGTATGCATGCATATATGAGATTCTCAAAGAAGTAATAAAAATAGTATATTTTAAGAGAATTCATTTTATTTGTCTGTCTGTGTCTGTGTAAAGGTATAGCATCAGTGTGAATGCATGTATGTAAGTGTGCAGATTTGAATGCCTATTTATGCACATGTGCCAAGACCAGGAGAAAGCATGGGATGACCTCCTCTGTTACTCTTTGTCTATTGAGGTAGCACCACTCCCAGAATCAGGCAGAGACTCACGACTCAGCTCAATCTGAAGGCAGCAAACTCCACCAGGCCTCTTCTCTCCTCTCCAACCAGAGCTAGGTTATAGGAACTTGTAGGATGCCCAGCATGTTCCTTGGGTACTGAGATCCACATGACTGGTGAACTAGCACTCTTAACCGATGAACCACCTCTCCAGAATCTCTCTCTACTTTTTTTATCTATTGGCCTCTTGCCCCACCCAGAGTGTGCCTAGACACTCAATACAGTCTCAGCCTAGGAATGTTGGACACATTTCTAGAATGTTCTTCTAAATTCCTCACAAGAAGCCAAGTTGCACAACATGTTGCAAGGTGCCCTCCAGCAGGGCGGCCCAGCGGAGTGCTCCAAAATATCATGAACAGGCTGCTTATTTTAGCTAAATGGGACAGCTCTGTATGAAAATATGAACCCTGTGGCCTAAAGAGTTTGGCGACTTGATGTTCTTGGTGTTAGATCAGGAAGCCAGACAGGACTGGGTGCCCTCATTGCCCTCCACTGCAAGATGTTTAGTTTCCTCCTCAGGAAATCAGTCAGTCTCAGTGGGGGGCCACCCGAAAGCTGTGAGTTGCTGGGAAACCTGGAAGGATAGTATCCGACCGAAAGGCCTATCAAACTGAGGCATCTCAAGGCCCCCTGCAGTGCTATTACCATGAAGCAATCATCCACCCTTTGAAGTTAATAATTAGTTAATATAATCAAAGGGTAGATGCCTAGCTCCAGTAGGCAACAAAGAGACTATGAAAACTCCAGCCAGCAGAGAGGAGAGCAAGGTAACTTAAAGGCAAGGAGGAAAGAAAATATCCACCCGATTCCACAGGCCCCGGCCCTGTACGTGCCTGGAAGGCTGGAGGCAAAGTGGGATCTGGACTCTCTTCCAGGCTCCCCTTCATTCACCAGCAATACAGATTTGCAAAGCTGAGGCCAACCATACATTTCCATGAAGACTCTTCAATGAATCAGCCATCCGATGATGCCAATGTATAGCCACTCATTTGGAACACTCTCTTACTTTAAGAATCACTGCTGAGTAGCTAATGCAGAGACAGCCATTCCCAGTATGGTCCTGAGGGACAAGGTTTAACTTCTAAATGTCTGGAGACAGTCTTTAGTATCGAACTCACCACTGGTAATAAAATAGGTCAGATGAAGCCCCTCCTCCCCCAAACACTAGATTGGACAGACTTAGGTTGACATTTGAGGAGTAGAAATGTCCAGAATCACACTGGTGTGATTAGCCATAATGCCATTTCAGATACATTGACGAAACTCAGTAGAATTTGCAAACACAAAAATCCTTTGTTCCTTGCTAGTTATAAAAGAAATTTCCAGTAAACTGCAATGAAGACTATGAATCACCACTGTTTGTATATTATGATCACTTAGATTGATTGAATTTTTTTCAGAGCTAAATTTGGACATAGTGATACAAGCCTATAATTTCAGCAGTAGGCAAGTTAAAAAAAAAAAAAGGATCAATTATTCAAGACCACCCTCATCTACATATCAAGTTCAAGGCCGGTTTGGGCTCAGAGAAACTCTGTCTCAAAAGAAAAAAGACAAAGGAAATTTTAACTAAATTGCCGGTATTATATTTAGCAGAGTAGCCTAGGTCCTAGAGATGGTAATGAATCTTTTCCTTCTCTTTGTGACTATATTTAGCTATACTTTTGAGCTTTCTATATTGTGGAGTGGGTGAGTCTTTTAGTCTTCAAATTCTAATCTGCCTCAGTTCGTGTGGTTTTATGTCGGCTTGACACAAGCTAGAGGCAGTTTGGAAGACAGACTTTTAACTGAGAAAGTGTCCTCACTAGATTGGACTTGGGGCAAGCCTGTGGTGCATTTTTCTTATTAATGATTGATGTGGGAAGGCCCACCTCACTGTGGGTGGGGCCCCTAGGCAGATGGTCCTGGGTGGTATAAGAAAGCAGGCTGGGCAAGCGACAAGTAGTAAGCCAGTAAGTAGCACTCCTTTATACCTCTGCTTCTGTTCCTGCCTCCAGGTTCTTGCCTTGTTTGAGGCGAAATAAAACCTCTCTTCCCTACATCGTTTAAAGCCATGATATTTTATCACAGCAACAGAAACCACAAGACAAAATGAAATAAAAAAAAAAAATCCTAGGAGTGTTCAAAATGTTGTTGACCTTGAAAGAATCAGCTCGAGAGTAAGAGGTCTGAATTATCTACTGATTCACATTGACTTCTATGAGGGGTGGGTGTGCGAGGGTACACCTCTGTGAAATTCAGAGGTTAGCTTTGGATGTCTTTCTTTGGGAGACATACTCTTTGTTGAGACAGGGTGGGTCACAGGGATCCGGCTGGGCTGAAAGAGTCATGGGGACCTCCTTGTCTGTCTCTCCTCCCCAGTGCTGGCATTATAATTGGCCTACCTATCTTGATGGTTGGTATAGGCTTGACCCAGTGGCACTATTAGAAGGTATGGCCATGTTGGAGTAGGTGTGTCACTGTGGGCATGGGCTTAAGACCCTCACCGTAGGTGGCTGGAAGTGAGTCTTCCACTAGCAGCCTTCAGATGAAGATGTAGAACTCTCAGCTCCTCGTGTACCATGCCTGCCTGGACCCTGCCATGTTCCCACCTTGATGATAATGGACTGAACCTCTGAACCTATAAGCATCCCCAATTAAATGTTGTCCTTTATAAGACTTGCCATGGTCACTATGTCTGTTTACAGCAGTAAAATCCTAACTAAGACACTACCATTCCAGGCTTTTTACCTGGGATCAGGACACTCAACTCAGGTCCTCATGCTTGCGTAGCAATCCCTTTACCATGATCCGTCTCCCCATTCTTGTACTATATGGACTTATTGCCTTGGATTCAGGCACTTAGAGATATTCTTAATCAGCTATAGCAGTGTCAGGCAAGACACATGGCGAGTGATAAGCTGCTACTGTGCATTCCAGCTGGCTTCAGAGGTAAAACCCAAGACCCAAAATCGAAGCCAGCAGAAAAGCAATCATAAGGATCCAGAAGCTTAAAATCGTGTCCATTCAAACCCTGACACCCTCCAAAGACGCTCTTGTAGTTCTTGAGTGCCTTTGTGTGCCTATACGGGAGTGCAGAGGCAGTGGTTTTCCTCTTTCCCTTTCCAATTTTAACTCATTTGGTTTAAGAATGTTTGGATCACAAACAACATACAGATCATGGTTTTAGATTTCAGTAAGTCTTGAAAAAAATTGCATAATCCTGTACCTCAAATATTTATGTCACTCCAGAAGGCTCCCGAATGACCCCTCTCAGTCTATCTCCACTGTTCAGTGATTTTGAAAAAAATAAAACGTGAAAATACAATACTGGCTGACTTTTCTAGAGCTGAGACGTTGGTCAGGAAATCTACAACAAATAAATGTCATGACCAGCTACTGAATGGAAGGAGTGGTGTACATCAGCACCACAGCCTTGACTGAGAGACGGGAATTGCCCTTCAATGTCCTGGGAGTTCACCAAAACTTCAGGGACCTGTGCTTACTCCAGAATAATAAAACTAGAATTTTGGGGTGTGGGGTATAGCACATTGAAAGAAGCGTCTCTGTGGATTCTGACATGGAGGGCTCCAGAGGTTGCACAAACCTAACCATAGAATTCATACTGATGTATCTATCATGGCTGCCCCAACATAAGTTAATTATTGGTAGAGAGGGAAAAGAAGTCCAGGAGAGTTTAGTACTTTCCTTAACCTGTGGTGTGGCTTGCATTTACATGACGGTTGGAAAGGTCATTCAGATTGGTCCTGGAGGTCCTGCTGCACAAGTCATTAGTCATTTTCACCTCAGCCTTATTTTCCTTATCTATAAAACACAGGGCTAAACTCATTGCCTTTGGGTTCACTCACTCCTAATTCCTGTCTTTTTGTTTGTTTGTTCAGGCATTTTTGTTTTTGTTTTTGGTTTTTTTTGTTTGTTTTTGTTTTGTTTTGCTTTTGTGGTTCCCATCCTACCCCTCCCAAACCAGGAACCCTGAAAATATTTTTTCTCTGTTTTGTTTCCTATTGGGTGCAAGTCCATCTGGCACACAGCCAGTGTGGTCAAAGGTCTAGCAATCATTTCGGGTAGAAGACAGACACCTGTTTCTTAGTATATTTTGGTTTTGTTTTATTTTTTTCACCACCCAACTATAAGATTTTTAATAGTAGAGTTATTTCATTGTTTATCTTTATATATTCTTGGACAAAATAGATGTTCAATAAATGCTTGCAAAGGGGAAGTGCAGCTCATAAAAACTATAGCTCCATGTGACATGTTCCAGTATTCACAGGAGCTCCTCCATCAACATTTTACATCATTACAATTATCATTGTGTTTTTGCCTTTCAAAGAAGAAGTTTCTGACCTAAGATTCTCAGAAACACTAAAAATTGCCATTCGTGCCTCCCTATCATCATTAATATGCTGCTATCCAGGACCCTAACATAGTGACAATTTTGGAACTTTGATATTTTTGAAAAACACAGAAATATTATAAGAATGTTTTTGTTTTAATCCCAGGTGTGGGATATGGGGCTGCTTCGGACTCTCCAAAGCAGCTGTCAATTATTTGTCTTGTGCTCTAGCAGAGGTGTAGCTTTGCCAGCTACAGATAGTTTTTGCACAATTCTGTGGACTTTTCAGAGGGTAGATAAAAGTTAGGGCCTCAAAAGGCAGGGTGGGTTGGTGGTTGGTGGTTGGTGGTTGGTGGTTGGTGGTTGGCTGTTGTTGGTTGTAGTTTGTTAAGTCGTTGTGCACAAAGAAGAAACAACAGCAAGAAGAAATTAGAAATCCTGATAGGAAAGATCATATTTGCCCCAGGGTACTTGATGCCCCTAATCAGCAGGAAGTAGTCCAACAATAACATCACCCCATTTCCGACCCATGACTTTATTTAGGGAGCTCTTTCCTTTTCTCTCTATCCTTTTTTCTCTCTTATCTAGCATTAAGGAGTTGAAAGGGTGGAAGAAAAGCAGTGGAGAGGGTGGAAGAAAGATCAGCCCACAAAGTATTAAAAGACAGCCATACCCTAACCCATCCTGATCTCACTTTTCCTTGATTTCCAACTCAACAGCCAGGTGGTGAGCCAATTGTGAGGCAGGTGGAAGTGGAAGTCAAGAGGGAATTACATTAGTAGACCTCTGCTGAAAGCAGAGTTAGAGGAAAGAAACCCCATGCTTAGTTTACTATCTGGAAAATGCCTGCAAAAGTAAATGGATGTTGGGGTTCTGGTACGACATCATCTATGCAAATCAACCCCACCAAGAGCAGCTTTGGAAGTCCTATGATGATTGTGAAAGAAATCAAAATCTCAGACTCTTGGTATCCACCTTAGATGTGTCTCGTATGTTCGTGCCTCCTCTGCTTATATAGCAGAACTCTATCTGCTTCACTGAGTCGGTTGATTACAGCTATGTTGCGGGTGACTGTCTGTGACCTTAGGCAGTCCTCTAGCTTCTGGGATTGCTTCTGCTAAATTGAGAGAGTTGTGGAGTGTTAAACAAGGATTCTGCCAGAACCAGCTGGAAGAAATGGGTTTGGAAATAGATTTTAACCCCTTAGCTTCAGTCTACTTCTCCACCTGCTGGAGAGATGAGCTGGATCAGCAGTTAAGGGCACTGGCTACTCTTCTAAAGGACTCAGGTTCAACTCCCAGCACTCATATGGCAGTTTATAGCCATCTATAATAGAACAGTTTTAGGAGATGCCACTCTGGCCTCTGTGGGTATTGCCCATAGGTGGCACACAGGCATATATTCAGGCAAACTATTCTTACATGTAAAATAATAGAAGAAATTAATAAAATATCTGTTAGGATACTGTAGTAATAACCCCCCTCCCCCCAAAAAAATAATCAAGCCAAAGTCTTGGACTGTTGTAAGCCTTCAAAATAAATGTTCCTTACTACAATTTATGTGATAGTCTGATGCTCCTTGAATTCGTGTAGACCATTAATCCCTGTGAATGAGCAGACAGTGTTGGTAATTGACAGTGTTATCTGCCTGCAGTGGCTTCCTTGAGGCCTCACTAAGGATTGGTTTGATGGAGTAATTCAGTTCTAACTGGGAAGGGGAAAAAAAATCTCTAACACAAACCTGCATGGGAGAAAGTGAGCCTGTCTGCTCCAGTGGCCCTGGAGGACTTCTGACTCCGCCTATCAAGAAGCCAAACCTCCCTGCTGGAGATGATGAGGAAGCAGCCTTATCAGCACAGAGATGAAGGAGAAAGGTCTGGACAGAGCTTGTCTTCCACTCCACTGTTTGGGTCCTTCATCCTCATCATCCTGGCCTTGCCACTGAGCAGGTGGAACACAGTTACCTGTTCTATTCCAGGACTGTTTCTAGATGCCTCCAGGATTAGGAGGCATGGCTGTGGGACAACAGAAACGTTCCTCAGTGGTTTGGCAGCCTCCTGCTGCTTCTCGGTGCGCTCTTTTGTTATGGCTACAGGTCCAAGCTCCTCCTTTGTTTATTCATTTGTCAGGAGGCATGTGAGAGTATGTCAGCCTTTAGGCAAGCTCTGCCCCTGATGCCTGCCAGGTAATAGGTCACTTCTCCCGCCAGGAACTATCCAGGCGTAAATGCAGACTGCTTCAATTTCAGCTTAAATAAGTACTAAAGGAAGGAATATATAAATAAGTAATTTTGAGAGTAGTAGAGACTGCAAGTATTTGACTTTGCACATCCATTAAACTCTTGGGCTGCTAAGAAAACATCACACACACACACACACACACACACACACACACACACACACTGTGCTATCTGCAGCATAGGCCAGCTGTGCATCCCCTGCCCAGGGTAGGTGACCTGTGGGGCCTTTTTTCATTGTGCTCACCCTCTTAAACTTTGACAACTGAGCCACCAGGAATCTTTGCCTGGATGACCCTTAGAACTTCCCTTATAAACCCTGAAGGGCTAGAGGGATTTGCGTTTTCACTGTGAGTACAGTGTTTTGAAGAGCCTTGAAGGGCTCTGATAATAGCCAGCTGCTGCCCTTGTTGGCTCAATTTCGTTCTCCCAGAGGATAAAAGCTCTCTCTCTCTATCTCTCCTTCAGGTAGTGGAAACTACCAAGATATGGCTATACCAGTGAGCTGTGAAAATGCACTTATGGCCCTCAGGCTTCCTCTCACTACCTGAAAACAGTAATGGTAAAGTTAAAATAGTAAAAAGCACCTTACAGGGTTATGATTGAAGGTGCAAGTACGTGAAGGATGGCAGTGTTAGGCACTGGGCAACTCCATTAGAGTTACCCATGGACCACCAGATGACCAAATTCAATTCATACAGATCTTTCCCCTCTGTCGCTAAGTAAGTACTCACTGAAAACCTAACATAAAAGGAGCTCTGGTCACAGGTCAGAGGCACAAATACATTATAATTGCCATAAAAACATGTCAGTTCATATGAATAAGTGAAGCCATTGAGGTTCACTGCCAAGTAGTTCTGGGAATGTGAATCAAGAAGTACTTCTTGATTATATATATTCCTTCTTGATGCATTTTGGTAAATCCCATGCTTCCGCTTCTCAGCTATGTCCTATTAGATTCCAAAGCCTGAAAGGTTAAAGACATAAGGCCAATCTGATATGAAGAAGAGATTATTTCTGAGACCAAATTGCTAAGAGACTGTTTCATATACTCTGCCTTTCCAAATGCAAGAGTCTTTCCAGAGAAACTGAATCAGTTTCTTGTTTTGCTTTTCACAGTGTACCTATTCATTTATTCATTCACAAAACAAGCAAGTCTCTATTCTGTTCCAGGTGTTCCATGAATGTTGGTGGTAAAAAGATAAATTGTCCTGGATTCCATGTGATCTCTGTTTATAAGGAGGTCTCCACTTGCATCAGGACCCATGCTAAGCTAACAGGCACAGGTGACACTGTTGAAACTCGGGGTCTACAGAGAGGGGAGCACTTCTCTAATGTTAGGAAAGGTTTCTGCGTCACTTCTGAGTTGGTTCTTTAAAAATTACTGAGGTTTGCTAGTAGGAAAAGAGAAGAAGATGAAAATCTAGGCAGAGAACAAAATGAAAGTATCCAAACATACTTCAATCCTCTGTGTGTATCATCCATAATTGAACCTTGGGATAATTGAGGATGTGGTTGACTAAGGAATATAGATTCTTCCTTGTAGCTCAGAATCAAAAAAAAATTGCACAGTATTCTTGCATGGCTTTGAGTTGTCCTCCATGTCCATCTTTATGAAGTCAGAATAGACACGTAACAGCATGGGGGTTCGAGCCCACCCAAGGGTGTACAGAGACCTCAGTAAGTTTTCGATCTGATGATATGAGATATTATGAAATGAACACATCTAGTTTCTCCCGCTTTGGTTTAACTGTTAAAAGCCTGTTTTAACTCATCCCTGATTTCAAAAGGCATACATGTTATCACGCAAAATATAGCAGCGGAAGCTCCAGAAAGAAATAAAAAGGTCTGTGTGTCTTCTAAATAAAAAAAAA